>NC_134043.1:19382627-19982627 GCF_965140245.1 Athene noctua | reverse complement strand
TGCTGATAAGAACAAGCAGAGATAAAGTAGGCAGAAAGATCTGTGAGTCAGTAAATACTGCAAACAACAACCATATCAGGTCAGGCAATTACCAGAAGAAGAAAACACCGATAAGTCCAGCAAACAAAATGTGATCCCCTTATAAGCCACGGACATGAGAGGGAATGGCGGTAGACTAAAGCTGGAGTTCACAGGATATTAACCTTACTGAATGGAAGGCTGATGACTGCTGTTGCATCAAATCCAACAAGCCATCTGTTTGTACAGCAAAATACCTATTTCCTTTGTATAAAGGAAAACAGAGTGTTTCAGTAGTAAAGCTACTGTGAGAACCCAGGAAGAAAAATCAATGAGTCAAAACATGAGGGAACAGTTGCAAAGTGAAACAATAAACAGAAGAGTTATGAAAGACCAAAACTAAAGACTGAAGCAGCAGGACAAAAAAAGAATAGGCTGCCATGATTTCTGAGGGGAGAGTTTTTCATTTCCTTCATGGTTAATGTCAAGATTTCATTGACTCCTGCTGGAAGAGGATCAGGCTTCTTAAGACAGAAATAAAAATGGCTGAAAAAGGACAAAAAGTTGAACAAGTAGTGAAAGGATTCAGTATGAAAAAAAGAGCTGATAAATAATTCTTCCCTATTATAGGCAGAGCTTCTGCCTGTGTTGGACTGGAGAATTCAAATTGCTGTTACCTACTGAAAAATAATAATTTAACAAGAAGTCACCACAGGGGTTTTTGTCACAAAGAACAAAATGTCCAACAACTCATTCTCACAATAGTAACAGTTCTTAATCCACAACACACTATCTTCAGTCTGAAAGTTCTCTGCTGATCCTCAGCTCCTTTGGAAGTGTTTGTGAACCACAAACTCCTTCCCGGAATGTATTACATAAAGGTAATCCTAAGGAATAGACATTATAATATAATGCTGGTATTTGGCAGCATTAATGTTAACTTTTCCCTAACATAGGGAAAAAAATGCCTCCTGCTTTATGCTAATGAGCATATATCATGAGTAACAATAAACAGTCAAACTGAGATTTCTGGAAACAACACAGACATTCTATTTTATTCAAAATATTTGTTTGATGAGCCCTGAGAAAGTAATAGCACAGTTTACTGGGATAAAAGCAGTATTCTAAACTCAAAATTAAGCATTGTAAATTAGCTACTCTTCTGCTTAACCCAACAGGGCCCCAATGCGTATGTTTGGTCTTTTTCATCAAATATTCAACACGTGTTTTTCAAAATGCATATTAGCTTAAGAAGGATACTATGTCATAAGACATATTCAACATTTGCTTGCAAACAACAGCTTTCATCAACATTGATTATTTTCTTGATAGAATTACAAAATCAATAGAGGGAAGCAAGGCAGTAGATTTAATATATTTAAATTTATAATATATTTACATTTTAGAAGTCCTTTAAAAAGCAGCATGTGTTACATATAAAATGACCTGAAGTGCCTTGTATGAAAGGATTCTGATAGATTAAAGTAATAAGTGAGGGCTATCAGTATGTGTAAAGGCATCAGAACAATGTAAGAGGTTAGCCAGGAAGAGGAGATATTTATTAATAAAACAATTATAGTTAAATTAAAAGTTATAAGTTCATAGTCTCAAGAAAAAGTTTCAAAAACATATGTCAGAAAGAAAAGACAGACATTTTTGCAAGACTGAGTAACAATTCAAACATAAATATTTAATATAATACAGGGATAAAATAAACAGGTACATACTGCTCAATTTCTGTTTAAACTCAATACCAGATAGATGTACAAAGGCAAGGAATGCCCCAGAAAAAGAGAACTGAAGATGATCAAAGGTTCAAAAATAAATAGTTGATGTGTAATTCTAGCTGAAATGTTCAGGGATTAAAAAACAAAAAACAAAAAACAAAAAAAAAAAACACAAAAAAACCCCCAACAAACCCAAAAAAACCCCTTATAAGGAAAAGACAAAAAATGTTTCTCATATGAATTTCCACCAACCTTACAGTTACTTTCTTAAAATCTGAGATATTCCCAGAGGGAAAATAAAATAAGTATGGGTAAGGAGCTAGACTGACTCGAGGACAGAAGCTAACCACATGGCTATAAAATATACATTTTGGGTACCTGAAACTAATAATGGACCCCAAAATTCACAAATTGTTTCCCTTTGCTTCTGCACGTAACAGGTCAGGATGATTTGTAGATGCTCTCTGGAGCTACGGCCAGAGGCCCTAGCACTCCCTGCCACGGCCAGCACAGCTGTAACCAAAGGTACGAGGGTTTCTCTCCTGACACTGCAGCTGATGGCCTGAAGAGAGGTGGAAGCACTATCCTTTGAGAAAGCAGCTGTGTGTTTAATGCTCTCTGACTGAGGAAGAAACTGAACTCAGACCCTACTTTGTGAGCTGATGAACTCTAGAATCTGAAAGAAGTGAACAGCATCATTTTCTCGTTAACTTAAAGAAAGGAAGACTGCAGAAAGGGGCAGCCTGTTTCTGTAGATGTGCTCTTGGCATGCTGCAAAGAAACCTCTTGGGTTAAGTCTCAAAGTAGATTCCAGCAAAGGAATGTCTACTTTTGGAGTTCCAGTCATATTTAGAAGGAAAATAAGTAATAAGATAGATGTCATCCACAGAAGCACAAGCCTAGATGCTTAGGGATTTTAAGATGAAACAGAGAGTTCCTTATCGAATTTAGGCTCCCCAAAGGTTAAATAGTGGCTGAATGGATTTAGATAATTTGTATCTACCCAACTGTTGTCTTAGGTGCCTAAATCCTTTCCTGGATCTGGCCCAGGAGAGAGCAGAGTGTTGTGCAGTTAAGTGCTCCGCTTTTACAGAAAATCAATGCCTAACTCCCATTTTTTCATTAAGAAGTTCCTCCCCCAGCATTTGTATAGCTTGCCATTATACAACTAATTGGACACATTATAAATGCTTAAAGATATCGAAGGGCGTTAACAAGGAGAAAAATGCAATTATTTAGTCTGGTACAAGAGAATATGAAAATCAGAAGAAAATTAGTGTCTGTAGGAATTATTTGAGAGTGAACTATATTCAGGTAAGGAACAGTCTCCTTACTAAAATGGCAGAAGCTTCAGCAGTTCTGTTATTTAAAACCAGAACAAATATGGCACTGGTAAGTAGCAGAAACATGGTATTTATGGGCAAGCTGATGTAATGTGTCATCTCTTCCTCTAATTGATGTCACTCTATGAAATCAGCTCTCTTTTCCGTTTGTTTTGAATATATGATTTTGGAGCAATTAGTGATTATCAGAGAAGCCTGTGGGAACATTACCTGCCATGGGGCTGCTGTTTGCTTTGTCAACAACTTCTGAATTATCAGTTTTTACTCATTTGATCCAGGATGATAAATCTCTGCCTGGGACCTTCTGAAGTTAATATTTTTCTCAGAAGTAAATAAAACAATAAATATAGAACCACATGAGGAATCAGCTTTTTGTAAAACAGTGATAAAGCCTATTAGAGAATCAATAGCACAAATGGTTTAAAAGGGAACATCCATTATCCTGTCTGTACCATCCAAGAGAGTGGAAATGTGGAGCCCCAGTGTTCTTCAGAAACATTTCTTCATACCTTGTGAAGGTTTTACAGTACTGCAGGTTGACTGCCAAGCACGACACTCTTCTTTGCTCAGAAGTTCACATCACACAGCTCAGGAGGCTCTATACTTTCTGCAGGGACAGTGCTCCACCCCACAGAAAGCAAATCACTGAGGTCTGGTTCACTGTGGTATATCATTTTCTTTATTTCTCTGTGAGGTGGAGTTGCAGAAGGACTTCTGGACTGGAGGTTCTGAATCCAGAAAAGAGATGTGACAATTAAACACAGGACAGAAAAATTAGCATGTGAACAAGGAAAGTCACTCAACTCTGGAGATATATATTCTTTTCTTCAGGGTAAATTCTTTGATTGAGGAAGTTATCATATAACCAGTTCATCCAGCAAAGAAAATAAACTTTATAAGAATACATTTATATATTTAGATACAAAGACCGACAAGAATGTTAGAAAACATATAATTGACAGGTATTATATACAAAGTTGGCTGAACTATTTAACTCAAAATACCTTCCCTAATAACATTTTTATGAAAAAAAAAAAAAAAAAAAGGTTTTAGAAGTTATTCATGGTATTAATACTTTTTCACTTTTCCTTTTTTCTACTTTTTCTTCACCACATTTTACATATTTTAAAAATCTTCATTTATCGGAAGCCCTATCTTGTTACTGAAATACATGGGCTTTCATTAAGTGGAAAGTAAAAATGTGGAATCTATATTGATAAAATAGAAAATGGAAATAAAAATAGGAAACAGGCCAATCCATGAAATGGAAAGAGCTTTAAAATGTCATAGAATCATAGAATGATTTGGGTTGGAAGGGACCTTAGAGATCATCTAGTTCCAACCCCCCTGCACGGGCAGGGACATCTTCTTCCACTAGACCAGATGCACTGGTCAGAACACCAGATGCATTTCGACAGGTAAATGTAGTTAACCATATTAGTAGTGAAAAGTTCATTGTATAGACTTCCAAAAAGATAAGCAAATAAAAGAAACATATACCTATTTTTCTCTTAATTTCTCTTTTTTTAAAGTCAAATTTACTTTTTTTTTGAATCTGACATAGTCTTTTTGAATACTTGGAGATGGGCAAGCTGCAGTCAGTTTGTATTTCAGATGCAGAGTTCACTGTGACTCTGACAATAAATTATTTAAATGAAAATTGCTTCCTTTTCCAAGAGAAACCTAGTGAATATAAGCCTGCACAGAAGCAATTGATAGTTTCTATTTATTCTCATCACAGTAGAGGCTTTAGAAATCACTGAATAATAGTAGTGCAAAATGTTGATTCTCTGTCCTTGTATATCTATTATATTAATAGTTTACTAAGCAGTATCAAGGATTGTCTTTTCCTCTGTAGAGACCAATGAAAGACACCACAATCAATTCCTGAAGTCAATACGCATTCACTTTTGGACAGGGAATATTTCCCTTAGAAGATACTGCATTAATTTTCCAAGTAATTACCAAGCTTTTAGAAAAAAAAAAAAATCAAATAATTTCTAGGATTTGCATAGCTCTCTGAACTGGGATATCTGAATGCCTCTTTTTTTTTTTTTTTTTTTTTTTTTTAAATACATTAATTTTACTAATAGGAAACAGAGACTCACAGAAACGTAACTGGGTTTTGGCTTCACTGTCTGCAGACAGTAGAAAACAGGCCTGTCAAATCTACAGCCAATGTCTTCAGAGACTCAGATGCAGCTGCAATATGAATGGGAGAGTACACAGCAGCACAGCCACTCCCCCCACATTGCGCACTGTTCTATCAGAGAAGTTTAAGTGTGATGGCTACATCTTCTTCACCCATTCCATGACATGTTTCTTCTTCTAAAGGCAGTGGTTATACTAAGCGGTCTCCTCCTCAGAGGCAGGAGAGCATTTGATACAGAGGTGACTGGCAGACTGTACAGTAAATACACACTGGAGGTGAGTTATATAAAGGAATGAATACAGCCTGTTTCTTGATGTGATCACATTTTTTTTTCACTATGAACAGGAGGACGGAGGACTGTGCCTACAAAGAGCACTGTTTTCTGTTTTGCCGTGCCAGTAAGAAATAAAGATTTCCCAACAAAACATTAGATGCGTAAACACCTGTTGTAGCTGAATTTTCATTATCCCTCCTTCGTTCTTAAAACACAATTTAAATAAGCAAGCAGGATATGAGGCATCAGAGCAGCTATTACTGCAGAAGTTCAGCTTAGCTGCTCATGTGCTCTGAGGGCCAGTGCAGTTGGAGTCCCAGGGCAATGAGATCATGAACTTCCTCCTGGAGAATCTATCTCTTCAGGAAGATTTTTGTCATCATAAGCACATGACATGTCCATACTTCTTTATTGCTGAATAAATGTGTTTCCTAATGAGTTTTGACTATGTTACATAAATTTTCATGAATTCTGGTAATCCTTAGGGCTTTGTGTTCACTGTATCATTACACATCTCATGACAGATATAAGATTCTGCATAAAATACACATTATCTGAATAAGTGCCCTGTGACGAAAGAATCAAGAAAAAAAATCAGACTGCTTTGAATTAGAAACCAAATATCTTGGGTTTTGTGTCTAAACACATGCTTCTTTTTTTTTGACTTCATGCCTACAAATAGTTTATTCTATGTTCCTGATAACCAAGGCCATTGGAAGATTATTCATTATTTGTCAGAGATAATAAAATAAAAATGTCCATTAATATAATCAGTAATTACACCCCCATCAATCACTGAGTAAATTATTCATAATTTTTCCCTGTTCCATAAATCGACTGTACATAATAGTCATCAAACAAAAAAAGAAGCAAGATCTTTTTTTTAACCATCTCAGATAAATTACCCACAAATATTTGCTTAATTAACCATCTCTACTACCTGTCATGTCTCTGAACAGATGTTAAGTATTCCCCTGTCTCCTTTTCTAAGCAAATGGATATCTACACAATTTTTAATATGTGTCACAGTGTCACAGTTACATGATTTTAGTCTCACTTTCTTATCTGAGGTCAGGTAATGGTTCAGAGTAGGTCACATTTCTTTATTCTTATCTGAATAAACTTTCTCCAACCAAGAACAAAGAATTATTTTTATTCCTTCATTTTTCTCTTGAAGCTTCATTCCTATTAAAAATAATGCTTGTGAGCATACCTTACAAGGCAAAAATCCCAACAGAAACCCGATCTGTTTAACTACTTTCTGTCTGATGGGTTATTAACTTTCTCTGCTCAAAGGTGTTTAATGGGTGTTTTCCAACAGCAGTAATGTAATCTTATATGTACATCTTTAAAGAGAATGTCTTAAAATCTTTTTTCTGTACTAAAACCATCAGGGCTAGGACAAGTTAGCTCAGGATGTTCTGTGCTGTATTTCCAGCTCCTAACCCAGACAGTGCCTTTTTGCTGTATTGGTGTGACTTCATTATTTCTCATAAATGCATGGACATTTTTAATCCTTCTAAAAGAATACAAACAAAAGAAAACAAAGGAAAAAAGTCCCTTTTTGAGGAACTGGGAGAAGAAACAAGCATTTCTAGTTCTAACACTTACGCCAAGCAGCTACAGCAGCTTGGGAAGTCAGGAAAACAGGAGGAGAGGTGATGAGGCTTTTCCTGTTCTTGAAACGCATCAGAAAGTACTCTCAGTTGGGTTGGTAACAGCACAGCTCTTCAGTGTCTTACTCACATTTCCTAAGTAACATGGCCAGTTTAAGTGTACATAACCTGGAGCTTCTGCTAAAAGAGAAAGTTTTATCCTCCACCTTCTCTTTTTCTAGGTTGATTTCAACCTGGACTACGAGTATATGAACACTTGTGCTGGCATATGGGAGTATGCAGCACAAGAGCAAAACAAGGAGACAGAGATGGGAAAGACCAGGTTTTTTTGGAAGAAAATATAGTTGATGCCAGGTTCTGAAACTATGATGTTAAAGTCAGCACCCCAAAGCAGTGCTGCCCTGGAATCAGATCTCTTGGAGCTACTATGTAAAACTGTCATCAAACTCAATAATTAAGCTTTACTTTGCTATCATGAGAAAGAAATATTTATGCTGATTTAATGAAGGATGAGACACTTAAGTACTCTTAGATAACCTCCAAATCTGATGATCCTGTAAAAAATCTAAAATCGCTTTGCCTTAATTAAAAACTGGGTATTATAAAGCCACTATAGTAATGATTTGACTGGAATCAGTTATACAGTCATAGATTTCTACCTTCTGAACTTCCATATGGGGGGTTTATGCTTAGTATCTTAGGCCACTGACTTGTTTCAGTGTCTTTATAAGAGTCAACATCACCTTTCATGTGGCCACATTTCCAGAGTTTCATTTTTCAAAAAAAGAATTGAGCCAGGTTTCTGAATAATACAAACTGTCACAACCCTGTTGAAATCAGTGCATCTGTGATCTTTTATTCCAGACAAGGATGCACTTTATAAAATTATTCTTTAAATATCTTGTGAAGTTTAGGGGTTTAAAGTACTAAGAAATGGATTTTCTATCAAACTGCGTTGTCAGAGGAGAGAGAAAGCATGAATAATTCTTATAATCCCTTTAAATCCCTCATCAGTCACAGTTTTCAATTGATTGTTATGGTCTTGGACATTTCAGCGTTATCTGACACAACTGAATAACACTGAATTGCTTAGAACTTAAGCCAAATTCACAGAAAAAGTCACTTATTTATTTACCTGACCATGCGCATGATGTTCTTTCCAGGAATTCTTTTTTTCCCATATTCTTTTCACTTACCCATGGAATTCTCATTTTGTCTAATTTTATCCAGTGTTTCTACGCTTCCTTTGTGTGAAACAGTCTAACTGCAAGGTTTGACTTCCACTTACTCAATTGCCACATATTCATTTTGTCATAAAAATTGAAGTCTATTTATTTTGCCTACATTTTTAACGTAATGCCAGCTAATATTTAACATTACAGGTCAGAAAAAAATTTCCTGTTTAATGTTATGTCACTATGACAAAATTCAGATGATAATTAGGGAATATGCATTTATAAGGAGTGTCTTATTCATATTCCACTTTGCTATTTAATGTATTTTCATGGTGGTTTGCATGATTTAGCTGAAACTCCTTGTGAATTCTTAGTGTTCTAATAGAAAATTGAGTATTTCATCCATTTATTTAAGAATGTTTATAGAATAAAATGTGATCAGTGCCACAGAATAACACTGTCATAAGCCCAAATGTTTTTACTCTTTACATAGTAATGTATAACAATATCTTACAAATAATTTTCAGGTTCTTACTATTTAGATAGCAAATGATTTGTCTATTTAGGAAAAAAAAAAAAATTCTTTTCCAATTTGCTCTATGTTGGTGTGAACTAAGAACCAAGACAGTACTGACATTTAAAAAGAGATCTGAGTCATACATAAATACATGGCAACAAGTACCTGAAAGTTTTAATTTATGATCATCCAAGTAAGTGATAGAAATATCCTGGCTAGCCCTGCCAGCCTGTTTTGTTTTTTGTTGGTTTTATTTTTTTTTCCTTGACAACTTAAATAATGAGAATAATCACATGAAATCTAAGATATTCACACCCTCCACAGCAGTACCCTTCTTGTTGCTGCCATTTGTTTAGTGAGCCTATTCACAAGCAAGATGAATATAAAAATTAAATTCTTTGCATGCTACTTATTCATTCCTGTTTATTTCTAAGGCTTTTGGTTGGTGACTGACTGAATTAGCAATATCCTTGCTTTTATTGAGGATCCTATGCACTTAATTCCAAAATGTGAAATTACCACTGCTTGGTTTCTTTTTAGGTTCTGGGTACATTCCATTTAAGAATGTAAACACCCAGCAGACATGAAGTAAATATGCAAGGGTTTTAGTCAACACACTCTTTGGGATTCCCTTCACATTAGCAAGAACAGCACAGACAACTGGCAGCTCCGAAGTGCACTCATGGTTTAGATCTTCTAAAATCTGTGACACACGTGCAGCAAAACTACATTTCTCTTTAAATAAACATTTTCTATTAGACCTTTCTTACTCAGACTTGTATAGCACATTTGTTTCCCTGGGTCATTTTCCATTTTACTGTAAATAGATTATAGCAACAACATAACAATCTGATTACAACTTTTCCCTCCATCAATACCATTTCTATTTAAAGATGAGGATTCAAAATCAGTGTTGAAAGTACATGTTGTCTCTTCTCAGGGGAGTCAGTGTACCTGGACATAACTCAGCACCTCTGCTAGTTTAATAAGGCTGAGTTTAAAATTCAAGGAAATCCTGTCACTAAGTCTTTTAAATTAAATCTCGACTACTCTGAAGGTGTGACTCTAAAGCTGCACTTAAAGCCAGCTCTACTGTCTGACCATATTAGTTGCCTACAAGAACGCCACTGGCACCAGCACTGTGGGTCTAACTGGTACTCATGGAGAGGGTCATCCCCACTCTATCCTGAGAAGACGTGGATCTTCTGTGACATTGTTGAGCTTGAGTCACCATTCCAAGACAAAAATCTAACAAGAGTATACTAAAAAAAGAAGGACTTACATAAAGCTGCTGCCTCCATTCACTTTCCTTGAGCACTAGATATCCCTGGAAGGCAAAGCGGGTGTTCTTGCTACCACACCCCTTTTGCCTCACTATTCTTTCCCGCTTATTGTCTCACTTGGTCTTTGAGTTCTCTGTCAAACAAACAAAGCTCAGTTTAGCTGGTTAACAGGGATGGGTACACATCTGTACCTGAACTGGTTAACTGTATTACACTAAATTAGTCAAGCATGAGTTGGTACCAAAACCAAAAAGTGAAGGAAACTTCCTTTCCTTCTAAGAAGGTAAATTTTCATCCAAAGAAATGAAAGATTGTGTATATGAATCCCAAAATGCAACCATCCTACCTGACATGTTATTGTTCCTACCACCATTTTTAAAAATTCCCAGTTTGCTGCCACTTCTCAGAGTCAGGATCCAGAAACCTGCTACAGTTATTAACTTGTTAAATGGAGGCCTACCATGAAATACTTACAAAGTGCAATTACTATGATAAAATACACTGGAGCGCAATTTAATTTGTCTGATGAAAGTTCATTCTCTGTTTCCTGACATTCTTGACTGATTGATTTAAATGATGTAGCCTTCACATTTTTTTTAGAGATTAGAGATTCTACTTTACTATTGTAAGAGATTGTATTTAGGTTCCAGACCTGCAAAAATTTATGCATGTATTGCCATTCAAGTTATGATTTAAATCCAGGTTATTTAAAGTTAAATCTGGCTATGAGAGGTTGTAGGACTTGGTGGAAAGTTGTAGTGTAGTATACACAAAATATCTGGAAATAGCATTAAAATAAAAATGAATAGTTTATTTTAAAAGGAAAAACTGAAAAAAATCAACAAAGGGATGAGTTGATGCAACCGATAGGCCTTCATGGCCAGTGGAAGCTCCTATAAATCAGTTATGGACTAGAGTAGTAAAACAGGGCAGGGGAACATTTATGTTGCTTCCAATATTTCTCTTTCTGTTCTGCAAATAAAGATAAATGACCTGGTTTTATCACTTACCAAGCTAGAAATATCCTTTTAGACAGAACAAGTATATGTTGAGCAGAAGACTGTAACTAAACATGGCCAAACAGTTACACTATAGTATAGTATATGCAAGTATTATGTATTTATATACATATGTACATTATTATAGTGTCTACTATATACAGTAGATATATGTATGTACGTATATATACACATGCACATGTATATATAGTCTAAACTAGAGTTCATAAACTGTCCTTAAGATAGATTAATTAATTTGGAGGACACATCAGGGCTTGTTGACTTAGGCAAAGGTTTAGATGAGGGATAGAAATCTTTACTGTAGCCAGGTGTACATATTTAGCATATGACTGTGTGCAAAAGGTGAGGGAGAAACATATAAAGCTGCCCAAGATCAAATTAATAGCCTGGCTGAGTGAGCCATCATCCGTGACCTTCAGTAGCTGCCATGGGCCTTCATGGATGATTTCTGATGAACACAGCCCAGAGTAATTACATTCTTGTAGATTACATGTTCCTGCGATCATAATTATAGGCACTCTGTTATTCAAGGATTAATTACTGAGTAAGTTGCAGGTTTTTTGCTTTTATAATATAGTTAACTTGGAAGGAAATACAAATATAATAGTGACATTGTGATCACAGAGACATTGGATAACCATGTGATTATACATCCAGAAGTAGGCAGAAAATACTGTCTTTGAGGCAGACATCTGTATCTAATTATAACTTTCAGTGTTTGGGCTACAAAATAGAGGACAGTGACTGCTCTTAATAACCTGCTTATTTGTTTCAAATAATTGCAAAATAAAATATCACAATAGCAGTTGAATATGTAGCTAATCTATAAGAAAAAATGAATCAAAACAGAACTTTCAGGTTTTATGAGGCATTTTTGTCAGCCTCTCACTGACCTCAGATAGGTTTTCTCTTTTTCCTCCATCCCATTTTAAAGATAGAAATAGAATTCCCTTGGAACAGAGAATGATTATATTACATTTGCTCAGCACCTAACAAATAGGTATCTAAACATTGCTGCCAAGATCCTTGGTAACACTGGTTGGTGCTTCACTATTAGAAGGCAAAGTTTTTAGAAACTAGGCTATATGTCAGAAATCTTACTTTGCGTAAACCCAGATGCCTAATTCCTGCTGTAGGCTAAAAGAAAATAATTTTGTACCTTTTTATTAATTTGGCTATGTATAAACCACTTAATGTCTAATCCCATGGCATCTTTTCATTTCACCAGAGGATCAGGCAACAACTATTTCCATTTATGACCCTAATTCTGTACTACATGGCAGTATTGACTTGAGTGGAATTACTCTTAATTCACAGAACTCTCTAGAGAGAAAGACTATAATCAGGTCCCTTAAAAACGACTAGAAGTGGGAGAGCACTGTGAGTTTTAAAGTTGCTGATTTGCTGTACTGAAATGTTTTAGTAGCAGTATGTTACAGGGAAATCTATTCTTGTGTGCTGCTTACGTTTTAGGCATTATTCTGCCTAAAGTACGTTTGCTGAGAATTTTTTTAGTAGAGAAGTATAAGTTACATTAATAGATATAAAAAAGGCAAGATAGTGTTTAAGAAAGAGTAAAAACTGATATAAAAAAAAAGATGTAAATAACCTCCCATCTAAAAATAAACAGTTTGCAAAAGGCTACATGAACACAAACTAGACAAAAAGTGGAATGGGGCTTGTTAGAATCTGACTGACATATCAAACCCATGGGAAGAGGGGGAGAACAGGGATACTTATCCATGGGAAGTCGAGTTCTGGAGAGATTTATAATAGGTTAAGATCTCCTGAAAAAAAAGTACATGTCTTTCCTCCTCTTTTATGAAACTCTAGCCCTATGATTTTATTTTGTTTTAATGAATCAGTCTCACAGTAATTTAGCTAATAGAAACAAAGGAAAAAAATTATCATTAAAGACTGAATCTTTTCATATCTTTCAAAAATTTTCTACCATTGAAGAATATCCTAAAACTGCATATCTGAATCCCAGCTATCCCATCAAAAGTGATTTACATAGGAAACAGAAAATATAGACATTATATAGCATAGAGAGTAAAAAGGAAGGTAAAATAAATTGTTTGGTTAGTAGGTCTTAAAGACAGCAGTCGCTAAAAATGTCTTATAGTCACTAAACACACAAGTGATTGCCAAGTTGTTATTTATCCAGAGATTTAAAAGAGCTAAAACAAAATAAGTAAAATGTAATTATTGACAAAACTGAATATATATAATGCTATACACTTTTTCAATTCAATGTACTTTTAGGCAAAATTAATTATAATTTTCTCCCCTAATTAACTTCTTTTCCTTTCGTTTTCTCAAATAAGGTATTTTGGCTTAAACTAGATGTGCTGTTTGGCAGTGACTGTCATATTGTACTGTAATGCTACCATCTTTCCTGAGGTATTTTCACATAGGAAAAGCAGATGATATTACAGCCAGGGCTCCACTATCAGATTATCATGTCCCATGATCTGTCTCAAGTGTGAACCATTTTGGAAGGATATCAATGCTATATATGGCTTAGATTCACAAATTGTTAAAGTTTCCCAAGACCCACAGCTGTTCACTTTCTTGTAGGGTAAAAAAATATATGTAATTTTTCTGGCTAAGCAGGTATGTTCTACTAATTAGTATTAATTAACTTGTCTGAAATTCACCCAAGAAAATGTGCATTCAAGAAGCAGCAGCTGTAAGCCTATCAATATTAATCTAAAACAGAATATTGATAACTCGTCTTCTGCTTTTTCATTTTCAGGGTTTTTTTCTTGCAGTAAAATGTTCACTAGAAGACCAGCAGGAGAGACCATAACATACAAAACACAGTCCTGGGTTAATCGGGTCTCAAGAAAGTGACACAAATGAGACATTCATCCCAGAAGGTGCTGGATGGCAGAAGCTGGATTGCAAGTTAGTTCATGAGAGCTGATATGAATAAATTATTCCCTTATGACTATTCAGTCTTTTAAACGTAACTATTTCAAGTCAAATTATTGAGGTGCACACTTTGGCTATCACTTGTCCACAGGCCCAACTCCTTTTAGCACTGGCTGGTGCACCCACCTTCACTGCCTGTCACAGAAACTAGAAACTGAACTAGAACTAAGTATGTTTGTGGTCCTTTGTCAGAATTCATCAAGAACAGCACCGTAAGATGGTGGAAGGCCACTTAAAACTATAGAAGGCAGACAGTGCTCAATTGTTTCAGGTGATAAGATCTGCCTAACACTTGCCATCTGCATGGTGATTCTACTACTTCCTATCAAATTATGTTTCATGTAATAAAATTAAAACAAAATTAAATAAAATTCCTTCTGTCTTTATCTCTATAGTTGTTATTCAAATTACCCTGCTCACATGACTACTGGAAAGAAAAACATGTCAGTGCTGAAGATAGAGAGACCCAATAAAAAGGAAGAAGGAAATTCAGTAAACAAACAGTGATGCCACAAACTTCCACCTGTGAGAAGGATTAGCAAAGTTCCTGTATTATTTTAACACAAGGGAGCTATGGAAGAATTAAAAATCTTACCCCTGAATGTAAGGGAACAATTATAGAACTGGAAATACTTTATGGCAGATTAGCAAATAACACTGTAAAAGTCTAGCTCTCATTAGTGAGAAGCAGTGCTGATACAAAGGAGCTCTGAGAGCCAGGAGAAATGAGGCTTTTGTCTAGATAGTTAAAAGAAAGAAGTACAAAGGGTACAAGCAAAGGCTGTGGTTTTGTATTTAATGTTTAGTCTGAAAAGGTTTCAGATATCACAGGCAAGTATCCTGCTAGTGTACATGTGTATGACAGCCTTTTAAAATGTCAGTCAATAATGTATCACTTATGGAACATCTCAAGCCCCAGGAATTATATTCAATACCATTGATAACTTTAGTTAATGGTAGAAATGGAACCATGTGCTTCAGGGAGCCATATGAGGCTGGCACATAGATATTATAGGCAGAAAGCACAAGTAGCAGACTTTAAACTTCATCTGCAAATCCTGGATAATCAGAAATCAAGCCTCAGTATATCTGAAAATATCAAACATACCATCACATGATCATATGATAATACAGTTGTGAGAGACCTCAGGAGGTATGTAGTGCTACTTCCCTCCCAAAGCAGTGTCAGTGATGAGGTGTGAGACCAGGTTGTTAAGTCTTGATCCAGTACAGTCTTGAGAACTTCCAAGGGAGGGAACTGCACAGCCTCTCTGAGCAATTACCATGTCTATGTGGGATTAGCAGAGAAAGGACTCTTGCAGCACTAAACGGTAATATATTTTTGTCCTAAATTGAAGATGTATTTCGCACCCCCTAGCCTCAAAGGATGTACATCCCTAGACTGGGACCTTTGACATGGTCTGAAAATTGAATGAGCAGTCTTAAATTTTTAGGAGCCAGTGCAATGAAATCACTATTTGAGATTATTGCAATTTCTCCTTCAGAACAGCCCTCTGACTTTGAATGTCAGCTTCCAAAAATGTCCGTATTCACCAGGAAAAAAAAAAAAAAAAAGTTCTAATAAGAAAAATTCAAAATGTTATTGGGAAATATTTTCTATTCATAGTCAGTATAAATTAATGGGTTTGTTCTTTTCATGATAAATTGTGACTGAAGATAGAAACAAGCCCTATGTTTTGCATTTGAATCTGCCCTTGGATCTGCCAGGATGTGGAAGTCCTGGAAGTCTACAGGCTGGTTTGGATAGGCAGTGATGAGTTGCACATTACTGTCCTAACTTGAACAAGAACATGGTGTACTTTTAAATCCCAGATATGCTTTCTCTCCAGCAGTTGACCCAGCACATGAAGAAAATGGGTAAATGAATATTTATCTAGTTCAAATGGCATAAAAATTAATTAGTGTATGTTTGCATTGATTGTTTTTTCAGGAGTTGTGAAATTAAGCTTTCAAAAACATCTGTGAACAGCCTGATTACCAAGCTAAAGCATAGATTCTGAGTGACTACTCTGAGTGCTACAGAATGTACAGAAGACCTCCTCTTTCAAAAAGCATACCAGCATAGTTTGGCTATTACACTGTGAAAATAAAAAAGTATATAAATAGTAAAAATTATCTCAATTGTCAACAGAATGAATTATCTCTACTGTGATCTAATATGCACCTGTCTTAACAAAGAATGATAAATAGAAAAGACAAAATAAATTAATGTGTAATGATGGGGAAATCTTGCTCTTCCTGAATACATTTTTGGGTATAAGCCATACTCATTATTACTCTTTACAATCAGAAAAGTTGACTTTCATCTGAGATTATTATTCATCTGGCCAAACAACTTGCACTGGATCGTAGGCAAATGTTGGAAACACTAGAAGGGGGAGACTGACAACATATATCTTACTTGTATTGCAATGAAATAGACATAATGGCAGAGATAGGAAATCCAGGAGAGATTATTTAAATAAATTCCATTTTAGGCAGGAAAAGTCCCTTTTACAAAACAACATATATCATTTAAGTATCTCTTTCTGTCATCATAGATTATGAGCAAAACTCTCGCTTGCCAAGTACCTCCAGTTCATATTGGCTTCAGCAGGGTTATTGAATACAGTCCTTAGCACTGATGAAAAATCTAGCCATTCATTTGCAGCTGCATCAATATAACTCTGGAGATGCTAGCCTCAGACAGGCACCTGGGTTTGAAGATGTGGCCTTTATTACATGTATTTTATCTGCAGAGACAGCAGATCAGCTAATACGCTACCTTTGTGGCAGAAAATGATGTTTCAGGATATGGGTATCTCTTCAAATGAATTAGACAAACACCAGTCTTTATAATATATTTAGACATGATCTCATGCTATGATATTATGAAAGAAAAGTGGGAATATTGAAAGATAAATATGTGACCTGGATATGTGTAGGTTACTGTTGACAGCAATGTGAACAACAGCACTGATAAGTACAGTGTCAGGAATAATTAGTCTATATGATTCTGGACTCCACACTGTTACTGATAAATATTATTACTGTGAGAATAATACTGAAAAATTTAATGTGGAAAAATACAGTTGTAGGGAGAAAATATACATGCCAGGTGGAGAAAGCTTCGCCTACAGAACTGAGTGTTAGAATATGCTAATAATAAAATTGTTAATGACTAAGTGAGTGCAGTGCAGAAACTGCAGTTACCTTATTTAGATGAAGTGACTGTGTAAAGTATGTTAACAGAATGCAGAAAGAGTGAAGAAGGTATAGAACACTAAAAATGAAAAAGCTTGCCAGGGCTTTCTGATTAACATAGAAGCACAGTGTACTACTAAGATATTTAGGGGGAAAAAAAAAAAAAAAAAGTATCACCTTTACTAAGCCAGTATGGAGCCATTGGCACTAAAGGCTCATACTAATTCGGTGGGTTTTTTTTCTTCTGAGTGAAATAAGAATTTATTTGATATGTTTCATTCTAGGACATCATATCCAAATTTTCCAAGGTTACTTGCTCTCTGCCTGAGGTCTACAAGGTCTTTGGGGATATATAACATTCATTCTTAGGAACAGTGGAAACACCATTCTCAGGAAATGCTTAAGATGGACTAAACATCTGAAGCTATTTATAGTTGGTGGAAGTAAAAGGTTTTTTCTCCCTAAACTGAATTTATATTTAATTTTGTCTAGTTAAGTTTACTGCAATTTCTGGACAGTTTCAGTCTCCTCTCGTGTACCCTTTGGCCCTGGAGTATGAAACTGTCTCTCTGCCTCTCTTCTTCATATCAGACTGTTGATTTCTGGTCCATTTATACATCCATCTACCTGTTCTCTCTCTCTCCCTCTGTGAGGCTGAAAAATACAAATAACTATAACCAGCATGGCACAAAGGGTTGTAAGCAGGAGGGAATGAAATTTATCCAAAATTATAACAGAGCAACCCAAGTAAGGGAAGGAAAACAAACCCCATATTTATGTATTAAAATAAAAAATCAGTTAAGATTATTTGTACTGCCCGGACAATAGTGCCCAAAAGGAACCACTTTATATGCTTCAAAACTGCATTTTATTGATCTTAAACTGAACCTGTGGTGGGAAGAAATTTATAAATCGTTACTGATTGAAAATACATTCAATCTGATATTGTCCAAAGGAGATCAAAAGTCTTGCTGCCTCTCAATCACTCTCAGACAAAATATCTAACATGAACCAAGCTCCTTCAGAGCAGCTGTTGTGCTCTTTGCCCTTACAGCTGTTCAGCATTGCCTCACTGTCAGCTGCTGCAGGGCAGGGGAAAGGAAAAGAGGAGCTCTGGCTACCTACTGCTTGCTAAGCTAGCAGCATACGGGAATGCTATCAGAGCAGGAATTCTGTTGCCATGGACTGATCCAAGGAAAAAGGCTGAGGAATAGAAATAATCTTCTTCATCCTGTGACCTCTCTGAGGTTAAGCCCACCAGCAGAGAGATATGGTGCCTACAGAGCTGTTTGGGAACAGTGATTCCATTTTGTGAAAGATTTGATATGAAACGTTTTTATTTATTATTGCTTAGAAATGACACAGTTATAAATTCTCTGTGAAAGGAAACTGTGTCTGCACAGAATGTGCTGAAGCTACTACCTGCCCTGAAGATCCTAGTTCAGGCCAGCTCACCTCATGGTTTTCTCTGAGGACACAGGACCTGGAGCCCTGCTGCAGTTGCACTAGAAGGAACTTCAGCAAACCCAGGAACCTTGCAACCTCAGGAAGCTCTACACCACTGCCCTACCTTTCATTGGCATGAGGATGAGAGCCAGAAATCACCATAAACCTGCTCCGACTACAACGTGCACTTTTTCATCATTATTCATAAAAACACATGCAGAATGTGCAGATGTAGAAGAAGAAATCCTAACTACAGAGTTTACTCAAGGGAGAAGCTAAGGAATGAACTTCACCTGACAGATGGCAGTCCTATCACTTAATGTTTGCATACACTGTGCAGAAGGCAGTGGAAAGCTGGGTACAAAGAGAATTAGTTTTAGAAATATATGGATCTAGCTAAATGAAAAATTTACAGACAATAATTTACTTTTTTATGCGACAGCAATGAATTTGCTCCTTTTTCCAGCTCACTCCATATTTGTTAAGCATATGCTTCTAAAGAGACCAAGCTTAAGATATGTGATCTAGTCATAATAGTTCTTGCATGAACTATTATTCTAAAATATTATCCCTGGATTTCTGTTATGATGGAAGACAGATTACAGCGAATGCATGTATTTATCTTCAGTTACGTTCCCTGTAGTATAGAATTACTCACAAATATATGGAGCAGGGTACTGCTTTTGTGTACCATTAAAAATCCTCTATATATGATATGAGGAAAAGAATAAATTAATAGAAGTATGTTTCATGTCTTGCCTAATTATAATCAACGTTCTTTCTGGACTGACGGCTGCCAGAATGACAGACATAGCACTGTAATCTAGGTAGAAAATCTTCGAGAGGCACAGCACATGCTGGGGTCATTTCTGTCACTCTTAATTGGCCAGAGGGGGTCAGCAAGGAGTAGTCCAAGCCACCCATTACTGGCCAAGAACCCGGGGAAACAAGATGTGCATCTAAATAATGTAAACCCCCAAAGCAAGAACCCACACCAAAACTGTGGCTTAATACGAGCGAATGAAATCCTGTGGTGAGACAGAGAGATATTGAAAGAGTCTCTCAGAGGAAGAAGTGGAAGCCTCATTGCTTGAATAATTTAAATCCTAAATGAATAATACAAACACAAATATACTGAAGGGAACGATCCACTGGCAGGGCATTGAGTTGATGGATATATTGATGCTTTTTGTAATTCTGTTTTCATGACCTGTACATGCTACTTCCAAAATGATCCTAAGTCATGAGGTTTTGAATCCTAAGGCATTCTAACATAGCACATAATAATGGCAGTGTATGCTGTAGAATAACAAGCTTAACTTTCTACGAAACCTTCCAGAAAAAGTTGCCTGCTGTCTGTTTTGCCATGTGATGTTACCTTTATCAGCCTATGAAATTTAGCTCACAGTTCTGCTATTATAGATTTTGCATTTATAATTCATATTCTTGTCATCAAATTATAGTCCCTCAGAGAGAATTACCTGTAAAAAATACATTGAATGAAATCCAAAATAAGTGTAACATAACTCTTTTTCTGTGCTACTGAGGGATTAAACTAGCTGTAAAATTAACTAGAAATATGTAATCAATTTTTAGAGCATAATTTGGTACAGACACTTCTTTTGTCCTTTTGTGATACTAAAATCTTTACATCCTTTCTCCCATTGAGATATCTGAAGTCCTGAATACTAATAAGACCCATAGGCAGACACAAGGAAGAAATAAACCCTAAGGCCAAATACAATAATCACCTCTGTGCAATCTCATTGATATCAGTGGTCTTGCCAGAAATAGGAGCCTGTTTTTTAAAGAGTAAAAATGGAACAAAAAGTAACCATAATGAGGCCTAATTCAAGGAAAATTTTGTAACAACAGTAGTGAAGTATTCCCATTTGCTTTGTAGGCAGCTGTGTCGACTGTGGGCTTTAGGGTTAGCAAAGACTTACTGGTCCTGGGGCATCAGTGCAGTGCAAGCAAAAACATGTTATTGCTAGAAGGAGCCAGCTCTGGCAGCAGCAGCAGCAGCAGCAGATGCCACCACAGCACCCTGTACCTCTCTCAGCAGCGTCAGCAGAGATTTGCTGTTTGGCTGCTCATGATGTACAAACAGTGATTTCTATCTTCTCCAACAGAGGTAATTTGGCAGTCTGTTGTCCCAGGCAACTGCATACTTTCCTTGTGCCTAAAGCCCAGCCAGTCAAAATCTAACTGGTGATCGTTATTATAGTGAAGGATTAAAACAAAATCTAGAGCTATAATTTGAAATTTTGTAAAGGCATTAAACAGAAAAAAGACAAGGAAGCAAGAGTAATAAAAAACAAAAGGTGATGATAAGAGCCATAAATCTGTCACGGAATCACAAAGGCCATTTTAGCACAAAATGGGATTCAAAATAAAGTTTCATTATTTCACTTGACAGCTCTGAAGACACTCCCAGCCTTATTTAAAAATGGAAGCATATGTAGCATAGAAGGATGAATAAATGACAGAGTATCCAGGATATACATGGCAAAAGCAACACAGATATCCCATGCTAGCTGGAACAAGGGGGGGGGGGGGGGGGGATAAATAAACAACTAAAGCCAAACAAGAACTATCAAGGCTTAATGGTATATTATTCCAATACAAAAAGTGTTTCTTCAAATGGGAATGCACCAGTAAGCTTCTGTTAGTAAGCTTCTGTCTACAGGAGAGAAAACTGTAAAATCACAATTTTGAAATGCAAAACATAGCACTTTGAAAAGTAACAACATATGGTTAAAGATTATTTAAGATGGAAGAGGAAAGACATTTCTCTTATGGACAGTCTCCTGGAGCATCAAAGAGTAAAAGGCATAATTAAGTATGATAAGACTGTTGGGTTAAAACTGACTGTCTCTGTATTTTTTTCACCAAAAATATGATGGGTAATATGGTTAGAGCCATTTCCCCAGAGTTATCTTTTCCTAACAATAACAGGTTCAACTGCTAAATGCCAAGACGTAGAAACAGGTCAACAACACATCTCTAGGCATATATTCCTCTAAATTCTCTTCAGGAACTTGAGAAGGAAGTAGTTAAAATGCAGGCAACAGCCTTGAAACCACTATTTCAAAATTAGCTGCGATCCTTGAGGCCAGGAAATGCCACATCTGATTTTGCTGTAAAGCAGCAGCGTTCGCCGCGGAGCTATTGCTGGGCTGTGGCAAGGGTGGTACCGTGAGGGACAATGCCACAAGGGGGCAGAGGACAAGGGATCAGTAGTGCTGGGTGGATTTTAGCTCCGGAGACACCCTCCCTCCCTATTTTGGTCTCTTGCAGAGATGACAACTGTACAACTTTATAGATAAAGCATGTATTTCTATGTCATTCTCCATCTCTTTCATCACGGTAGAGAGGCACATTTATGATGAATTCAAAATTTCCCACTTGCATGCCTATTTTTCCAATCAAATGCAAATTCTTTCACATTACTTTCTCTGCTTTAGTGGTAAATTGTCCAGTTGAAAGATATTTTCCTCTTGCACTTCTCTCACTATTGGCTTGCCACAGAAAATTATAAAGCATTATGCACAACAAGTATTAAGCACTCCAGGAGCAACAGATCATCTACAAGACTGCAGGAGTGTAAATCACCGAGATGAAAGATTTTCTGATACCACCTATTGCTCATCCCATCATTCTTGTGAATTCATCCCCTGCTAAAAACACATCTCAGATCTTGTCTTTCAGCAGCAGTTATCTTAATTTGACCGAGGTTATCTGATCAGGTTCCAAGCCAAACAAGGTGAAAGAAAAATAAAAAATGCGGACTCTGTTTAATGTATATTCACATAACCAACATCAAACTTCAAGCTACAATCAGGAGACAGAACAGAAAAGCTCTTCCACAGTCATGGCCCTGGTGTTTCAATTTTCAGTCAAGCATAGTGTGCCTCTCAAACTTAGCATTAAAAGATGGGGCTTTAGTGAGATTTGGATTTTTTTTTTTTTTTCTTTTCCTTTCCTAAAGCACTGGGTTCTGGACTCTACTGGTGTTTAGTTGATCTAGTTTGCTACTAACTGTTGAATACTAGAAACAAACACTGTTTTTTAGTACAGGTCACAATTTTATTGTGATTATTTTCTATTGCAGTTACAGAAATATCAAAATTACATTTTTAAATGTAAAAATGAGAATGAAGTCACTGCTGGACATTATGACTTCACTAGATGTCAGGTATTAGATCAAGTGTTAAAAAAAATATGCTCCTTTCACTTTGTGTAAACTAGTTCTTCAGGAACCTGAATACTTATTCAGGGCAATATATGTTCTTGGTCAAGAACAAAGAGCAGAAAGAGAAAAGTGCAGCCTGCAGCTTCCTCCACTATCCAAACAATATGAAAAGTGAAGAAACACATAGTAAGAGTTTTATTCTGTTACTATACTTCCCCAAATATTATGATTAAAAAGAATATATGGCTATTATTCCTTTGATTTGTACTGCTGAGTACAGAGATTAAAACATTTCCTTCTGTAAATAAGTAACACTTCCTAAGACTGATTATGTATCTGATTACATATCACTTAACGTAGCTGAGGCTTTTTAATTAGGATACAGTCAATTACTAAGCAGCCTTTTAAATACAATTTACGTATATAGAAATTATATTTTCAGACATCATTTACAGCTGTGTAAATCCGGAATGATTCCACTGAGATTAAATGAAACTAGTCCAGAAATGTAGCCGCATACCCATCGGACCACGTCCCTCCTCTAATAAATATAGAGGATAACACACGGTAACAGTGAGACAAAGGCCACACCTGAGAACAGCCCACGGGAATAAGGAAACACCTGTTTGTGTTGCGGAAGAACAGGTGGGAGGCGGTAGTTTGTCGGCTCAATATCCTGTGCTTGCGATTACAAAGAACGGTGAGCAGGTGCCTCTTTATTTTTGTCTGGGTTTTTTGTTTTGTGTTGTTTTCCCTGTGAGTTTATTACGAAGCCGCCGCGGCTTTGCGCTACCCTGGAGATGCCTTTCCAGCACCGCATGGCTGCCCCCAGCTCCCTCCCCGCATCACCCCGCCGAGATCCCCCGGTGCTCGCCGCGCCCGTGCTGAACGCACACCGTTCTGCCTGCCGGGTAGCGCGGGAGGCCTTGGTTACAGCCTGAAAATAACAGTCGCTTCCCCGGGGAGCTTCCCCGGTTGTTCCCGTGGGATGGGAGCAGCCGGGCGGCGCGGCGGGGGGAGGCGGCGGCAGGCGGCGGCAGGCGCTCCCCGGGCCGGGCCGCGGCGCCTCCGCGCGCGCCGGCGGGGCGGCTCAGCACCACGGGCAGCTCCGGGGCGGGGCGGGGCGGGGCGGTCCCGGCGGGGCGGAGCCCGGCCCTGGGACGCAGCTCCCGCCGCGGGGCGGCCGCCGGGCCCGCTGGGTGCCCGCCCCGGGCCGCCGGCCAAGGCACCCCCGGGGCTCATCCCCCGCCCTGCGCCCGCGCGGACCCGGCGCACCCTCCGCGCCGCGCTCTCGGCCCCCGAGCGGAGGCTCGCACCTGCTCGGCACCCGGGGAGCAGCGCCCGGCGGCGGGGTATCCCCCTTCCCTGGCAGGAGGGGTGCGTGGGGCGAGGGGAAACCCTCGCCTGGGTCGCTCCGCGGGAAGAGGGAGCGCTCCCTTCCATCGGGGCGGGGAAGGATGCCGAGGGCTCCGGTGGTCCCTTCCCGCCCCCCGTCGCGCAAAATCGCCCCCAACTCGCGCCTCCCCCCCCCCCCTCCCCCCCCTCTCCCGGGGCGGGGCGTGTACAAAGCTCGCTCCCGCCCCCGGCCCTGGCAGCGCCTGGGGCTCCCCGGCGGGCCACGCTCAGGGGCCGGCGGTGCCGGGAGGGCGGAGAAGCTGGGCTGGCCGGAGGTGGCGCCCCCCCCCCCCATTCCCCGCCGCCAGCGCCCTCGGTCCCCGCTGCCCCCCTGCAGCCGCAGCGGTGGGGGATGTGGCACGTCGCGGTGCTGCCGGGGTGTAGCTCATTCCTGATGCCGCTGTTTGTCGCTGAGTTTTGAAGAGATTTATTGGCTGGCTCTTGCTAAACCACGCTTGAGTAATCCGAGCTGCTGCGCGCCGTGGTGAAGCCCGGAGGGGGGGGACGTCACTCCCTCTGGCAGCGGAGCAACATTAGTCTTCCAGCCCTCTAACCATCACTACAGCGTCGGAAACTGCCGGGTCACAGCCATTTGCTTTGGAAAACTGGCGATGTTTGGTGCTAGAGATCGATTACCCTTGTAATCTTCCCCCCCCACCTCCTCCTGCTTACCCCACCCCTACCCGCCCCAGACAATAGCGTCCGAGCTCCTCCAAGAAAAAAAATAGAAAAGCAAGGAAAAAAAGAAAGAAAAAAGGAAAGAAACTGGGGGATGGATCTGACTCCAATAGGAAAAGCGTGTCTCTAGAAGTGGCGCTAATGGGAAGAGATTTCCGAGCTCCAGAGGACGATGATTTGTCACAAAGGGTAGCTGGCTCGGTGCTTTGGGCTGGAGCCGTGTAGGAGATCCTTGGAGAAGTCATTGTGCACAGAAAACCGAAGACCTGTACAAACATGCCTGTTCGCAGAGGTCATGTGGCACCACAAAATACATTTCTGGGTACAATCATACGAAAATTTGAAGGGCAAAGTAAGTTCTTTCTATCTATTTTGCTACTGTAGTTTGATTCTGTTTGTGACTAAATGGACAGCAGCTCCAGACTATTTTAAGTTTGTAGCTTGGAAAAAAAAAAAAAAAAAAAAAAAACCAACAACAAAAAACAGAGGTAAGGATGGGTTCCCTGGCAGGTTTAACATTATTTTTAATCTAGAATACAGATTACCGACTTGAATTACTGTGGTGGTTTTTTTCCCCTCACTATCTCAAGGAATAGTTTTTATCTTTGGCTGTATCCATACTGTATAGCTATAGAAGTTAAATCTCTTACCTTCTTCTGAACTGGTGAGCAGTGTACAGTCTTGCTGCCCATGCAATGTCTAAAATATAAACTAGATGTATTATGGTTATGATTTTTATTGTTATTAATTATCACTGTCTTTTCAAATTAAAGCAGAACAGTCAGACTTCGATTTAGAGGAAACAGATAATATGCAGAGGAGTTATTAAAGGGAAAATACTCTTACCTTGTTGTCATGACTGCATTTTAATATAGCTGTCAAATATTTCTGCTTTGTTTATGGAAGCCTAAAATATCTATCAAACCAGTGCAAATACATCCTCAGGGAGAGTCCGTGAGATCTTTTCCAATGCAGCAGTTTACTACCTGTCGAGAAGGCTGAAACGGAAGTGTTTTTCCTGGCTGGAACTCTGGTTTACTGTTAACAGTAAGAAGGAACACTTGATGCTCAAAATGAATTTAATTTAGAAACAGTAGTTTGATATATGTACATTTATTTAAATATTTAGCATAATTTTAGTATCAGTCTGGTGCAAACCCTTACAGCCAATTCCAGTTCATATACTTTCTTATGCTTAACCCATGTTACGAATTTAATTTTTATATTATTTGAGGAAAAAAATACAGATGGTCTTTGTAGTCCTAATTTATCTAAATGATCAGTCAGTGTTGCTACTCAAGTAAAGTTTTTATACAGTAAAGTGTATGGATTTAGAAGAGAATAAAGCACTACCTAGTAAATAGGCAAGTGATTGTGAAAGTTCAGCATGATTGAAAGACAGTGGAAAAAGCAAGAATAAAATGTATATTTTTCTCTCCAAATATTTCACTGTGTTCAAAGACAGAATATCTTTAAAATTTTGAAGACTTGTACTGCTAACTTGGTGTCACGTAAAAAGACTTTTATGAAGCAAGATACATACTAGTGTGATTAAGTAAGCAGAAATTCATGTTATTTACAGTAAAAGTATCAAAGATGCACAGTTATAATTACAATAGGAATATTGTCTTATGGTGGTAAACAAACAAATAGAATAACAGTTGGAACTTTTGAACCCTTTTGTCAGGTGAGAGTTTGAGAAAGGATGATGGACTGAGGCACAGAACTTCAGTGGACTGTCCAAACTGTTTACAACATCACTGACTGTATAATACTGGCTATAAACTTCTTGTCATTCACCTCAATGAAAACCCCTACAGAGTAGACTGAGCTGGTGGACCTTGTCCCAGGAAGCTCTTCACTTGAACAGAGCCCCCTTCCTGAGGCTCCGCTTCGCCCCCCCCCCCAAAAAAAGCTACTAACTTTTCAAGGTCTTTCCTGGAGTTACAGCTGACAGGATGGTGTGTACCACCCAGGTTTCCGTGAAGCTAAAAAGACAAAATTTGGAAGTCAAAAGGAATTTTGCAAAACATTTGCATAATCTGGTTTTATTTCCTTAAAAGACAACTATCTTAATCTTTAATGTATTCTAAACTGATTGAAGTTTCTTTAAAAGCTATGGATCAAATTAACTACATTAAATGACTGAAAATCTCTGCATTTCAGGCACCCCAGTGAAAAAAAGGGTTGTTTAGCATCCATCCATGCAATCGACACTTTATGAAATGTTGAAAGAGTACTAAAAAATGCATCACTTTCTTTTATTGCAGATAAAAAATTCATCATTGCTAATGCTAGAGTACAGAATTGTGCTATCATCTACTGCAATGATGGGTTCTGTGAGATGACTGGGTTCTCCAGGCCAGATGTCATGCAGAAACCTTGCACCTGTGATTTTCTTCATGGCCCAGAGACCAAAAGACATCATATTGCCCAAATTGCTCAAGCGCTGCTCGGGTCAGAGGAGAGGAAAGTAGAAGTCACCTATTACCACAAAGATGGTAAAGTCTGTTTTTATTTTCAAGATCTTTTGTGTGTTTGGTTATCAGTTGATTGGTAGAAGTGTGTATGATCTGCTGGCCAGACCTTTTGCTGGAGTAGTGGTGTTCATTTCTCTGAAGTCCAGTGAAGTACATTTATGTATACCAGTAAGGGAATCTGCCCTGAAAGTGGTGGGTGTATAGAGTATATCACTGTACACTGACTAACAGCTGAATGAAGCTAGCACTGTGTTTGCCACAGTTGAACAAAAGTTCTCCTCTCAGTTGTAAATCTCCTAAAGGAAAGAGCCCTACATCAGCGAACAGATGACACAAACATATAAGGAACACCCTATGAATGTTGATTTTTATGAACTGTTTCATCTTATGGGACATAGGAATCGTGTATCACTTTCAGGGGGCTTGTCTGCCTGCCTCGCAGCTGGAACCATACCTCAGTTTAAGTGCAGTATTTTACTGGAAAAAGTACAAGGTTAAAAGTAGCAAGAATTGGCCTATCATGAAGAAAGCATTAGCTTATAAAGAAAGGGATGTAATTTTTTCAGAGATGAGATATTGTGAAGTTGGAGGATCTGCAACTGAGACACAGAAGTTGTTCTAGAATTACGTTGTCAGAGTAAAAATTTTGGGATGGCTAAACTATGAAGAGTTTCCCTGTTGTTCGGTGAAGACTAAATATATGAAGAATGGCTAAATCTGCTATGTTGATGCTTTTTTACTGTTAAGAGCATAAAATGAATAAATTACTGTGTCTGCAGATTAAAAAATGCATACGCATGAAAACTAATTATGACACATAATAGTTATATACAGGGTTTGGGTTTTTTTTTCTAATTACCCAGGGTTATTGACAGAAACATCCGTCTTTCAAACAAATCCAAGTAACAGACAAATGCAGTGTACCTTAGTCTGTCTCTTGCTGTGTACACTCTTGGGAGAAGGAAAAGGAAATTCATATTCAAATGCTGAGCTTAAATTAGTTCTGGAGAAGTGCCAGTGTGTTGTTTGCATCAATTTTAGAATCACATGCAGTGGATACTCTCACATTTTAAAGTCACGGAGTTAAACCCTGTTCTCAATAATTGTGCTCAAGAAAATGTTGTTATTTTGGAGAGACTTAATATTATTTTTAGCTTAGGCTGGTATAATGCAGATAGGACTCAGGCCAGTCATTCTACCCACGCTACCAATATTTAAATATTTTCTTCTTAGCACATTCTCAGTAGAGTACTTTATTCTTAGATCTGGTTCGGTGGTCTGGAGAAGATTTTGGTCAAGATTTGTTGTAGCTGTGCCTTGAACGTAGATTTCTCGGGAGACCTGACACTTGTATGTCTTTTACACATCTAGCCTGTGTTTGTGTTAACTTGGCATGTGTTAAAAATAATATTGCACAAGGAGAATGTCATTGCTAACTTTCACAGCCATCAGCCTGGAGCACTGTTGTGAGATCTGGTCATTTAAAAGTGCTTCAGTCTCCCAAGATATTAGGAGAGAGGGAAAGATGCTTAACTAAACTACTATTTATCTGTCAATTACCATAAATATATATATTTTTTAAAATGCTGAATTCTGGCATCATGCAACACACCTGATCTGTCTGAGGCGAACCAAAGTAAAACTGTCCGTAAAAATTGCCCTATCTTTTGTAAATAATTTTGAATTTTGAAGCACGTTATAAATGAGTTATGGACTATTCAGTGTAAACAATCTTGTGTGTAAGGGTTCTCAGTAACTTCACTTCTGTAAATAGTTTCTTTAAATTACTAGAACATATGTTTGAATGTTAAGGAATTTCAAAAGCTACAGACAACAGTTCTATACAGATTAGGGTTGAATTACTCGAAATTTTACTGGTCAAAATGTGAACGGGACTTACCATGTGCACTAAATGAACTGGTAAACTTAAACAAATACGGGTAAAAATAATTTAAAACATCAAGTCACGATTACAGGCAAAAACTGACAAAATTGACAGGATATCCAAAAATTGACAGAATTGACAAGATAGGTCTGACACTCAAATGCATAAATGTGTGACAGCTTGATCATTTGTATATATATACAGACTTTTTTGTTTCATTCCACATAATGTTCAATTTCTTTACAAAATGTGCTAGAAAAATCTGAAGTTTATGTGATATGATAAAATCGAAACTATGTATATGATGGATATAATAAATGTCAGTAAACATATTCTATAGTTATTCTAAATTACTGAAAAGATATACTTCACTTTTCATCTTCACTTCTTCACTAACCACTTTTTCAAATTTGCAAATTTATTTTTGCAATATATAGAGTGTATATACACATGCTATATATACCATACTCTGTATATCATAACAATATACAGAATGGTGATACCTAACAAGGACTTCCTCCAGGTTCTGAAGCAAAATTAATTTAAATAATTTTCTAAAAATCTGAGAGTTTAGTGTCTGGTCAGTGGCTTATTTTGTAGGGTGTGCTGTGAGTGAATATGAGAATATTTTAAGAGGTCAATACCAGCACATTTAGAAGAAATGTAACTTTCTTCATGTGAGTAACCCAAGTTACTCCAATGGAACTACTCAATCTTGAAAAATTGAGTTGATATTATATTTCATAGCCACCCATTGTATAATATTTAACACAATGCTAAGCAGACAGAGGAGGAAGACAGCTCAGGAAGGTGTGAATTTGCTTGAGGTTCCACCAACAGGAGTTTCTGAAGACCATATTACACAGTCCTGAATAAATGTCCAGTGAATTGCAAATAAAACCCTATTCCACACCACACTATCATTTACTCTACATAAGCACTGGTTATATTAAAAACTATTTTAATATTTCAAAGTAAAGCAAATGTCAGTGGGATCATGTATACCTTCACTTATAAAACTAATCTGTCATCAGAAGTCCAGCAATGCAGATATCAGAAAGGGAATCACTCTATAACTAATGCCTTTTAATTCTAAATACCACATCGCATAGTTTTAAAATGTCACAGCTTTAAAGTTCATCTGAAAAGGAAATTCTTGCACTAGCAAAATGGTATTGCATAAGTACTGGGTATTAGGATTCTGCTGTTCTCTACTGGTCTATAGTACACTTTTCTAGATGAAAGGAAGTGTAAGATTTTGAGCATCTCGATGATGCAAGACTGAATGCTCCTCTTCACTGCTTTAAACTTTAGGCCAGATCACACGTTTGAAGAATAGGGGACAGAAGGATGGAAAAAGATTTGTAGCAGGTTGATTTTCAAAAATGTCAGTTGCCTTAAACACAGCAGACGGAAGATAGAGTGGTCAAAGGAGAAAGCAAATTCGATGTATCACAGTTTTATAAACATGTTAATTAGACTGGGCATGCTTCCCTTTTCATTGTGCAGTGTGGGGAGGGTGCAAGGGAGAGGGGCAGAATACTTGTGGTAGCTTTGTGTAATTGTTTAGATGGCATGGAAATGGGATGCCAGTATTATTTATGCATGCAACAAGGCCCTGTCCCAACCACACTGGTGCCCTATATTCACAGAAGTTTGTAACATTTTCAGATAAAAGCTTTACTAGCTCCTCTTGCAGTATTTGTATCAGAGTAAGATTGGTAATATAGCCCGTATTTGGTTTCAATTTCTCCTCACTCCTTTTTCCTTTTAGAAGGGCATTTACACAATCCAGGCAAATTTCTAGTCCTGTGTCCTGTTAGAATAGTGCCACAGTAGGCGATTACATAGTTATCAAAATAATTAATTGCTACTGAGAAAAATGGTTAATGGGAACACATGGACGCCAAAACTAAGGGTCTAAATTTATAGGTTCTCATCAAGTAAGAAGCTCCACAAACATCACTAGCTGTACTTATGGGATTAAAGACTCAGTAAATTTCTTTTTTAATGTAAATATCCCTTTTTAAAATGAACAATAGATAAATACAGGAAAATCACAAGAACTATTATTATGAAACAGAAATTTTTTTTTAAGTCTTCTTCATTAGGCATTAACATCTGCTTAATTAAAATATACTCTGATGTCAAAGTAGCAATATTGTATATTCCTCACTATCTCACAGCTTCATTTTCACAAATCATATAGCTGTATCATCTGTATTATAGTTGAAGGTAAGACAATGTTTATACAGAATATCAGTTCTTATTTTAATAAAGTTAGTTGTGGTGAAAATTTTTGACAGCTCTTCCTTTGAGGACTCCAGTTTGCAGTTTAAGTCATTATTGCATAAATCATTCTTGACAGATGTAAAATATTGCTTCAGGTGGTAAAGCTGTAAAGCTTTTGACATAACAAGTGTAATTATTTGGGGATTGAGAATGGATATATGATAATCAGAAAGGATTGTATCACACTGAATACTGTTTTTACTTCTTAGTCTACGCTTTGTGGACAACAGTGGGCTATATCTAGGCTTATAGAGTGTAACAGTTAAAGGGAGGTAAGATCATTTAAGCTTACCCTATCCACATCAGATATTCTACAGATAAGAAGCACTACAGAAGAGTATAGGTTTGAGTAAAGATAAGCTTAAGCAATTATTTGCAGAGTGTTTACAAACCTCACAAATTACTTGCCTCTTACCCAGTTTGAGAAATGTAATTTGCTACAGTTGGCTGCAAATTAAACATATTTGCATTTTCAAAACATATTCAGGTTACAAACTAATATTTTAAGGTCTTTTAAGCTCTTTTTTGAGGATAAGAAAATAAATGTGTAAACATTGACAAAATAAAGTGAAAATGCTATTAAGTGTTCTTAAATAGAAAGATCAGGACTTCATTTAGAAGGTCATAATCTCGATTTAAGTCATCACAGGCATTTTATCACCTGTTTGTGTTCTATAAATGCTGTGAACCTACCAATCAGTTAAAAACACAACTGAAAAGAAAGACCCTTGCGTGTGTGTCAAGTCCCCTTAGATTAGCTCTAACCTGAGGGTCAGCAAGTGCAGTCTTGACTGTAGATTCAGTGCCTTAACCAGAGCTGGTGAGAAGGGTAAGTGAATCAAGTCACTGTCTAATACCCTGCTGCTGTAGGAGGCTTTGGTTTAAGAAATACTATCTGACTGCATGTTGATAAAGTGTTACCCCTCAATAAAAAGCTGTCCAAAAAACCTGTCTTAACGCAAGTTTTTTCCAAACATCCTTACAAAACCCCCAACTTGGATCAAATCCAGAATTTTACTGAAGGTGTTGAACTATTGGAAATGGATGACCTTTTTTATGCCTGTGGTATAATTAATACTTGTCCTAAGAGAAAAGAGTATCCCTTGTCCCATTCAGTATTGTTTTTGCAGGAAGGAGCACCATCTCACAGCAAGCTGATACAACAGTGATCAGAACATCCATTTGCCCATCCCCATTCAGTTATGGCTCCTGTGCCTGCCCAGAATTGTGGGTGGGTCACTTCTTGTTCACATTTCACATGGGCTACCTAATGATTATCATAAAGCAGCTCTTAGATATACTAAGTAGGTTATTTATGGGCCAATTTCAATCATATTTTTCAGTTCCTTGGCTTTCCAATACATTCTTTTTTCTTCTCAGGTTAAGATGAATTTGTTTTCAGTAAGAAGGGGGCTTTTCTGGAAGAACATTTATTTCCATTCATGTATGCCTGCTAATGAGAGACAGTATCTGAATAAAAAGGAACAATTAAATTTCCTTTAAAATTATTCTCTTTTTCAGTGTTTAGGGTCAGAAAGGTATGAGTAGATATATCTAATTTTAACAAATAATGAAGAATACAACTGGTATCATTATAGCTTCTGCATCTTTAACAGAAAAAACCCCACAATTTACTCAGTTTGGAAAAATCCCTTCTGACAGTTTTAAGTTCTTCCACAGCACAAATAAAAAACCTGCAGGCTAGTGCATCAGGAGGAGTCTTTCATTTCAGTACAGTATCCAGAGGGAACTCTTCTGCCACTGGACATCCATAGTACAGTTTTATAGCAGGATTCAGAAAGTCACGGGCAGGGTCAATTTACACTAATCAAGGGACACAAATTTCCCTTGCTTGAGCTACAAAGAATCAATGATTACTGACTTTCAAAAAGAGAGTCCTGCAGTGGTAAGAAAGGTGTCACATTCTGGAGTCAAATGACGCTAGAAGATTATGATATGATACTCACACTCAAAGTTTTTCTAAGCTGTTTAGATCCTATGGAGAAGAGCTTCATTTTTTAATTAGGCATTTCCAGACAAAGTTTTTACCTGCTTTGCATATGCTTCTTTCTGTTTTAGTGAAAGCTAAAGACAAAAAGAACAGAATCTGTCAGTCTATTTTTGGTGTGGTTTCAATGATTTTATTGTATCCCCTTTCCATTTTCAGTGTGCATCTTTTCTAATGCTACATTCTGATAAGAGTGTTATTCCATGGTCCTGATTAGCATTACCGATTGCTTCTCTCTCTTCTCCACCAAATTGGCCTATGTATCAAAAAGTGATGCAGCCCATCAGACATCACACCTTGCAATAGACGTGGGGGAAGAGCAACTGTTTTTCTAACAGCAACCTTATGTATATCTGGTATTATACAAACTTCAGCACATCACAGTTTGAGTAGTACCCGTGTTGACATTGGTGCTGTTCTCTCAGGTTTCAAGCAATGGAAAGAGAATAGTGGTGTGGATTAGATTTTATCGTAGTGATTTCAAGTTCAGTTTTAAAGTGCTCCCTAAATATTTGACCTAGTGTATGACTCAGTCTATGTGCTAGACAGTCCATATTCTTCCCAGCTTCCCAGCTAAGTATGGAAAAAGTTCAATCAAGTAGTATAGGATTCAGAGTAGCAAGACCAAGCTGACTATGGAAATTGCTAACTCACTCTGGAAACCGCATATCTCAAAAGCAATCAGAACTGTAGCTGTGAACCTAGATCTAGGCAGAGCAGATACATGACAATGACAGTGGGGTAATGTGGCTCTATAGTTACAGCTGGTTTCACAGTATCTGAAAGTTCACATTTCTGAGGTGAGAAGTATTGGTGTAATAATTTTATATAGCTTGAACTTTTAAATTCAGTATACTGCTTTGTTTTAAAGGGAAAGGGGGTAACATAACCCCCGTTTTTAAAAAGAGAAATAAAGATGACCCAGGGAACTACAGGACAGTCAGTCTCACCTCTGTTCCCGCTAAAATAATGGAGCAGATCCTTCTGGAAACTCTGCCAGGGCACATGGAAAATAAGGAGGTGATTGATGACAGCCAACAGGGCTTCACTAAGGGCAAATGGTGCCTGACAAATTTGGTGACCTTCTATGACAGGGTTACAGTTTTGGTGGATAAGGGAAAAGCAACTGACGTCATCTACCTGGACTTGTGCAAAGCATTTGACACTGCCCTACACAACATCCTTGTCTCTAAATTGGAGACTTATGGGTTTGACAGATGGACTACTCAGTGGATAAGGAATTGGCTGGATGGTCTCACTCAAAGATTTGTGGTCAACAGCTCAATGTCCAAGTGGAGATCAGTGATGAGTGGTGTTCTTCAGGGGTGGATGTTGGGGCCAGCATTGTTTAACATCTTTGTTTGTTACATGGTCAGTGGGATTGAGTGCTCCGTCAGCAAGTTTGTCAATAGCACCAAGCTGTGTGGTGCGGTTAACATGCTGGAGGGAAGGGATGCCAACTAGAGGGACCTTGACAGGCTTGAGAAGTGAATCCGTGCAAACCTCATGGAGTTTAACAAGGCCAAATACAAGGTTCTGCACGTGGGTAGAGGCAATCCCATGCACAGATGCAGACTGGGCAATACTGGATTGAGAGCAGCCCTGTGGAGAACTTGGGGGTAGTAGTAGATGAAAATCTAACTATGAGCCAGCAGTGTGCACTCACAGCCCAGAAAGCCGACTGTATCCTGGGCTGCATTAAGAGAAATGTGGCCAGCAGAGATTCCCCCACTCTACTCTGCTCTTGTGAGACCCCACCTGGAACACTGTGTCCAGCTCTGGGGCCCCCAACGTAAGAAGGACTTAGACTTGCTCAAGTGTGTCCATAGGAGGCCACAAAGATGATCAGGGGGCTGGAGCACCTCCCCTGTGAGGACAGGCTGAGAGAGTTGGGGTTGTTCAGCCTGGAGAAGAGAAGGGTCTGGGGAGACCTTATAGCGACCTTCCAGTACTTAAAGGGGGCTACAGGAAAGATGGGGAAGGACTCTTTAACAGGGGGTGTAGGGATAAGATGAGGGCTCATGGTTTTAAACTGACAGAGAGTAGATTTAGATGAGATATAAAGAAGAAATTCTTTCCTGTGCGGGTGGTGAGGCTCTGGCACAGGTTGCCCAGAGAAGCTGTGGCTGCCCCCTCCCTGGCAGTGTTCAAGGCCAGGTTGGACGGGGCTTTGAGCAACCTGGGCTAGTGGAAGGTGTCCCTGCCCATGGCAGGGGGTTGGAACTAGATGATCTTGAAGATCTCTTCCAACACAAACCATTCTATGATTCTATGAAATAGCATACATATTTGAATTATTTCTTAGGAAATAAATTTTCATTTGGAAAGCAGAATTACAGCCATAACTAGTCACAAAATACTTTTTGTCCTCCAGCATTTACATAGATACACCATTTCAAGATAACTCACAAACTTTCTGGTACAATATAGAATTTTCATTTCTGTTTTTCTTAATGCTTTAATTCTGTAATCACAGTGAAAAAAAGATACCAAAATTCAGTCTGAAAAAAAGTCAAAGTAAACAGTATAAAGGGGAGACCCTGTTCTCTGTGTTTCATTCACCAGACTCTAGTTATAGATATCATTATGCCTACTTTTGATAATAACCTCGATTATAGCATTGAAGTGTTATCCACAAAAAGAATATATTCCAGCTTCATTATTAACAAAGAGCCATCCTGTCCTCAAAAACTAAAGATGGTGTTTAAATGTCAATGTTTTTAACTATTTCATTGCTGATATTTGAATGGAAATGACCAGAAGAAAGCTGAGGCCAGAAATCACAGCTGCCTTCATTACTTCCCTGCCTACTGAAATTTCTTGCTTTCCTGTCCTTCTTCCTCCATATTATTATAGTCAATAAAGATCCTTTCTTTTACATTTTGCCATGACTTCATTTAAATCCCTGATTTGCCACCTGATATTGCAGTGGAAACTGGAAAGTATTGCCTAAATGATCAGTTCAGTTTAGAGAAACACAACTAGAGTTTACTCCAAATACTGGGAATTTAGGATTTATCACAATAACCAAATCCTTGACAGTATCCGCTTATGAAATGTTGGCCTCTTTAGAGCAAATGCATGGGACTGTATAGCAACTGATTATTTCTGCTCCCAGAAACCCTCCTAAAGGCCTGAGAGCAAGATACTGATACCTACAGATACAGGACTTGGCTTGTGCAGCCATAACTTTCACAGAATTAAACTGCAAAGTTTAATTTTTGCAACACTAAAAATCCTGATCTTTAGGTATTAGAGCACTGATGGTAGTGACATGTTATGCGATTGTTAACTAGTATTATCTGGATCTGAGCTGCTGCATACAGACAAGTTAGTATAGAAACATGCAAAACAGACAAAACCTTCCTCCATTTTAATCCACAGGGTAGAGAGGCAGAGATGACTTCAAAACAAGGATAGATATATATATTAGGTTCTTTGTCTTATACCTAGGCTGCCTGAAAAGCAGTTAATCATCATGTAAATATGTTTCATCACTAACACACATGTTCCAAAGCACTGATTCCCAGCTGTTCTCAGACTTTGGAGTCTGTGTCCTTTTGAGATTATTTATTTCTTAGAGCATTCTCTGCTGATTTTCATTCAAATCAATGTAAGTGTATCTCTGAAAATAGCTTGCAAATTTCCTCCTTTGAACACTCATTTGTGCCAATCTGCTTTACTCCTTCCTCTCTGGAAAAAATGCCAGCTAATCTCATTAGTATTTTGCATGTTTATGGCTGTTGTACAAGAAAGCATTTCTTTTTATACTTTCAAAAGAACACAAAACTCAGTAGTCCAAAAATCCTATTATCATGGTATTTGAGGTAAAATACTTCTGCAGTTCTGTTTAGTTGCATTAAAAATGGCTTCTGATTCACAAGAAAGAAAGAAAGAAAGAAAGAAAGAAAGAAAGAAAGAAAGAAAGAAAGAAAGAAAGCCTAAAGTCCGTATCATTTCAAATAATTATAATAAAATGAAACTATGTTCCTTTTTTCCATCATAAGTGCCCAGCATTACTTTTGCATGATAAAATACACCAGGAATCAATTTAACGCAAAAGTCCATCCAACAGAAAAGACAACACTTCCCAAAAGGACTATTTGTGGAGTCATGGACAACATACCATATTATGTGAGAGAATAACAGCTTTGAAGTACAGAAAAGAGGTATCTATAAATCAATATCTGAGCCTTCTCTGTGGATTAATGGAATTGCTCATGAACCAGTGTGAAAGACAGCCTATGTATAATGTCAATCCTAAACCAGTCTGTGCTGATCCATAGCTCAGAGCATCCTTAGTGCTTCTGTAAGTAATACTGATTGTTTATGGCAACAAGAATATGAGGTGGCATAGAAGTGTCTTCAGTGTTTTACCCACAAAGTTTCAAAGAAAAGTTTTGTAGAGGAATAAAGCAGAGTTTGAGTACTGTTTATAAGTGACCACAAAACTGTATTAAGACATTGATTCTCTTCATCCTAAAACGTGAAAATTGCTTCTCTGGTGACAGGAGTAGAAGTTGGACTCCCAAATGCTTAAAAAGTTAGTTAAAACCTACTAACTGCTACTGCAACTAGAAGCAGAGTTAGTGTCTGATACATGTGATGTTTGTAAATCAGGCACTAGCTGCGGCTGGAGTCCCCATCCTCTAGTTACTGTTTATTTAGAGAGGAAAAGAGGAAGGAATACATGGTCTATAGACAACTCTTCTTCCTAGCTGACAGGTATGCAATTCTATTTTATAAAAACTACTACACAAACCAAGAATATTACAACTGCGGGAGCTTTCCAGTAGACCATGCAAACCTCTTTACATTTATATCTGGTTGACTTTTGATCTCTCTCATAAAAAAACGCAGATCCTGCAGAGGCAGAATTGCCAGTAGTGTTACAGTCTCTGCAGAACTCAAAATATGCAAAACATAATTATTAGCCAGAAAAATACATTCTGTGTGGCTGCTTGTATTTCAAACATGATTTCTCTCACATTTGAATGTGCAAGAGCATTTGTCTCTGCTTCATGGGAACTGAATGAATTGTTTCCTTTTTAAGTAATATTTTGGTCATAATCCCTTTGCCTTTCACCTTGGGATCATTTTCCTGTAAATAAAAAAGGTTGTGAATAAAGAACTTTATTTCCACTTTCTGAGGAATTTAAGAAAATATATCAACAGATTTTTAAATGATGGGGAAACAATTCTACATGCTTAACCTTGTTATTTAGAAAGTAGATTATCCAAACATTTTTGCCTCTTAGGGGCCACAGGCACTAAAATATCAGAGGTAGCTAAAGTACCATAGTTATGAATATCACAATGAGGTTCAGTTACTCCAAGGGAAATGACTGACCTGAACTTTTATGTATAAAAGCAAATTTAGGACTAGATTTTCAATTATAGGTATTGTTTCATATATATATTATAAAAGGGTATTTCTGCCTCCCAAGAGGTTTAACAGCCACTTTGAGGAGCTGCCAAAATCACCTCCTACCCCATCATAGAATCACAGAATACCAACTGATATTCTATAGTTCACAACACTTTTACTAATAAAGCATTATTCTTATTAAATACATTCAATCACAGGAAGTCTGAACTGAACAGCAAATTAAAGTGAGCTGATTGACTAGTACAGTGAGTCTCTTACCTTAAAAGACAGATTATTCTTGAAAAGTTCACAGTTCCAAACCATAATTTTCCACTGTATTTTTGCACTATCCTCCTCCCTTTTCTAAGACAATACACCAAGGTTGGATTGTAACATTTCCCAGTACAGACAAGAGCATCGTGTATATATAAATAAATGCCACAAAAAAAAAAAAAAAAAAAAAGAAAACCCAAACAAACAAAAACCCAAACCAAACCCAACACAATCAAGTCCAAGAAATGGAGTGAGAATATGAAATGATATTCAAGGAACAGTTCTCTAAAACAATCTTTAGTAGGAATTGCACTGAATAGGAATTATTCTTAAATGAGTATCTCAGACCACAGGCTGGGTCAAATCAAAGAGTCACCCTAGGATGATGCAGTTGTGTACATGTCTCTGTCCTGTGTCAAAGGATAATTTATAGAGATAGGACATCTTTTGTTAGAGAGGATATATGCCGTAATGATCCTCAGGTGCTATGTTAGAATGGGGTTAGAGAAGACCGGGGCTATTCTGAATGGCAGAAGGGGCCAAACTGTTTCCTTCTCTTGCCACAGGGTTAAAGAACACAAAGGTGCAATTAAGTCCTGTTCATCTTTTTCCCATGTAAGCCCTGTATCAAGTTCAGCCCTCAGGCTTTCCAAATTTTATATAGAAAATAGAACTGCTGAATAAGTGACAAAGAAAAAAATATAGGAGGTGTAGTTAGAAAGTTCAGTGGGTGCTAAGCTCACACTTTTTCCAAACAGAAAAAATGTATAATTTGCAAGTCTCACATTGGACTTTGTTGTGATAGTTGTAGTACTTATTCAGGAGAACCATGAATCAGTCATATAAAGCCTATTCATCATTCTTAAACCACATTGATATTTTAAAAGAAAGCAGATCTATATCTTATCTGAGCTTTATTTGTCTTTAACTGGTGCTGCATGTATCATATAATGAACAAGACTTTATTTCCTCCCCAAAACAAAAACCTCTTACTTTCTAAACATTCAAATAACTGAAATTTCATCACTCTCTATCTTGATTCAGCTTTTCCAGTGTGTATAATGGAGTCTGTCCTCCATGATCCTGAATACTTCTGAGAGTTACATAAACTTACCAGTGAGAAAATGGACATTTCTACAAGATACAGTACATCTGTTCGGATTCAACCAGCTCATCTCTAAACTTGATATATTAACCAGGGATATTCTCATAACGTAGTTTAGATTGTAACTTTTTCCTCTCTTGGATTTCACCCTTTGTTTGTGTCTTGTTTTTTAGAAACTGGCACAGTCTGTATAACAAGTAATGCTTTGTTTCACATGGGAATCTTTAAATAGCAATCACTCAGCCGTGTTTGCTTTCAGAAAGCATTCTGTTAGCATGGCACATATTCTACTAAAATATAACATTTTACCATTCCATTATAGCAAAGCAGTCCTTTTGTTAGATTGGTCTTTTATAGCCATCATATTTTCATAGAATTAAGAAGAATTTAGGTCAGGAGGAGACTCAGGAGGTCATCCAGTCCAGCCTCCTGCTGAAAGTAGGAGCAACACAGAATTCAGACTAGGTTGCTTAGGGCTTAGTCCAGTTGAGTGCCAGGATGGAGACCACACAGCCTCTCTGGGCAACCTAGTCCAGTGTTCTGTTACCCTCATATTGAAAACGGTTTCTCCTTATACTATACCAGGGCATTCCCCATTTTAAGTTAAAGTATTGTCTATCATTCTTGTGCCATGCACCTCAGTAAAGAACTTGCCTCCATCTCCTGATAATTTCCTCATAGCTACTGAAAAACTGTTATTACATCCCTCAAAGCTGTCTCTTCTCTAGGCTCCTGGCCAAGGCCAGTTGCTTCAATCTCTCCCCACAGGACATGTGCTCTAAGTCCCTATACATCTTGGTGGCTTCTATTAGCCTCACTCAAGTTCTGATCAGCATCTTTCTTGTACTAGGGGTCCAAAGCTGGATAAACTCTTCCCACTGTAACCTAATGAGTGCTGAGGAAAGGGGAAGTATCACTATCCTCAATCTACTGTCTACGCTCCTGCTGGTACAACCCAGTATGCTTTATCCTGGACACAGATGGACTTAAATTTCTCAAGAGATCCCTCACCCTGTCCTCTTCTACTACCTTGAACCCTGTCTTCCTTGAACCCTATCTCAAGATACAAATGTCTCCCAGACTGAGGCAGTGAATGTACAGAGTACCTCAGCTTTATCTGCATCCACTGTCACTAAATCACCCTCCCCACTCAGCAGCAGGCTCGCATTATACTTATTTATTCTTTTACTACTAACATAGCGAGAAAAAGAAGCTCTTCTTGTTGCCCTTGATATCCCTAGAGTTTCAAGTCTAGCTCAGCTTTTCCTTTTCTAAGACCATCCCAGCATGCCTGGGCAGTGTTTCTGTACTCCTCCTTTGCAGCCTGCCCTAGCTTCCACCTCCTTTATATGTCTTTTTTTTTTGTCTTTTTTTTTTTTCACTGGAGATCAGTCATGAGTTCCCTGCTGAGCCAGCTGGTGTTCTGATACATCTACTCATTTTTCTGAGTATTTGAATTGACTGCTTGTGCTTGAGGGAGGGTGTAGAGCTATACCCTCTGGAAAGTTTGAAGAACTAATGAGTTAGTTAACATATTTTCTCTTTTTTTAAAATTATTAATTCAGTATCCCATATGTAGGTATTTTACACATCTTTTATTATACTAATTGGCATTCTGTACTACTTTCATAGATTCTTCTTACTCAAATGTTCAGTATTATGTGAAGTTCTATATGTGAAATTTTATGTAACTTAGATACACTTATACATGCATTAGGAAATTCTGTTTACCTTGTACATTAAAGATGGTTGAAATTGCAACCTAGATATTGTTTGCCAGAAGATCTTTTCCAGATGTCATTACTGATGTGCTACATGGTATAAATTCCATATTGGACACATTTTATTATGAGAAACTATATGCTCAGTGTTTTCCTGTATTGGAGGCCAATCTGCCTGGCCTGTTAGGTATCTGCCCAGTTTTCTTTGGGAGATTTTTTTATAGAAACATATGTTTAAGAAGAAAACAGACATTCTAATGCTTATTTTGCCGTGGATTACAAACAGCCTAATGATAAGGATGATTGTAATGTAGTTCTTGTAAGTTTTAGAAGCAGCTAATCAATTGTCTTATACTGGCAGATAAATGCAACTGCCACAGGCAAACAGCTGGGGCATCCCTGGCACACATTATTTCACTCTTCATTCCTGTCATTAAAGATGTGTAGAAAACAGATCTTTTAAGAGATAAATATTTTTCATGTCCTGTGGAACTCTTGTAGTGACTTTCAGTAGTGTTTTGTCATTGAAACACTGTCTCATCTCAGAAGAAAAAGTTTGTTGCTAACATTTCCTTATATAGGTCACGGCAAAAAGCACTTTCTTATCTATTTCTCTTCTGCCACTTTTTATCTCATATTTTCTTCAAGAAATGATAGATACAGTGATTTTTCCTATGCTCTTTCTTCCAGGTTAGTGACTCAAGGAGATAGAAATTGCTGTTTCTCTCAAGGGTTAATACTGCCCTTTTCCTTTAGGCCAAAGCCAACTACCCTTCCCCTACTTCTACTGCTATCCCTTCAAACCACACAATCAATATCAAAGTGTGCTAACTGGCTCCTGACAGGAGCTCAGCACAGCTGGATGCCAGCATTGATGGCACTCAGCACCCTACTGGAGCTGCCCCCTAACACAAGGATCATGTGTCAGCAACAGAGCATTGGGAATCCTGCAGCTTTTGTGGTACTGCAGTGATGTCAGATAATCCATGGTTTTAAGCAGTGCCCTTTCAAATACCCATCATTTAGGGATGTGATTCCATCCGAAGATATAAAAAAAGATAATTGAGACATGACCTCACTAGTTTAAGACACCCCAGTTGGGTGGCCTGACAGCCTATTCAGATCTGTAACCCATTCTGTGTTTTCTTTCAGTTACTTATATCTAGACAAGGACTGTTAAACAAACACAATGTGACAATTAAAGCATATTTAATGAATATTATTAATGATGAGTTCAACTGCTGTTTGAAGGTGTTGATAAGCTTCATTAAATGTACTTCCGCTGACTAAAACAGCACTGACTATATTTTTCATTTTATTATTAAAATACTTTTTCTCTCTACTGCTTGCATATTTGGCACTTACAAAACTGTTTGTTTCATGCTGCATTTTATTTTTAACCATCCTAATGTGATGTTAAAAATTGTTCATCAATAAAACCTGCTTTACTGACAGTCTAAAAGGTATCATCTTTTACTCTCTTCCCATGTGACAGTTAAAAGTATCTTGGGGGTGTACAACAGCAGTTCCTGCCATTACATTACCAGTGCTGGTCTCCGCTACAATCAATTAATTTGATGTTGCAGACGAGAACATATCTAGCATATGTATTATAATATAGTAGTATGTAAGGAACTCTGATTTGGTCACTTTTTTTATTAAAGTGTGGGTTTTTTTCAACTCAGATGCAAAACCATTCCTACTTCTACAGTAGTCAATGATTCACATATTGACAGTATAACTGCAATCATTTCTGCATGTACAGGTATAATGTAGTATTCACAGTAGCTACTTGTATGTGCTTCATTTCTCTATAGGGTTAATTTAGTGTGCATAGCACTGTGATGCGTGTCAAGTTAAAGGAATAAGAATATACAAATCATTTTTCATTCTTGGACTGGACCAAATTGTCATTGTCAGATTGCCAGTTAATAGACAATTGCAAATGTTGACTTGTTTTTGTCCAGGAGAATGGTTAAAGCTACTTGGCCCTACAAGGCTCGTGTAAAGTCAGAATGTGACCAACAGCCAAAAGGATGGCTTTTCTAAGCCTTGTTTCTGATATTGTGCTTTGCAGAGAAATAGTTATCTTTATAAACAGGTATTACAAACCAACTTATACTTATGACTAACATAACTTCAGAAATGGTGTTTACTTCCCAGTTATTTATGGTCTTTATCTAATACAAAATAATGGTAAACCCAGCCTCCCAAAACAAGTTTAATTTTTAATAAGGTTTTTGAATAACTGAAAAGATTGTGTGGTTTTATTTGGATTTGAAATGCTTGAAAATATTTGATAGTTATATATTTGATATTTAGATATTTGATAAAGGCTTTACAAGTATATGCTTTTTTGAGAACTTACTGAACAGATCGCCCTTCTAATGATCAGTGAGTCATTCTTTTTTACTACACAATATATTATAGTGTACATTTTGCAAGCAATTTGAGAGCAAAATAACTTAAGAGATATTTTAAAAATTAAGTAATTTCATACTAACTACAGCCCTAATCTGTAGGACTGGAGCATTTTTCTTATTCTTTGAAATTACCATTTTCTCCTTGGAACCCAAGATAATAAAAGGGAATAAAATACAAGATTTTAGAGATCAGGGCAGTGAGTTCAACCATGGAACTGCCCAGGTCTATTGGCTGGGAAAAATAAGTGTATTATTTTAAAGTGATAATGCTAAATATAAACCTTTTTTGAGTACAGGATTGATAATTCCATTAAACCAACCTAATCGGCCTTTCTGCAGTGCAGCAAAAAGGGTAAGCAAAAAGGGTCTTTCTAAAGGCTACTGTGCATCACCCCAAAATGCTTTTTCCAAAGCCTGCAATGGTAAATTCAGTTTTCAATATTTTAGGCAGTATAGAAGCCTTCATGCATACCCGTGTTGGAGATTGATTGTGTCTACATTTTATGGGAGTAAAATACCAGAACTGTGACACTGAACCCGAATTAGGGATCAGAATTAACATGCTATGTCTTATTTATTATCTACAAAGGAAACTTTCCTAAAGGGATTATAAAGAAAGTTCATTGTTACCTGCCATGGGCATATCATCTATATATTGTAGAAGAAAAAAATTACTAAAGAAAAATAAACAGAAAAAAATAAAACCAAAGGAGTTTGAGTCTGTCCTCTTCTGCTGTGCTATCGATACTTCGAGCAAACTGACAATGTTCTTATGCAACAGTGGTATACAAAGGAAAAATGTAATAGGATCGAATAAAGTTGTACCTATTTTAGTTGTGCAAAGTGTATCAGGCTTCAATCAGTCGTGGTCAAATCAATTCTGTTTTGAGAAATTTTAGGGTCTCAGGGCTACAGTCTTAGAGTCATTGAGAAGTTTACGTGTTTAAGCAAGCGGAAGAAAAGCATGCAAAAACCTGCTGGAGAAGTTCCTAATTAATTCCATTCATAAAGCTCATTTCACTTTTTATATTACTACAGCTTTCAGTGGGAAGAGGAAGGGAGATGTGGATACTCAAGCATACATAGAGTTAAATTACTTTTTTCCTTCTGTTGAAATTCTCTTTCAGCTCAACATAAGTAAAGCAGCTGGTATGGTCATGTGCTGAACATGAATCAGCTGAGCACACCTGGCAAGTAGCTGTTTACTCAGTTCTGTAGTTTGCTAGTTAGCAGGAATCGTACTGTCTTTCTTTACAAAGGCGCCCACAATTTTAACCCTGTATTTTTTTTTTCAGATTATAAGACACGTTCACCTTTCCTTCAGGCCAGACATTAAAACTCATGGCCAGATTTTCAAGGAAAGTTTACTGAATTAGAATTCTTGGCTTTTTGTTCTTTGAGGACTTTGGTTTTGGTTGTTTATGGAGTATGAAAATAATGGTCTGCATTCTGTGCCTAAATGAGAGCTGATCTTTTCTGAAAATCTAGCCTGAGCTGCAAATTTAGGGAAATTATAAATCTGATTTGCTGAATAGTTCACTGTTGATTTCTCTTTATTATATCATAGAGGATCTATCTTCTGCAATTTTAAAACTCAGCAATACTATACTGCATCCAGTAATATCTACAAATAATAATCTAGAAAGAAATGAAGTATTAATGTTGCCTTTTTTCATTGCTGCTACTTATGCTTATCTACACATTTTTTTCATGTTACCTCTAAAATAAATATCATAAAACACAAAAGGGACAAACTACAAATTCACTACTATTCCACAAATTATTTCTTCAGAGCAACTGGCAATATCCAGCAGTGAATACTCATTGGGTTTGGTACCAATGTTGATTTTAGCTTTAACACAGTTTATGGAAAATATAGCAAACAGGTACAGATATATTTACTATCATGGTTGTAATTACTCATCATTATATAATTATAACTAAATTGGATGCCTAACACTATTTAGCAAACAAGGATATAGTCAGTATTACCGTATGAAATTGACTTGGCTCTGTATTAAAGCGCAAAAGTCAAGCACAAAGCTTGATGTATCACTTGAATTGGAGCCCTGTTCAGACTTCAGAAGTGAGTACCCTCTGGAGAAGCTGTATATTACAGACCATTCCAAAACGAAAAAAAGCAAATACGCGCACTATAAGGAATATATACGCACAATAAGAAAGCATGTGCATAAATGACTGTATGAGACTGCTTGAAATATTTTAGTCCTTGGCAGAACTGTGGGATAGCAACAACAGAAATATTTCCTTTCAGGCTCCACCCTACTAACTTTTCATGGCATGTTTCAACTGAGTCATTTCTGCAAATGCTGAATTTCTCTGTACCCAGATTTAAAATAGCTGAATTCAAAAGCAGGAAGACTGGTTTGGACATTTTTACTCTACCATGAGAAATTTAGAGCTGAGGTCTGTTGGAAATTCAAATACCTAACATCTTCAAAGTTAAGCTTTCAGGATTGGTTTGGGCATCTTCATTACAATGATTATTCCAAACATACAGGGCTCATAACCTACTTACAAAATAGCACAAAGCAGGTGGAAAGCACACAAAAGGGCCACACAAGCAAGTTTTGGATGGCACGTATCCACCAGGTGGGAAGAGAGCGTGAACAGGAAACACAGACCTTACAGTAAAATTAACACATTGATTCCATGCGAATTGTTGCAAACACTATAATTCAGGTTCGAGCTTTTTTTGTCTTTTATCTAGGCTTACAAGAAGAGTAGGAAGGTGAGTTAACACCCCTTTCCCTCATCTACCTTAACAGAAACAAGCACACACTAGGCAGAGCAGGGGATCAAAAGTCAAGACTGCCTCTTGGAAGTGTTTAAACTGGTTTTCTTTCTCTTGATCCTTGATAAAATATGGTCTTTTATAGGATAACAAAATGTCAGATTAATGATTTTTTTCCTGGAGCAAAGATAAAAGATGTAAAGCAGTGTGGTGAGAACATGCTTTATGTAGATTATCTGAATGCTAGGTTTTTTTGTTTCACTATATTTAATCTGTTTTCTAAAGTAACTAATTAGAAAAAAAAAAGTTATTAAAATAGCTGGAGATAAATTACCCAAGACTTTTTGATGCTACCTGATTAGAGATTTCTGAAGCTCTGACTTATGGCATGTACAGTGCAGAGATACTATAATTTGTGCCAGGTCTCGCTCTTACTCTGTTAACTACACTGCACTAGACTGCCAGGTCTGTAGATTTTGTTGAATGCTTGGACATCTCTATTAAATAGTCACATAACAGTAGCAAACACCACTGTAGGAAGCCAGGGAGCTATGCAGAAGGGTCTTTGTCAACAAGCATCCTCTCCCAGTTACAGGAAGTAATCACCAAACAAGGTCCAAGGATTTCTAGGGCCAACAATGAAAGTGAGTAATGCCTGAAAATTCAGTTCTGCTTCTCTCTTCTGCTTCTTCTTCTTCATCACAAGCAGGACACCTTTCATCATCTTTGGTACAGGACAGGGACTTCCAGGAGAGGCTAAAGCAAGGTGTGCTGGAGAGTGTGCTAACAGCTGGTTTGGGCATCAGCTGTAAGTTTCACAGCTGGTTTTTGTGAACCAGTCTGAACGACTTTGAGTGGGTGCCTCTGGCTGTACAGCTGTGTCCACAGCACACAGGTGCTAATATGACCCAGATCCCCACCACAGATTCATATATGTAGATGAGAATGTGAAGGACTATATCTAAGCTAATGCAGCTGGCCGTAAACTTAATTCCTAAGCACTCACTTTACTATGTAGAAAATTACAGTTCCAGTATGTGGCAATGGAAAGAGAAACTTGCAGCAGACTGGACCCAAAAAAGCTCAGAGATTTTGAGTCTGAAACCCAGTGTTAAGCCTTAAGTCCTCTGAAACTAGAAGGTGGTCAGAGCCTCACACTGCTCCTAAGAGCAGACGCAGTCTTGCTTCACTATTCACTGAAAGACCATTTTATTTCTTCATATTAAAAATTAAGTTTATTCTCCTGTCATCCCTCTGATGCATCAAGGTTTTATAATAAAGATGTCCATTTGATGTAAATTGAAGAGCATCTCTTCTTTTGGAATGCTCCCAAGTGCAAAATAGCTATTCTTAAAGACACCAATGTAAACAAATTCTTTCCAGATATTTGTTAAAATAAAGTTTTGACTATTGCCATTTAGAGGAATCATCTCTGCCTGTTTGTTAACAAAAGAGCTCCACTGGACATATATTATTTACAAACTTCCTTCAAATACAGGTATTACTTGATTGAGGTGCATAATTCCATAGGGTACCTAAGGCAGATTCTGTGAAGATAGCTATAGGGAGGCACATGCCACGCAATAGAAATGCAATAAAATCTACAGGAGTTCAACTGACTGGACATAAAGTGAAGACCTCCTCCCACTGAGCTGTTACAAAAGTACTGAAAGCGAAGTGAAAACATCTCTGAAGACAGCAAAAAGGCCAGAAGAAAACACAGGAGCCAAAATGAAAGCTTAGAAAAAAAACCCCAAGCATTATTTCAACACACAGAGAAGGCTGCTGTATCTACGAACCCAAAATATTTGGCTTCAAACTGCCAAAACAAGAGCTGAATATGACTAAAATATTAAAAATTTAGGGTGGAAGTGACCTAAAATTTTACTTTAAAATGTTTGCTCTTTTAGGGGGGCAAAAACTAACAAACAATGGAGATAGGTGTACATATATATGATTAAGCTATTACTTCAAATCCATTAATAGTTAATGGGAAAATGTGACTAGTCCCATTGTATAATTCTCACTAATATCAGGAATTAATAAGGCTTTATGAAATTTGCAAAGAGGAGAATAAACAATATCTGAACTCAAATAGTGATCACAAATACCCTATAATCAAGAAAAATATGGGAATAGAATTTCTTTAGCAAAACTTTATTAAAAATTCTCAAGTTTCAAACAAAATAGTTTTGAAATCTGAAATGTTGTTAAAAAGGAGTTCATCCTCAGCTCTGCATTATATTCTTACATGTTGACTCTGAACCAGTTGGAGCATTTTTGTGAGTGACAAAGCAAAACAGGTGAAAAAAGCTTTTGACCTTCTAGTATGTTTAACCTCTGAGATTTGCTGAAATTCAGTAATTATAATAGCTGATGTAGAATTAAAAGAGAGACAAAATTTTCAATTTTGGCCTGTATTTTATTATGCATAATATAATATCTTCATATGATTTTTAGTACGTCTTATAAGGAATGTTAAAAATACTTATAAGATAAAAATAGTTCTATGAGGTACTTACTGTGGGATCCTGTAGTATTCTTTGTATTACATAAAAATAAAGAAAAAAACCCTATGGTATCTTATTTTAATACACATCTATATAAAAGCAGATAGCCAAAAAAATTTTAAGATTTAGCCATCATTATTTTATGGTTTAATTCTAAAAATTTTATCATTACTTTTATAAAATTTTAGAAAATTTACATGTCTGCCTTGCTTTCCCAGAGACACAATTCTGTTTTTATAATTCCTCAATGTCTAGGCTGTAGTTTTAAATTTCTGTTTATCTAAATGAATGTACTAATACTTACTATTTCTAAAGGCATCGTTAGTGCAGTGAACAGGAGACTGATTTCCAACTACCTTTTCCAGTTCCCTCTGCTCTGTTTAACGCTCTCCCTTCCAGTCTGTCTGGAGTTATTTTTGTTATTTGTTTAATTGTGTTTCATTTTAATCCTGTCCAGAAACACCAGGATTTTCCCAACTGTAGAGCCATATAGGCTAACAGAGCAAATGTCACAGACATTTGACAGTTTCATGGAAAACTGGATTACAGTTCCCATTGTAAAGTATTTTTTACTGCTTAAAGCACTGTTTCTGCTACTCCCCCATAACCTATATGCTCCCAGGCACAGTATAAAGTAGTATATCAGGGAAGCAGAAGCTCAGGAGAAATCTCTGACTTTTTAATTAATACTGAAGTCATCAACTGGTCCTTGCACAGCTTTTACCTATGAGCTGTGAAAACCAAGGATGTCAAGACCAACAATTAAGTCATGATTAGCTGTGATACTTGTTTCAAGGTTATATACAGAAACCAAAGACTCCTATGGAGAAGCTTTTCATCAGAACTTAAAAGAACGGTTGGGTGTTTTTTTATAAAATAACCAAAGTTTACACATACCTTTCTTACTACAAAATTTCAGACACAATTATTCACTGACAGGTAACAAAGGTAACAGGTAACAATTTTCACTAATAACAAAGAGGTAAATTGTAATTCCAAACATAGATTTCCTTAGAAACTAAGTTACCCATTATGCCCTAAATTATTTCACTGAATAAAAATATTTAATGTCATACTTAGGCAAACAAGCAGGTTGTGGAAGTTGAGCAGGCAGTAGATTAAGAAACAAGGTCTGTATGAAGCATTCAGAAACCTCAGGGATCAGGGAGAAATCTAACTAGGTACCTATATACATGTTAATTGCTTTTCCAGTCTTCCACTCGTGTAAAGTGAGTAGATGGAAAATTCAAGAATCTTTACCCTTTGTAGCTTTATGCAAAGAGTTGGTGGATGGTAATACAAGCTTGCCTATTTACCAGCACAGTGTTAGGTGTTGTACCCATTTAAAAGATGGCAGGGCTTTACTGCAGTGCCCCAGATCACCAGAACTCTTTTAACAGTCACTTCAGTGCACATTTTTTCTTAAAAACTCTACAGCCCAAAAAAAAGTGTTAGAAAGTGCAAAACTAGAATGTGACCTGATACGTTCATGCTCATCTCTAAGTACTTCCCAAAATAGTGACATACCTATCAGATGTGTAAAAGAACAACTACTGTGTGCTCACAAACAGCTTGTAAGGAATTTTTAAATATTGAGTAGGAGGAGAAATGACAGTTGACCAGGAAATAAGGTTATTATACATTCTTTTTAAAAAGCATCGTTTTGAACCATTTCCACAAAACCACTATTCAAGGTTAATGAAGCAAACAAAAGCTTATCATTTTATCCTAAAGAATGAACATTAGAGATGATACTGCATTGCGGTATCACTTCTGGGTTTCTGTCCAAGTCTTGGTGTGGGACTTGAACTTATGGCTTCCTGGCCAGTTTAGAAACTTACTATGAACTCAAGTATAAAGGCATTCACTGTGCTTTGAATTATGCAGCAAAATACATACTGTTATAGCACAAATAATAGGAATGTTATACAAATAATTAAGGGCCTAAATAGTACAGAAAGCCAATTTAAAGCCTAAGATATACTGTATTAAGTATTTTTATTAAGAATATTTGTGGTATTGCTACAACAATATAAATAGATACTAAATTACAGTGCACCAGATTCTCATTTATTCTGTTTTTACATCAATAACACTTAGGCAATTTCTTCATGCCTATTGCAGAAATAGGACTAGACCCATTAAGCTTAGGAGTTACTAATCATGTTATTGAAATTGTATTGCTAACATTTAATTTAATGCTTCTTTTAAAATGTAGCAGCCCTCCTTCAAGAGCTAAATAGTCGTGTGGATAGCATAACTAAGGTGTTACTCTAGGACTTCAATTGTAGTGTGTGGCTAATAATGCTCTATTTGTAGTAAAGGTGACTATTTTTAAATTCTAGAGATTGTTATGACTGCTAACAGCTACTTAAATCTAGAGGTATAATTTGGCTCTGCATCTCAGCATCCAAATGAAAATAAGAGATATATCCAAGGAATGCAATTTTTACAGGGGCTATAGATATCCATAGTGGCTTATTTGACTATGGTCTCAGAACATACAGGGCCCAGAATAGCTGATGAAGGAGCAGCACAGACTACTTTAGTGTGCTGTTTCTCACAAAAGAATTGTCAATTCTCACAAAACATTGGCAATTCTCTTTTGGAGGCTGCCCCAGAAGTGGAAGCCACAACCAAAAGCTCCATGATACCCACAGCATTAGCAGGAGAGAAACCTCTTTCTACTGGATATCAGTTAAGTGCTAACCACTCAAAACAAATAAAGGTCACAAAGCTACAAAGGCATTGTAGCAGCAGAAGAAACAGGCTGATAATAAATTGCTAAACAGGTAAAAGGAGAGCTTGGGAAGTTTTTATCTTGAAACCTTCTCTGCTCTTCCTAAATTTTCTCAGGTGGAAGGAGATGGTGCAGCTTGCTTTCATTTGCATTCCTGTCTGCTTTTCAGACTCATGCATACAAGAATGAAAAGCGTTTGGTAAACACTCAGGGAGTCAAGCACTTGCTTTGCTCTTGGCTTTTATTATGAATGAATGTGAAGAACGGTGTGAACCACCATTTGGTTGTTCTTCTACTTGGTGGACTGAAAACTGGAGAGAAAATAAAGCTGCTCTGAGTCAAACCAAAACAGGGCTGTTGGGCTGGGCGGGAGAGATTCAGTAAGGTGAATGACACAAAAAAACTACTGCTCCAAGGTGGAAAAGTACATTTTTCTCTTTTTTTCAAAGTGCCAGAAGAAACCTTTTCAGCCACAAAATACCCCATCCGTGGTGCAATGTACAATTGCACACCATAAAGCTGTCTAAAGAAAATATACTAACCTTTTAACATTCATATCCACTCTCTTTGACTGAAAATTTCCCAGAATCAATCTGAAGTCATAAATAGTTTCTGACTTGCTTTTGATTTTACTACAAATTTACTATTTTTAAAAGAATAACATTTCTCAAATTTAATTTAAAAGCTTCTTACACTATACCTTAGAAGTATCTTTGGCTCAAGTGATAAATATATAATCACCGTTTGTAATTATACCTATATATTTTAATAATACCAAAACAAACAGCCTGATAGTCTTTCTGCTTTTGAAGTCTAGGTGCCACAAAAATGAATGCAGTAGCTCTCTCCTCCAATGTATTCGGCAAAAATTGAAATTACAAAGTCATTTGTAATGCTGTTATAATTGACAGGAACCCTTAGGACAAGACACCCGGCCAGATTCTGTATAAGCACCTGGTAATATGCATGTAGAAACTGCTGGCCAAAAAGGGGAGGTGGAAGGGGTTTGTACAGCTGGATTTCAGGTTTCTGGCAGCTCTGGAAGTGAGAGCAGTCCCTGATATAACCCTAATACAAGATTAAAACAGTGCGGGAGAAATATGTAGAGATAACACATTTGTACATGCACAAATTGATGGAGTTAAACTCCTGACTTAACTGATTTAGTTTTCTCGCTAATCCTGACCAATACTTTTTAACTAGGTCTTTAGGTATGAAGATTGTAAGTGCAAAGTGTAAATGTCTTTAGGCATGAGGACTGTAAATGCAAAATGCCAGCAGGTGGTCGGGAAGATCAGAGATACAACAGCAAAACTACTTCTGTGTAGAAGTTTGGTTCCTTACTCATTAACTACAGCTGTGATAGAATTTACTTGTCTTGAACAGATCTCTTCACCTTTCAAATTTCCTGGTAAAACTGTTCATAACAGATTCTATTAGGTGAAGAAACAACTGGAATCTAATTGCTAGGCTGATGAAGGGATTAGTCTCATCCAACACAGATTCAAGTCACTTGGATGAGAGGTCTTTCACTATGACAGGATGAACTCAGAATAAAACTTTAACACATTTCAAGCTTTTACGCAAGAGCTCAAAAGCACTTTCTATCCGTTTCGGTCAAAGCCTGCAAAGTCCTAATTATTTTATTGCAAATGATAGAATGTATTTTTAAAAAGTCTTCTGCAATCTAACCCCAAAACTAAAGATATCCAAGTATAGGCCTGTTTCAGTCAGCATTTCTCTGATTTGAATATACCTTTGCAATAACTCCACTTCAGTAAAATTGTTCCAAATGTGTACATTACTTTAACTAGAATTAACTAGAACTTGGGCTAAAAACTGCATAAAAGTACATTTTAAATTAACCCAGATTGGTATTTAAAACTCAGAAAGATGGGTCAGAAGAGGGCTTGCCACAGCTGAGACTGATACATTTTTTCCTTGCTTTTAATTTCAGGATTAAGAGATGCTTTAGTTTGGAATTGCCATATTTGGTTTTTTGCTTATTAGTGAGGTGAAGTGTCACTGATCAAAATGTAACTGAACTATTATAATATCTAAGCTTCTTTCATTTGATGATGTTGCCAGTTAATTTTAAATTAGATTAGTTATTACTTGTATTTTTGTGTAAGTTTATAATGTAGTGCACAGCTGAAATACTTGCCCTGTATTCTGATTTTCAGAATAATTCTGGTTTACTTTGCAGTGAAGGATTTGGGGAGCAATGAAAAGAGATTGCTGTAGTAATCTTTAACCGTCTAAAAATATGAAAGAAAAGAAACATGTTGATGGAGCTATTGAAATATTCAAGGCAGCTTCAATTCAGGGAAATTGTGGCGTGTCATATCACACCTTTTAATGGTATAAGTTACTAGTTGCATCATCTGTAATAGTTTTTTGTACTGTTACAATAAGCATAGCTGTATGTTTTCCTTTATGTTTTTCGGTTACAGAAAGATTACTCTTTTTTTTTTTTTTTAATTTTAACTGCAGGATAATTGTATTGTCTAATTAATAAATTATATAACACATTTAATCCTGATTGATATTGCAGTAAAGTACAAATTATTCCTGCTACTAATTAATGAGCACATCTGTATCTTCAAAAGATGATTTAGCTAATCCAATGTATAGATTTTCTTGGGGCTAATTGTTCAGTTTAATGAACCAAATATCTCCCACTGAAGGAAGTGTCATGTGCCTTTACACCAAGTGCCTAAAGAGCTGTAAATCCCCTTGCACGGGTCAAAGCCTGTTCTGAACTGTCTTCTGCTTGTGCAGTCTCCTCGACTTTAATGGGAATGTGCATGCAGAACAGAGCAGGGTTTTCCACCATGTTTGACTTGAGATTTGATTTTTTTTCTTACTTTGTGTTCTGTTCAACTTTACATCACTTTACCAAAACGAAAATAAATAGGAAGCTCAGCTATGAAATAGAGGCTCACTGAAAAAAAAAACAACAAACCAACAACAAAAAAACAAACAGAAAGGAACCCACTAGTGAAGGTCTGTTACACGTAATGCATGGATTCCTGGCTAGCAAGTATGAATCACAATAAAAGATTTTGGTTACACAGTATCTGTGGATTTTTAACATTTAGAGCCACTGACAAAATTGGCAGGGAAGAAATCCATTAGTAAAACAAAATATATCAAAGCAATTGAATGCAACAGAAGTCCCGGGCAGACCTGTTATCAGTGGCCATTACTGATGTGTGGGATGGGATAAGTTAAAGACAGCTGATAGTGAATTGTAATGACATTGTGAAATGGGGTAGAGGCAGTCATCCATGAACAGCAGGGTGAACACAAGATAAAATAGCAGTTATTTGCTTAGTCACTTTTTGCTTCTCATTACTGACTGGAGTGCCAGATCATCCCCATCCAGATGTTACTTATGCCATTCAAGTTTTTTCTAGATCTTAGCCCAATTGTCAGATATCTGGAAAAGAACAAAAAAATCAACCAAAAACCAAAACCCCCTAAAACAAGTAAGTAGATTAATTTGAAATAAAACATCATGCCTGGAAAACTGGCAAGTTAGAAAATTGATGTTACTGAATTAGTGATTTATCATGACGGTTATGTTTGGAGGATTCCCTGTCATATCTTTGCCTCTCATAAAGATATTGCCACATAACTTCTCATCTGTGCCACCATTATTAGCAGCAGTATTAATAAGAAGGGAATATAATAAATGCTTTTTCTTAACTCTTTGGCTAAAAATCCTGTTGAAATCTGTGGAATTTTCTTCTTGTCATCAACAGATTCATGATTCGGGATTTGCTGTTGGATACATTTTTATTTAGATTCACTGCTCCTAATTTCTTAAAAGCACTCCCAGGTACATTTGAAAGGCATTTCTGTAACTATGAAATGTACCATTGCCTAAAAACTTGCCATGCACTGCAGTATCAAACTTTCTATCAAAACCTGTCCCTCTAGGATTTTTTTTAATTGTTATTTTTTATTATTTACCATGAATCCCCTCAAAGTGGACTGAATAAAGGGGGTGAACCTGTCCTGTTAGACTTTAATGGCAACTTTTGTTTCTCCCTGGCAGTCTTCATTAATCCATTTGGAAGAGACTGAAAATACTGAGTTGTGGAATAAGGAGAAAATTCTTTAAATAAAAACTTAAAAAAAGAAAAAAATGATTCTTCTAACTCTGAAGCAGTATTTCCTGAGTTAGACAATATTATTATTTAGCCAACTTACACGTGAGACCTTGCTTTAACTTTGTATTTGTCATTCGCCAGCCTAGATACACCAGCTCATTTTCATTGTTTTTTGAGGTCTAGACACTGAAACATTATTCTCACATACCTTAACCTTGGTCTTATCTCTGATCTTTTATATTTTCCCTCTCACATTATGCAACATCAAGCACAACAGACATCAAATACTGTACAACAGCCAGAGGATTACCATTTCCATGTCACATAAAAAATTATATAAAAAGCAAGCAGATTACTACCTAACTGTATGTTTCATAATATGGCAATGTTTCCAGTATTTTTGTGCCTGGGTATTTAAGAGCCATCTGAATGATTCTTACAAGCTATTTCTGTGTCTATATCAAGGAACACATCCATACTACAGGAAAGTTTTTCTAAACTTTTGCTTCAGTGCATTGTTGGGCATAACCAAGCATGAGGATCAGCCGAGAAGAAATTAGAAATAAAGCACATTTGTATTTTCCTGATATTTTGTGAGGCTGGCTCATAAACTCAAAGAATGAAGCAAGATTGTAGGACTGTGATACACTTGTACATTATTTGGCTCATCAGCCCTCTATTCTATGGTGACGTTACATATATGAAATCAGAGAGAGAATTCTGACAGCTTTCAGCACATTTGTACTCATGTGGAAAGGGCCTCAAGACAAACTCTTTGTTTCCGGAAGCATACAGAGGAGTAACTGTAGCACATCCTCTACTAAACTTCACTTGATATCTCCAGTCATCTAAGAATCTCTGGTAATTTTTATATAGTACCCTGGCTTATCTGACTTCTCTTAACCATCTGGAAAGATGGCAGAAGTATTCTTACTCTCCCAAAGTCTTCTCCCTTGCCCAAGTGTTAAAGATATTCCCTGATTATCCAGCAGTAGCTTTTCTGGATATATATATATATATATATATATATATATATAAAGCTTGTCTTTCTAGCAAGTGTGAAGTCAAGATCTTTTCTTAAATTTGTATGCTTTCATTAACTGATTCTCTCTTTTTCCCTCTTTCTCATCTTGATTATAGACCTTTAATAAATGATTTAAAATAGGTAGATTTTGACATTAAACAACCAGCATAGCAGCCTGTGGTCTTTGCTAGAGCTACTGAGAGCATTTTTAATAAACAGGCATGACAATTTTTTGACACCACTGCCAATGATAACAAGCCCAAGACAGAGACTTTGGGAAGTAAGCCACAAATTTGTGGCAATCAAAGCACAATGAAACAGAAGTGCAAAACCTAACTTTATTTCCTTTTACTTAGTGGACAGTAATTTAACTAAATTCATTTTCTGAATAACAGTTGATTAATTTTGATAATCACTTACTGTATTTGCAGTACTTTCCCTCTCATGCGTGTATTGTTATATGAGATAGTTTGCCTTTGCCATGAAATACAGCTTAACACTGATGAACTCAGCCTGTGTACCTTCTTCATCCTGAGTAACAGCACTCTTGCATCATAGTCTAGCTTCCCAAAAACTTGGCATATGATATAGTAAACTGAGATAACACAGTGTTCATGAAAGTCTTGAGCTCTGCCAGCACTGATGGTTACTACTGACTTATTAGAACAATGTAAGGCCAGCAGGCTGGATCTGTCACAGAGTTTAACTAGACTATTATAATTCAATTCAGAAGGCCATTCTGACCTACCCAAGCTAAGGAGCTGACCTTTTATTCCTATTTAGGTGTACTATTAACAGATTTTTAATGCAACCTGGCAATGGCACTTTCCTCTAGCAGAATACACATTTCCCATGTCCTCTGTTACGTTCAAATAACCATATTGCAGTGGGTGAATTGCTTGTAAATAGCACTTTAGGGTGGGTGTGAGAAGATTGGTTCCAGGCTGTTGTGCCATACTGTTTCCTTGCAAACAGTTTTTCAGTATCTGTGTGTTGCAAACTTCACCTTTCAGATCCCAACGTCTTCACAGCAAGTGACTTTTCGTAAACAAAGTGGTAGAAGAGCTATTCCTATGGTTCATTGCTTGTCATTACTTTCCTGTCAATGATGCATACATTGCACTTTGAAACTGTGCTGATTTTCCTACAACTTCTCCTATGTTTGCTGATCCCACATTACTGTTCCTTTTTCATATCATCCATTTTCCCATAGCAGGATCATAGGTATTCCTCCCATGGTCTCAATATTATCTTCCCTAAATTACAAAACTTAAATTCTTGACCGATCATATTTCTGATTAAACTACCTAGCAAGGGTCATTTGGGAGACATTTAGAAATGTTTTAAGTTTATCCCTAAGTTCAGCATTAGTGGATGTTATTTTTAGTCACAGAGGTTGTTCTTTTTCCCTCTGCCATCTATTCTTCCCTGAACCTGCAGTAACAGTGTCAGCGGTTTTCTTGTTTTAGCTTAATTTTCAGTACATTTGATTTTTGAGCCAAGTGAAAAATAGGAGAGTAGAAGGAGTTTTATTTGAAATATGTAAGACATGATCTTTTCAGTGAGGCACGTTTCTTTTACAATTACTGTAATGAAGTATACTTCCATCCATAAAAATCAATTTAATTCAGAGAATTACTGCAGCAGTTATAAATGTTTAATGAAACTCTAGAAAGCTCTTTCTTCTTTTATGTATTTGAGTTTATGTTTGATAAAGTACAAAACAAGGGAGTTCTTTTAGTCATCTTGTCACACCCTGCAACTAGGACCAGGTATAAAACCAACAAATTTTCAAGTTAAAAAACTCATCTGTTTCTGGGATACGTTGGGGGAAGAAAAAGACTGTTGCAGTTTTGTTTTGAAGTATTCTCTTCTCTACAACTTCACTGCCTTAAAACAGTGACACAAAAGATAAGATCAGTCTTGGTACCTCCCCCAGATTTTTTTCATGCATTTCCTTATTTACCCTGGAAACAGCTTTTCAGACAGAGGTTGCTCTGCAGGCAGAATCAGGAAAGGAAAAAAAAAAAAAAAAAAAAAAGGTGTTTTGACAGATTATCAAAGTGTGATATATTTGGCATTCTTATCTGAACTCTTCACTTTGAAGAAAGGCAGTGTGAGCAGGTGGTTTCCTCACATTGCTTCCAACACAGGCGATACAAATTAAATAGGTCAAAATACATACACTACTCACATCTACGTTCACTAGAAGTTTGTTTTTTTCAAGCAAACGTCTCGTCTCCATCCCCCACTGTCCTTTTCTAAGGATTGCTAGGACCACAACCTAGTTACAGCCAACTGAGTAAAACTAACTGTGTTCTGACTATGCTAAGTGTTATTTAAGATAGCGTTCACTGTGAGTGGAAATAACAGCTGTATCTTCTGGGAATTGTACAGCAAATTATGTACACATGAAATTGGTTGAGTCCCCAGCTAACCATATCAAGTCCCAAATCAATTAGTGATTGTGGCATCCACACACTCAAGGTCAAAATTGGGCAGAAAATTGAGGAATTGCTAATGTAAGTTTTCTTTACTATCTACAGTGATACACTAGCTGATTTTTCCATCCAGGCATTAATTAGCATTACCTTAGCACATAAAGTAAGGAGATAAAGGCAAGAGAAATAACAGTCCTGATGTTCCTTCAGGATAAGAAATTCAACCTTTTAACCAATGAAATATGTATAAAACAGTCTTTGAACATTGTAACCTTCCCCTTGTGACATGATCACAACTGCATCTGATCCGTTGCCACTTTTTCCAGTCATCAAACCATTCAGAAAATTAGTCAGAACTAACCTCATTTAGCGGTGCAGAAGCCAAGTGGTTTCTAGAAGGTCACAGTACCCAGCACTGCCCCCTCTTCATCTTACACTAGAACTGCACAACTCAAAACATCTTCACGACAGAAGCATAACCCAACATGTTATTTCAAGCATGTGCGCATGGGCTGCAGCACGCCAGGGAAATTGTATGCTTTATATGTCTTCATTATCTATTTTTGGATCTTTGTATGATTACTGCAAAGACCTCACTGTTTTTCCTTGTTAAATATTTGTTTATGCAACCTTCCCCCTGCAGGCAACTGGGTTCATGTGATCCTTACTTTATAAGGAATTTCAGTCCCATATGTTGCTCCTGGCACTTTTTGCTGCTCTACTGGCACCTCTGCTGCTTGCCCTTTAACTGAAGTGACAATTAAATCATAGGAAAACAAATCTTAAGCTGTAATAAAAATCTCTCCAAGCCTGAGGCTAAAGCAACGAAGTCCCTTTGTAGATTGTAGTTAGAAGTTATAGACTGCATCTGACCACACAACAATAATGATATAAATCCCTAAATTCCATAATAATTTCAGGACTGACTTCCCACAGTTCAAGGAAAGTAGGTTTCAACTGATATACAGAATTGCTTTGATGTTAACAGAAGTGCAGAACCTTCAAGATTAATTAGAGCTCAAGATATAAATGCAACAAAGGGAATTCCCTTCCCTTCTGTTCTTTCCCAATAGAGAGAGGGAATTCCCTACGCCTTCTGTCTTCTCTCTGTGCAGGGAGGGAATCCCTTTGCTATTCTTACTCAGGATGACGCTTCTTTTCTCTCCCCAACAACAACGGGAAGGTTTTTTTTTTTCCTTGTTTCCCCTTTTCCCATAAGAAGGTTGAGGACTCCCCTTTCTTCCCATCATCTCTCTCCCAAAGGTGAAGAGGGATTCCTTTGCCTGCTATTTTCTGCAGACACTCACTGTACCAGTTTTCTGCTTTAATATTTCCGTATGGGAACTATTTTTTTTTTTTTTTTATCTCTCTGAGTGCTGCATTTTATTCTATAAAACTATGAAACCAGACACCCACTTCAAATTTCATTACTGGCAGCTGTGATCTAAATATAACTGTATCCACTTAGTACTGCTCTCTCTACTTTTAAGTGCTAATTAATAATTAATAGAGGGAATGGGGTTTAAAACAAAGCAGAAAACCAGAATGCATATTTCATTAAAGGGCTTTCTCTTCAGTCTAAAGCACACCCTATACAGCTTTTAGGGCAACAATGTAGCTTTTTGCACTAGAGCTGACGGGGATGAGCTACTCCCCCAGGAATTACTGAATACCATGAATTAGCAAATTATTTCAAGTTCACTTTGATGGAGGGTGACGGCCCAAAGAAACCATCACTAATGTACAGATTAAGTTCTATTTGAGTTGTGTGCCACTGAAGCAAGCTTTGTGTTTCCCTTCACAGGCTGATGAGTTTCACCTGTGTGATTAAAAACAAAGAATAATGGATGATGATGTGAACTTAGTTCATTTACTATAGTACTTGTTGTTGGGTTTTAATAATTTAGAATATTGCAGATCATAGAGGTAACTGTTCTGTGATACCTTAGGTAAAAAATAATGAGGAATTATTAATGTGAAATCTCATTGTAGTGTAAGTCCTCGGCTAATCTCTCTTTGTTAAGATGTGGCTGGTAGATCCTCCCTGAAAATACTCTGTTCTCCTTGCCAAAAAATGAAGTGAGCTGCTAAAGAATTGCGTAACTTCTAATGTAATGTAGAATTAATTTTCTCTGATTTTAAATGAAACACTCTTTTTTTTTCCTAACTGGTTTTAGATATCAAGGGCACAGTCAACAAAATTTGAAGTGGGATTTTTACAAAGCAAAGCACAGTATAGTAATAATTGAGGAGTAATTAAGGAAAATAATTTAAAAAACATAGAATATCAGTAGTAAAAGACAGCCTTTTCTCCTCAAAGCTTTCTCTTCCTGATTGACTGTTCAGTATTTCTTTCTGTAGCCATGGAAAAGGCTGTGATATTACTAAAAATATCATTAATATTTTACTCTAAATATTTATAGGAAAAGATACTTGTTTAAATAAAATTACAAGACTGTTGATTCCATCCACTTTCTGCCTGGATTAGTTGATTAGGGTTTTCCTGTCTCACAGATGAAGCACCACTAGTGTCACAAAACCCCTGCTATATAGTCCTTATAATTTAAGGATTTATAACAGAAACAAACAAAAATTTGTGACAATGTCATCTTCAGATATGTTGACATCAGCTACTCATTCATCTTATATCTTTAGAAAGGTACTGTAGGAGGTTTATCACAAATATGGTAAAAGCAGGTTGATGAGTGAGTGCAATCAGGCTCTTTTGAACATTCTCATTTTAAAAATATTTTAATTTTGTGAAGGTAGAGATATAAATCTTGCACTATCAAAACCCAATCCTCTATGCAAACAAAAGATTGGTCAGTCAGCCAGGGGTGAGGGAAACGAGTAATCTCAAAGTGACAAGCAGCACCATCACAGAACTGAGAGAAAGACAGGAGCCAGGTACATCTGAGTGGTAGCTTTTCCTCTGGCAGTTTACTAATTCTGACTTTTAGTTTCAATTCCTCCACTTGAAACAGAGTGCAATATGAGATCCTCACCCATTTTAAGTACCTCCCTCAGCCAAAGCTGTCTAGAATTTAAGGCTAAATGATTTGTGAGTAGGCTGGGTCAATGGGCTACTCACAAAAGTTAGGATTTTGCAGTGAAACCTTGGCTAAATTATCGTCTTTCACTGTGCTGTTACCTTCACATTTGTGAGATCTCAAGCATTTTTATAGCTGGGACAGTATCACTTCAGGAGAGTGGCATACTATCCTTCTTTACCATAAGTGATTGTAATGAAATATTAGGGAAAATTTAATGTAATTTTAACTTGTTTTAGTAGTTTTGGTTTTGAATATAAGAAAAGTCCCAAATGTTATTACTTGGGCTTTCCATTTACTGCTAAAATACTGCGGCTTTAAAAGGCTTTTATTTAAAGAAACATTCATAATCCTAAATTCTTTTGGTGTCCTCAGACTTTCCAACTGCTGTCTCCACTGAGCAAAATCAACATTCTTTTTTCTCATGCTTCATACAGTGAAAAAAGGGTGAAAATATGTGGTCACATGGATGTTATGTCTCTAGGGAAACTGGTTAAAGTCATGCAAATACTATACATGCAAATATCGTGCATGCAAGTAATGTCTATGAAAATACTTCACAAAATTTCAGTCTGGTTATTCAGCAAAAGGGGTATCATTGTCAGCCCTGTAAGGGCTGCTGAACTAACCCTAATGCTTTGATTTCTTTACAAAGACTGTTATGTGGAAAAGGCGGTCTTGGCGAAGACCTAATTTGCTATGCATTTGTTTGCTCCTTCTAATCATATGTTTATTCAAATTTTCTTAAAAAAGCTTTTTTGGCAACTGATATAGGTACACATTATGACATGGCACTCAACTCTGCAATGACCATCCTCAACTCTGCCTTCAAAAACAGCTCTGTGAGGCCTGTACCAATGTAAACTTACTGGATATTAATGGTTTTGAACAAATATTAGTGGTTTTTTTTTTACTTCCTATTCAGCTGTTCTTAAATTATGTGAATGGTATGATAAAGTGGGCTGAATTAAAGACACAGTGTTTTCAGAGATATTTATAGAATGAGGAAATTTCACATTATATTTTGCTGTTAAGACCAAAAGTTGAGCTGTGCCTGTAATAATGCCCAAGGAGTGAACACTTCTCAAGCCTAAATTCAGGTTATACGCTTCTGCCTTTGAGTCAGATAAGCTCCTAACCCAAACCCTCTGGAACACAAACACACAGGAGAGACACTGTTTGAGACTGCATTCTGTTTTTGCAGCGGGGCTTGCTATCTCCCAAGTATCAGGCATATCCTCATGAACTAATCCAGAGATGGCATGCCCAACTAAAAACCCACAAGGGAGAGGGAGCAAAGCGAGCCTAAGGGCGGTGAGCCCTCCCCTCCCCTCCCGCCGCCGGAGCCCCGCGGCCTGGGCCGGCAGCGCCTGCCACGGAGCCAGCTGCTCCCGGTTTGTGCAAACAAAACCCGCCGTTCCCCCGGCAACGCGGCAGCCCTGCGAAAGCTCCCCGGACCGGCACGGCCTGACACGGCCCGGCATGGCCCGGCCCGGCCCGGCCCCCCATCGGCCTCCTCCTCCCGGCCGCGGTGGCTCTTCGACAACATGCTCCCGCTGGTACACCCGCCAAGGGTACAGCGGAGGGTGCGTTTCAGGTCTGGGAGATGATAAAAGCCTAGGGCTCTGCAGGCTTGGAACTGGCCAAACTGTGGAAGAGCTTCTCATCTTACCTTGGAAACCGTTATAAAATACCTAGCAATGGAATGTGCTGAAATACGTGTATTTTACATGTACATTAGTAAGCTAAAGAGTAATTAACTTGGTAATACAGAACTTAAAAAATTAAAGAAAACCAAATACCCTTTGAAAAGGGAGACGGACTGTAGACAACTGCTTCCTGTGAAGTTTAGTCTTTTTTTTTTTTTTTTTTTTTTTAAATCCAGTGTCTGCAAATTAGGTTTTGTCCACATACTTGTTTCTTTCCTCACTGAGTGGAGGTATATTACCAATGCAGCACTCCTGGATCCACAATAGCTAATATGTGTCGGCTTTTACTGGTGAGAAGCCAGAAAGAGATAAAGGTTTCATTTATTATCATTGACAAATATATAGGACCAACAAAAAAAAAAAATCCTCTCAGACCCAATTTCAAAAAAAGGGTTTTTTTATTAGTTATTATAATCACATTATTCAGATTATTATAATTAACATTAGGTATTTCATGCATAAAATGTATGTTTGCATGAATCATGTTAAAAACCAGAAGACTCTGCTTCATTTTGATGAAGTTGGAAGATAATGCTTTGAGCAAGATGACGGAGACAGATTTCATGTGCTCAATTGGATTCTCACAGCTAAGTGGAAATCCCACATTATACTCTTAATTCATTGTGAACAGATATCTTTTCATGTCTCTGACAAGGAATATTTTAATTCATTTTCTCCTTTTAATTGATGGTTCCTATCTGTGACAAACTCATGTAAAAATATTCAGAATCTGAGTTTACCATATGTTACTTCATTATACTAGTGTTAGCACATGGGAGGAATTGTAGCTTTTACTGAACAATTTTTTTCACAACATACCAAGACAGAAACATTGCACTGGCTAAAAAAAGAAAAAGGTGGTAACACTTTTGCTGATATTTAAAAGTTAATCCTGACCTATTGGTGGGAAGAGTGCTAATACCATGTCAAAACTTGGCATATAGGAGAACTGATACCTGGGCAATGTATGTATCTTTGTTACGCTTCTTTGGACTGACCTCTGATGGTTGGCTCTGCTTATCAGGAAGCATCGAAACAAAAATGGCTATTATCAACTGAGTATTAGTGAGTCTTTCTCTGTACCAACCTTGTTTCATGTACTTACTCATGGTATTTTTTTTTAGACATTCATAGTGTCTGATATCTTGATCTAGAAATTAGATGCCTAACCTCTAATGAAAGGCAATAGTAGATGGATCCCTTACTTAAATACAACCTCAATTGTAGATAGTTCTAATTTGATTAAACAGTACTAAGTTCAACAGCAAGTGCTTCCACAGTTAGATTTTTAACATGGCTTACCCATCCAAATTTCCTTCAACCCTTTGACATTTCTTCTCAACACACAGGAAGATAAAATTTAGACAATCAAGTATCCTTACCATCAGGATCAGTTTCAGCAATTTGAGCTGCTGTAACCAAAATGTTCTCAATTGTGTAACAAACAATATCCTAGCCTGTCTCCCTGCATCACTAGAAAGCATTCAGCTCTACTAATGCCTTATGTTGAAGAGGAGTTTGTTCTTAAAATCAAGATACATAACACACAGCCTAGCTGCCCAAATGAAGTATGAGGCACCATAAAGGCTTCATGTTATTATGCATCAGTACATTTAATCTAAAGGGTCATTGACCTATTTCCTTTAAAAATAAATTGCAGTGCTTATGGAAAATGACACTGAGTTCAAATCCTTTCGGTGCATTTGATGACCTGAAGTGGATCTGCAAGAACAGAGAAACCTTTAACTTATTCCACATAGACCATCAAGTAATCACCATATTTTAAGAAAAATGTGTTACTACCATCCTGACCAGATGTAAACCAATGAACTAGAAGCGAATGCTCCAATTTTCCATTACTATTCTCCTGAGCTACGTGACCACCCTGTTAGTATATAAAACTGTCAGGGATCTGATTAAATTAATTTCATTCTCCTGCTTTCCAATAGTGCCTTTTCTGAGAAATCTTTGCAGGATGAAAAACTCTTCTAAAATTTCCCTTGGAGTAGGTTTCAATGGTAAAGTGGAATCAGAGCTAGTGTTTGCGTTCAGCTGCCATTCTTACAATTTTCTTAGTTTTATCATCTCTGTGATACAGCCAAACACTACCACAGAGTTGCTTCACCAAGAAATAAAGTGATAATTGCTTTGTACTTAGGTATGCCTTCTATGTAAATACCATATATGCCTATATAGAAAAAAGAAAACAAGAGAGACCATGATTTTAATAACCATATTAACTAGAGAGTATTACCTTCTCTGTCACCATCTTGAATTTAGAACAGATCTGGATCATGGAAATGTAATTTTAGAGAACACTAAGGTTATGGAGAGCACTAAGGTTATGTAGCCTCCTGAGCCCCACACCTCAAAAATAGTTACACGATTCATATGTGCGGCTTCAGCTTTGTGATCTGTGAATACACAACTACCAGTCACTCCTTCTGAGTATGACATCAGTGATGGCATCTCTAGCTAGATATCAAAGCTTGCTTTTCAGTGAGATGTATTTCTAACTTTAGACTCTATATCAGCAAGTTCTCTAAAAATATGACATATTTCAAATGTACACAGAATAAATACAGAAATATCAAATGCATACAGAGAAGTACTATAGGCATAAAGAAAAAACCTTAAACTTTGCATCACTGCTTTGGGTGCTGTAAACCATACCAAATTTAGGGAATTTATGGCCCCAAATAAACTATTGTCATTTATTCTTATTCATTATTCTAATACCTTCTTGTCCAGACTTACAAAATACACATTCGCTTCCTACAGTGAAGTTTACAGTGTATAGGTGACCATAGTCTCCCACTCCTGCTCTGTAACTGGCCAACTAAACAGGTCACAGACACTTTGATGATGCTTTAGCTGGGTCAGGAAATTTGACTGTGGCCAAGGATTCCCTTCAAGTCAAGTATAAAATAGTAATGTGTGTTCACCCAAGCCAGTGAGAGATGAATGTTATTCCAAACAGGAAAGTAATAAAGAGTCTCATAATCAGATAGATTAACTGAGCTTCAGAAGAGCTTCCAAATGTTTGCCCTGTCATACTATAGCAGACTACAGTAACAAGGAAACATTTACTTTTAAAAATCAAAAGATCTAGTACTTTTTACAGTTTACTTTCACAAATTTTACTTCTGTGATAACTTTCATAAAGGATCACCTCAGCTGAAAAGACAGGATGTCCCCTCGATATACTGATAGACAGAACGGCTTGACTTTGCACTCACTCGTATGGGCTCGTGGGAACATCGCTCACAAGTATGCCTCTCATTACATTGGGGAGAATCTCATGCATTTCTAGTCTTAAAGCATATTAATATGAAGAGATGAGGAGCCACATTCTGTTCTTATTTACACTCTGCAACTCCTATCGGTGGTAGGTTCATATTAAAGTAATGGTGAACTCCCTTTCTCATGTAAATCAAACATTTTTAGTGAGTCTCGTAATGCCACATGCTAATCCCTCTATGGAAGCTTCTCTCTCTGGAGACATTTTAAATGTGTTTATTAGGAAGACCATATTTATATCTTCAGGGAAGCCTGTATATAAAAGGGAAAAACCTTGTAGGGCAGATGTTGCAACTGGCTAAATGACTGAAACTGAGCTTTGTTTTATGCAAACTAGAGCGTGAACATTTATCATGTAACTAGGATTTAAAGGAGCAGTATGAGTGAATGAAAGGATAAAATTCTAACACCTCCCTGTGCCCCAGTACCACATTATGAAAGCATTGAGAATGTATCAATTGACTATTTCCCAATACATTTTATTCTTGCTGGTCAGTGACAGCTTTAAAAAGCTTCTCCAAAAGCTGGTTCAGGAAACTATATTTAAACTCATTACTCAATGGCACACACCAGCATTTCACCTACGTTAAATGTCATGAAACTGTACTTTGTCCAATATAGCTAGAATAATCAAGCACATTCATTCAGCTAGCATGGCCTGCAGGACAACTGTGACTCTGCTCTTGGAACTTAATGCACACATGGATAAAATGCAAAATGCTAGCATGTCACTAATGCATTCTCCAGATAACCTAATGTTATCACACAACGTGGGATGTAACAGGACACCCAAGGTAACTTTCTGAATTTCGTCTATCATTTTTCACATATGCTGGACACACCTCTTTGTAATGGCTACAAAACAAACAGCTTTCCTATATTTGTGGTCTGAAGCATCCGAATGGCCTGTCACAGCATGTTTAGATTCAAGTTCTGAGATCTTATCTTGTTAAGACTATTTTGGGGTGAGGAGAAGAGTGAAGACAAAACAAGGCAGAAAGAAGTGTTTGCCACAGAATTGACCCCATGTAAAGCATCAGCAAGACCTTGCAGAGTTGCAGCCACCCAGCTTTCACTTCATTGAAAGGAAAAGTAAAAATAATCTGAATCTACAAGATTTGAGACAACAAGGCCCACACAGCCACCACTAGTTCAGGGTGAGTTTCATGTTTACCCAGTGGAGGAAAACTGTTAAACATTAACACCAATCATAATATATCGATCACTGTATAGCTATATACAGCTGTGGTAGCTTCATAATTAGGTCAGAAATGTACCTGCTCTTAACTTCATATCCCTCTTACAAGCCTTTTGAAAGGGTCTTTTTTTCATCAGTGAGACAGAGGGAAAAGGAAATTGTTTTTATTATTCTGTCATCATTCGTCACACCCTAGCTGTGTAGGCAGTTGATTCTTTATTTCTTTAGTAATGTAAGCAAAGAAAAAAATGTGATGTTTCTGCTTTTGATTTGCCCACAGGTGAAATACAAAAGGCCAAACTGACACTCAACATTTAAGTCATAGTTATATTGCAAGAGTGTTTACAGTGGCAATGACAGCAGTGACTGCCAGCACTCAAAAATCACAGCACTGATGATAACTGAGTAAACAGTTTTAGGAACAGTAGGTCATCCAAATGTCATTATTTGGCATATCAATATATCTCATTATCTCTCATGTACTCCTTCAACTAGACATGAAGACAACTGTAGAATACATAGTTTAATACATAAGCAAAGCAAACAGTTCAGATCATGGGAATGCTATTCATTATTTAAGAAAGTTTAAACTCCTCTATCAAGATGTCTTACTGACTTTTTCAGAATGGAAGTCACTTGTGATATTGCTATGATAAAGCATGAAATATAAGATCTTCTTTTTTCCCTCTAAATGTCAACGCTGAGTAAGGAAATTAAGTTTGCAGTTGGTATGCTTTAACATGATGATAATTGATGGTTTGGTTTTGTTGCATGACATATAGCTAAAATTTTTCACAGAACTATTTATTCAGGAGCAGAGTGTGTGTGACAAAAACTGAAATGGTAGTGTTAAGTTTGACAGTCAGGATGATCTCAGTGAAAGAAAAGAACATTTATAATATATTCACCACTGTTTTATTTTACAATGTACTAAATAGAAAGATTAATGGCTGAATATAGACATTCTCAGTATTTATACTCCAATAAAAGGGTCATAATAAAGTCATTTCAGTTTCTAATTGAAATAAATTAGAGTAATAACATAGATGACAGCAAAATGACGTTTGGTGGCCCATGAGATGATCTTGATGTGTGTATTTAAGTCAGCAATGCACACATCAGAACATCATCACAGTAGGCACCTTTTAGCACAATTGTTGACCATTTTTAATCATATGCAAAACAGTGAAATGGTACTGCAGATGCATATTGAGGGACAAGGACCAAGTTATATGACACTGACATATAAGTCTATACTGCAGCTATTTGTATTGGAACTCCTCTACAGAGAGTCAAGACTGCCAAGCTCTACCAGTTCAGCAGGTAGCACTCAGAAGCAAATAAAATCAACCAAAGATGCAATCAGAAGGAAGTGTATGAAACAGGGCAAGTAAAGCACTATGTTTTCCAAGTTTCTTGTCTTTGTAAACTGTGAAACACATCAAAGGATCTTTCACTTCAGTCTGGTTTCTTTTCTGTGATGATCACCTTTAACCCTATCATTAAGAGTATCTTGCAGAAAATTTCATAATACCCAATAAGCATCAAAAAAATTATATTCTTCTACCAGTGTACATTAGAAATAGGTCTTCAAGCAGACAAAACCTTTGGGAAAAAGGAAGATATACCACCAATCATAAACTTATTTGGCCTTTGACATATTTTAATGCACTGAGTTGGACAGATGAGGGAGCTGTATTCCATAATTTAAAACTGGACAGTGCTTTTAACATACAGTTTATATATAAACTGTGAACAATAATTACTCCGTAGGAAAAATATTTGGCTGTATTAGAGAGAAGTAAATTTTCTTTCCAATTTCAGCAATGCATGTACATTTCTCACATGACCCTTCTGTTCTGCTAGCCTGCTCAGGTGTAGAAAAGGGTAGACTTTAGCCAACTGGCCACTGTTCTTTGACTTGTTCCTGAAAGGACACGATGACATGTCAGACTTGAAACAAAATGCACAGAAGAGCAGGGAGAAGACATACTCATACTCTACAGGACACTTATCTAGATCTTAAAGCCAAACTGTAGTTATCTATGGAATGATCACAATAAAGAATGTTATGAGCTCACCTTTGCTTGAGGTAGTGGATGCCTGCTAGATTGTCTTCTTACAGGTATATATACTTGCATATTTGGCCTCCCACAAAACTCTATATCATTATTCATTTGTAGGTTCTATCATAAATAATTGAAGTTGCCTCTTCATTAAACAAATTGTTATTTCTCACCTGCTCAAACAATAACACTAGTTTCTCTTCCTAAACAAGAAAACTAAGGTATTTACTAGATTGCCAGTGAAAGTTCCTTAAAAACTTAATACTACCTATAGAAAGGGGGTTTGGGTTGATTATAGGTTCACACCACACACACCCACATACACTCCATTTTGAACAGATAACCGTGTGCTATATGCTGCATATCAGATGCTGTTTTCAGTCCAAGTCAGTATGGCCTTACCCTTCTTTTTACTGAGGCAGCAGCAGCCAAGATGTTCTTGTACTAAAAGCTCCATCTTCTTAGCTGAAATATTCTTTAGAGATCATGTGCTACCCCTAGCAGAAATATAAAAATCAGTCAATTTGCAGAGACTGACTTTATTTTTTTTTCTCTGAGACCGTGTTCCTCTGCAGTTGTGCTCTAAAACCCATGGTCTTACATAGCTAAGGAGTTTGTCCCCCTTTTTCTTACACTCAGTGAACTCGCCAGTTTGGGATTTTTGTTTTCTTTTAAGACATCTGAAGAGAAAGAGGACCTACTCTCCTGAGCATTTATGAGACCAAGTTGGCATCAATCACAGAAAGCCTCAACCTCAGTATTCCTGGAAGATAGCGAGAAGAGAGCTAAGTCTATCTGCCCACTGTTAACAGGAAGAATATTCAGAACATGCATTGATTTATTTTTTTCTCTCCAATTAAAAAAGCAAAAGAAAAAGTTTAGCTGGGTGATAAATGCACTTTTTTATTGTGTCTTTTTTCCTTTCCATTTGAGTTATCTGAGTACTCGGGTCACATTGCAGTTACCATTACTTTGGGAAAAACTTCAAAGTAAGGGAAAAATCAGGTGCTTGCCTCATTATGAGTCATTATGATCCATACATTTTTAAAATCTCAGATATTGTCTTCTACACACTGATTTTTTTTCCATTGTATTTCACAAGAATACTGGCTTTTTAAATGTTATCTCAAGCGAACTTTAACACTTGAATGTGTTACATCTCTGCCTATCAAGGCCTTTTAAACTTACCCAACTCAAAAAAACCTCTCAGTGTACACAGGGTAAAAATGAAATAATTAATACATAATATTTTATATAATACCAAAATTCTCATAATATAGAACTTGAGTGTAGTCAAACAGCATTTGAGTAACTCTCAGAAAACATACCCTTCTCTTTATACTGACACTCAAACACGCAGGGATGCTATTCTGTCTATGACTATCTGGACTCGTGTCCTAAAGATTTCCTTTGAAGATTACATTCTTGGGTCACTTACAGATTTCTGTGTTTCCTCATTCTTAACCTGGAAGTATCCCTGAGTTCAGGTTAACATCTTAACTGATTACAGCAGATGACATCTGACATCGCTACCAGTTTTTATTCTCGGGTTCAGTTCTGTATCTACAGAGTTTAGACAATTCTGAGAAGTTCCACAGCAAGCTGCAATCCCCATTTTAGAGCGGCCTCAGGCTGCATTGCCAAGGTATGTGGCTGACTGCTTTCTCCAAATCCTCTTATTTACTTTTCTTTGAATCATTTCAATAAGCAATATTTTGATTCCAAATAGACATTAGTTTTCTCTATTTATGTTTTACTTTATCATCAACACTTGTCTTTTAAATGTGAATACATACAACAGAATGCAATTCAGAGGAAAAATAGTGATTTCATGAGTTTCCTCTGCAATCTTTTGCCTATATAATTATCCTTGTCTTTAAAAGCCTTTCCCAAAACAGCAAAGCTGAATCTTTCAAACTACCGATCCTAGCTATTAATTCTTGTCTTTTTGGACTTAGAGACCATTTTATTCCTTTCCTTTGTTCCATCATAGTTCACAAACAAACAATTGTGTTTCTTGTTAGATCTCTAGATTAGCAAACCCAGTTTGCTATTTCTTCAGAAACTGTGCTTCTCTACCCCTAATTATCTTTAACCTGTCTCATATAGACTATCTTCAACTGATCCCCATCTTTCTTGAATTATCTTTATGTGAATACTTCTTCCTGCAGAAGACCCACAGCATTTCAAGAGAGACCCTAAAGCCCTCTACAGAGTAGGCAAATCTCTATGTGTTTTGCAGTGATGCTCCTGTTCATGATGCACTGCTCCGTAGTCACTCTTTCCTCAGCTGCACATCCCTTCCTAGGTATAGACCTCTGTACTTGTCCCCGCTGAACCGCACCCTATTTTGTCAGACCATTTTATCTAATTTTGCCAGGATAATTTTAAATTCTAATCCTGGCATTCTGCAGCCCCTACCAGCCTGGTATCATCTGCAAATTAAAGTGGACTTTTCAAACCATTAATGAATAAATTTGGATAGATTATTCATATATTATTAACCATAAGGCATTTTAACTTCTGGTCTGACTAGATAAGAGAACATTATGCATATAGCCAAACTCTTCCCCCATAATTCTTTTGAAAATTAGTGTAATTTTCAATGACCTTAAGGTTGTGTGAATTCTAATGTTCTGTTGCAGTTTAAAAGTTGTATGTGGACAGAACCTACGACAACAAGGCTCTTTTTAACTCTTCTTCATCCCTTGGATGCCAGTATAACTTCAGGATCAAATGACAGCTTAGCTGAGTTTCCATATTTTTGGACATTAATCAAAGTTTGTGAGATCTGGTAATTTATCATCTGTACTTACATGCTTACATATGCACTTCTGACTTTCCAACGGATATACGTACACACTTCCCTCCCTAAGACAATATGTAAGTTCTCGAAGAAACAAGCTCCCAATTTCAGCTAAACAATTTGATAAATCTTAAGCATTTTCTATGTGCACTTTATTTTCTGTAAATGTTTCTTGGCTATTTATGGTTTTTTAAATTGTTTTCATTGTTTATTTTTTATTTAGTCTTGATGTGAATGATTGGTCTCACATCTTTGAAAACAGGCAAGTAATGAAAAGACAGTGGTGATTGCCCATGAATCACTATAAATATTCTGCATTTGAGACAAATATGGGAATTTCCAAGGAATAGCTATTTTTTGAAGCATTGCTACAAACAAATATCTTTTGGTAACTATTGAAAATATTCAAACCCAGAGGTACAATATCATGAGTAAGCCATACATCTATTTGGATTTTGAATTCATAGTTGCAAATACTAACCTTCAACCAGCTTCCCCTAGTTATAAAACATACCACCTATGCTATTAACATTAAAAAAGCTTAATACACTAGCAAGTATTGTAGCTGCTTTAATAAATAAGTACTTAATTTTAAAAAATTATAATAAATTAGAAAAATTTATCAATAAATGTGTCATTAATCTGAAGCATACTACTTCCAGTCTTGAGTTTCTGATATTAAGTTAAAATACCACTCTAGCTATCACAATAGAAATCTGGTTCTTTAAGTTTGGACAACTCAGAAGTTATCACAGGCATTTACTACTTAGCTATCCAAATCACACCTTATTAAGAACAAGTGGCCAGTATGAAAAAAACTCCTAAAGGTAAAAGTCTCCCAGTAAGGTGGCCTAAATTCTTAATGTACTTTTCCCACTACTCTTAGGAGATAAGGTTAAAATGAATATGCTAGCATTCTATTTCACATCTTTTTTTCTCCTGCACCTTAACTTGCAACTACTCACTTCAGTGAGAGTGACAAAACTCTTGTTAACTTTTACAGGTACAGGAACAGACCTACTTTTTGCAAATGTCAGTTAGACCACTAGAGGAAAAAACAAAAACAACCAAAAACCACCCCAACCAAACACACACCCCCACCCCAAACCCTCAGAATACTCACAGGGATGTATTAACTAAATACCAGAACAAGTGATTTTTGGCTAGGGATTAAGTTGCAATTTTTGTCCCATGATAAGCTTCTTTATTTCATGCTCTGTACAATACAGGTGACCTAGACATTTTGTATTTCAATCTTTGTTGGCAGACAGACAATAAGTGACATGTAAGGACAGTCACTAAGGATTGAGGAAAACCTCAAAGCTATTTTGAAAAATATCTTTCAAACAAATAGCTTTCAACAAAACAGGGAGAAATAAAAGTGAGATATTCCTCTTTGCTACAACCCTGCTCCAGTGGCTAAGTCAGTCATTCAAAAATTAACCTAAAAAAGTCACAGTTCTAAAGGATTTTCAAAATTCTCAAGTCCAGACCTTGCTGATACAGGTGTCACTTCATACATGTTGGTTGTTTTCTTCATCTTGTCTTAGATTTTTCAAGTAACAGAAATTCTAACTTGCCTAAAGCAATTATTATGTGGTCTAGAAGATGTCAAAGAACACTTCTAGCTATGGGCACTGTTGGAATAAAGTAATGGAAAAGGAACATCCTAGAGCATGAGAGCTGAGAAAAGCAGATTAGAGTGAAGAAGAAAAGCGATAAAGTATACTGGCTGTTGTAAATAGAAACATGTACCAGGAAGAATGGAGATTAATGAAATATTCCCATAAACAAACATCATCCATATGAACTGTAAAATCCCATAAAGGAGAACCTACCCAAGGGAAACAAGAATGCTGTTCTTATGAAATCTTTCTTAAATATGAAATTCAATAGAAAGTTCTAGACGTTCATGAATACCAAAGCATATAATTTTTTGCAACATTGCCTGTCTATTTAGACAGAAACTTTATAGTGAGCTCCAGGCAACACAGTCAGGGGAGGAGGTGGGGGATAGCAGCTGGGAAGGAAAAAAAAAGTAAATTCACAGTTGCTCTGATTTCTCTCTGCTCCAGGTATCATTGAACAGTTATCATTGTCCTTTCTGTTCTACAACTTCAGTCCTTTACAAATGAAGAAGAGGTGATACAGTGTAAAGTAGGAATCAATTGTTATTTTCCAGCAAATAGTACTTGGGGTTTCCTTATCATGAGGTTGATTATCTGAGAAATGGAGTGTTAAAAATTTTTGCTAGATAAAAAAGCCATCTCCACAGTTGGCTACTTCTTGATATTCAATGAAAACTGGTACATTTTTCTTGAAATTTAAGTTTTAGTAATGTGTGAAATAATGTTTTAAATACAAAACCAGATTTCATGTCTACATTTTCTCATCAAATACAGCAAGAATGCAACTCTATGCCTGCATGTTATTTTTATGGTATGTATGCTCCATTGAAAACAGATCTAAAAATGTAGTGTCTGTAAGAGGTTGCATAGAGAGATGTAAATATGTTAATTGAAAGGCAAAAAGAATGCATGTATTTAGCTTAAGTAATACATTTTCATGGATAATATATTTCATTATTTAGAAATATTTGCTGAAATACTGCTTTTACTGCACAGTATTAGTCATTACAGAGCTATAAAGGCATCCTTAATCCATTTTAAGAGGGCTCTGTTGGAGAACTGGATTTGTAAAAAGGAAGCTGGGGTATTAGATCAAGGTACATGACAATCTGAAAGGAAAAAAACAGCCCCCCCCAAAAAAAAGTTGACAGCTGTAGAGGTATAATTTTAGCTACTTTGGGGAATGAACCCAAAATGAGTTTCAAGTGGGATTATGTGAGTGTCATGGGGCAGAGGGAAGATTGGCTCAAAGATTAGTCAAACGCAAATGACTTTCAGGAAGCTAGCGGTGAAAAAAGCTGTGCTTGTCTAACAGTCCAGATCATTTAGCTTGTTAATATGACTTAATTATCTAATTGACAGCAATCCCAAAGCAAAAAAAAACTATATTACTGTCTTTATTAAGAATTTGTAGCTTGTCTCAGAACAAGGACAAAAGATCAGTGAAGATTATGAGCCTCCCTTGGTCTTAAAGTTATATGACAAAATTAAAGAAAGGTCCTCTGATACTCTTGGGTACATAACACCTGTGCATTACTTAATCTTTTTAATGTAGAATGTCTGTGTCTGTCCCAGCAATGCTGTACAGTAATTCCACATCTCTATCAGCCCCTCAGGGGAGAATCACTAGTTTTCTCAGAGAAAGGAAAGTCTAAAATAATACAAAATAACACTGACCTTTTTCAAGATTAAGAGATACTTCTGTTCTTTTGTTTATGTTCCCTTCCCTTTTCTCCAACTATTAACACAAACTTAGATTATTTTTTAAAAGTGAAATTTCTGCCAATATTTTGAAATAGTGAGAATATTTTCACTTTAAACAATGTCAGAAAAAAATAGGAACGTATACAGATAAGTTTAAATTGGTGTAATTTAGTTTGACTTGTAGACTAAGGTAGAGCCCGTTCATGTCAGTTGACTTCATTATCTGTGCTTCAGAAAAGTTTGATTTCTGGCACATACAAGAGCTCTGGTTTGTCCAGAATTGGGATGTATCACAAAATTGAATGTTGCAGAATAATCTACAATAATTTATTATATCCTTAGCATACTTCCCGTTAATCTTGGAAGAAAAATATTGTGTGAGATAAGGAAGGCACTTAAAACAACTACTGCTAGCTAAATAATGTATGGCATTTGCACATGTAAGTTTATACCACATGTTCAAACTCATACTTAAGAACCTAACTTCAACACTGTGAAGGCCTGCATTAACATTTTTATCCAATGAAAGCACAGTATTCCGTATTTAAAGTGTATGATACTACTTATCCGCAGGGAGTATTTTTTAAAATAAAATTGAATCAGGAACATGAACATGTTTCCTAGGCAGAAGAGTCACAATCTGTAAGACAACTCAAAACAATGAAATGCTGTTCAGATACTCACATAAATGAGTACACAGCTAGGCTAGGAAAGGTCAGATGTAGTTAGAATACAATCCAGAAATCGTAGTTTGTTTCAGCAAGATTTGATGTGTTTGACTCAAATATTTGACTGGATCATTAGCATTACTGCAAATGCAAGGACAAGCCTTTGTGTTTGAATAGCCAAGGAAGACGCACAACTTAGTTTCTCATGCATTTTCCTGACTTCTGTTATCCCAGACTTTCTGGTGCATTTTCTTAACAGGGCAACTTGTTCAGATCTCAAGTGCTACTGTAAGCACTTGAGTACATAATTTCCTTACGTGATAAGGCAATGATATTGTTACAGTGAAAGCATATAGTCAGTCTTTAAGTATACAAGAATGCAAGGAGTGATTTTCTACCCTATATGACACTTTTTAACTTACAGACTATACAGAAATGTGAAATGGTAAAATTTTAAATTAACAAAAAGTAGATAAGAAAGGTTGAAAGCAAGTCTATTGAGAATTATCACAGAAGGCCAAAGTTTTCCACTGAGAACTTCAAGTACAAATACTAGTGACATGAACACAGTTTCTTACTCTGTTTTTGAGAACTTATTTTCCATCATAAAAAGGAATGACCATCCTTGCAGGAAGTCCTATGTATAGTGTCATTTTGAACTTGATGCTGTCATATGATATGCTCTGGTTCCCATAGCCAGGGTACATCCCTCCTAAGAGAATTCCCATGATGCTCCACATCTTAGTCAATCAAGTGACAATCCATGGTATATTATAGAGAACTTAACTCTTAAGGGTGATAGCTTCAGAAGTACAGAATGGAGTTCTCTTTGTAACTCCTGTAAAGATCAGGATATATGTGCCTTTGTTTTACTGGAAAGAAAATTGTGGTGAACTTTGAGTGAAATGCAAGAGGAAGAGTTTAACTTTAGTCAACATATATTCAATTTCAAACCACAAAACACATACACAAACAAGAAAATTTTTCTACAGAAATTCTCATATCTTCTGCTTCTAAAGTTCCTGTAATGAAAACAAACTCAGTAACCATTTATAATATCTTTTTGCTCTCCCTACAATCTCCATAAGCCTAAAAGAACATATTTTGAAGCTCCTTTTCTCCTTGATTCATACAATCCACAGATTCCTACAGAATTACTTCCTAATTTATATGAGTAAAACAAAAAAATAACCAGAAAAATTGAGATCTTCACTGAAGCATTTGAGAGTCATCTGACAAGGACCATTTTTGACCATTAGATCCTTTAGCGATCTAACAGGGGTTATTTTCAAGCTCCCTCCCTTCCAGTTCCCACTTCCCCCATTAGCCAAAACGCTCACCTTATAGTTGTGAAAACAAGGATCCCAATTTCTGCCATGCCTAACCTAGAAGAAAGTCTTGAATATGGTAGTCTGTGCTAGCGAATATCTTAAATACTATCACTAATTCTTCTGCAATGGGTGTCTCATTTCATTTTGCATCTTGTTTGAATCCCTCTTCCACAGTTTCTTTCAGAAGCATCAACAGCTTTCCAGGTCCTACTTTATAGAAAAGACCCTCCACAGGGAGCTTCCTGAAATAAGAATACACTGCAGGACAACTACATTGTTTTCTTCACTAACCAAACTACACTTTCCCCAAGAATACATTCACTGGATTTTTGTTTTCTTCTTGATAACGCCTTCTTACACTGTAGCAGCTTTTCTGAATCTAGATTTTTGTCAGCTTGACCTTTCCAGCTTACTGGTCCCAACTGTTTTTGCAATAAATCACTTTGTTTTTCAACAGCTTCCTTACTTCCAAGGCCTTTCTCAAGCTTTATTAAAAGTTGCAGAAGGTCAGTCTGAGCCACAGATTCTCAATACTAAATCACACAATAGAAAAAAAAACAAAACACTCAAATATTTTACAATCAACATTTGTAAGGAAATAAAGTTTACTAACAAGTTTGTTTTCAAATTTCTATGTAACTCCAAAAAATGTCAAAATTTGAAAACATATAATCAAATTATAAGGTTGATCAAAACAGTGAAAACAAAATTTTAGAACTTCTAATAGTTAGTGGTAGAATTGGTAAAAAACAAGTTTTGCCTACCTAAATGAGATAGAGTCTGAGTCCTTTGGGTTCTTATCACCATACATGTGCTGATATATCACCAACAGAGCTAGTGATAAGTGGATTATCTCAGTCTGAAGCTTTTAAGTAGTCACTGAGTCACTGTGGATTTACTGAAGTGAATTCACCTTTGATGTACTAGCACTGCTTACAGCTTTTAATGCACCTGCTTGTGCAGCACATCTCTACTCCAGGTACTATACTAGAGAATCTTGCTTAACAGCAGAAGATATCTACAAGTATAGCTTTGGATCCTGAAATGCAAATACCCTTTCTCCTGGCAAAGTGCTTCCCTCAAAGTAGTTTTAAGCAGTGCTACAGGTAAACAAAAGTTATCACAACAAAGCTTTTTTTCAGCTCCTGTAGGTACAGCTATACTAGGCCTTCTGCCAGTATATGATTGTGTAATCAAAAGCCTAACCTAAATTTTCCTGGCAAAAATTTAACACAGGTTTGACCAAAGAAAAACATCAAGTTCCTGTTCTCATGAACAGAAGGCACAATGCTTTAATGTTTCTATGAAAAGCAAGATAAGATTCCAATAAAGGGAGCCCCAGAATCTCAGCCAGAATTGGTGTCTAAAGGTCAGTTAAGGAAATAACATTCTTCCCCAAACTCTTCTATATACATATCGCACAATCATTAGAAGCCTACATTACAGTATATGCTCCCAAACGTGCATGAGATGGAGAGACCAATCAGCACAAGCCTGGACCACTTAACTGTGGTCCAAATGGGGGGATGCAAGCAGGAGACCTGGAGTGCCATTCACTGCCTCCACCACTGGTTTTGGCAGTTGTTGGCATACAGAGGAGAAATGGGCAGGTGATGCTTATTTCTAGCTGAGTCTTTAGGGATTCGACTACTAAGGAAATTGTACAACATGCAAGAGAGTACAGATTTAGCCCTTGGTCCTTCCACATAGGCTCAGAAACACAAGACTGAAAAATTTTCACCTAGTGAATCTTCACTTAACTGGGGACTTGACTTTGCTTCTGGATTAGCTAGGCTGCTTTATCAGCTTCTGTCTGCTAGTTTATGAATGACAGTTTGAAAAGTCTACATTGCCAACATAAGATTAGCATCCACAAGCCTCAGATTTATTTCAAGTTATTTAGATTAACATCCATGTGTCCTAGATGTAGGGTTTCAGAATGGCAAGCTGATCTAAACCAGATTTCTCCCTGCCCTCCAAATGTAAAATGTAGATCTGTCAAAAAATGAAGATTAAAAAATGCAGGTCAGTGCAGTGTTGGTATTTTAAGAAGCTTGAAAGAATGTAAAATGCACACATTTCCCTAAGGGAATTGCAGAATTAAGAAATGCAGAAAAATTTATGTAGAGAGTGAACAAAAGCCATTGAGACTAAGAATAAATCTTAGATGCACTCAAGTTATAAGTCATGCACCCAAAAATAAGTCAGAGTTGATTCAAAAGAAAGTCTGAAGACTTATGTTTGCAGTGTTTACAACATAGCGTGTAAATAAAAACCATATTAGTGGGAGCTGAAACAGTGAAAACTCTGAAAACCCAAATACACATTAGGAAAGAAGGAAGAGTTGTCAAAAGAGACAAGATAATTAACATGTGATGTTCAGAATAACTGCCTCATAAGGGAGCACTGCTGACCTAGGGAGAGATTAATTACAAAATATGGGAAAATTAGGACAGCAACAAAAAAAGAAATACTAGAGGAAGCAGTTTCCCCTGACTATAATGCTACAGCTGTTCTCTGCTGGATCTTTCTTCTAACCTGTTTTAAAGGTACACTGACAATTTGTTTAGACTCCAAAGTATATTGCCCTCAAACAACAGCAACATAAATCCCAAGCAGTTACTCTTTTGAGATGATACTTTGTATACTAGAATGGAATCAAACTGTAAAATTACATCAGTGTTAAATGACAGTTCATGGGTGTTCAAACTGATTTTGAGGACTTGCAGAGATAGTTATTTGGGGGTCCTATCCAATTTGATTGTATTGTTAGTGATGCAGACTACATGTATTTAAAATGGTTCATATCTTTTCAAGAAAACATTGCAACATGCCCTACAATATTCTATTACTGTCAGAATTTATCATAGGATATAAAGAAATTAGATTTATATACAAAGAATTACAAATGTAATATTTAAGATAATTGCCATGTAACAGAGTCCAAATATTCAGCACTATTCTATTAGGTTTCCAACTACAAATGTCTATAAATCTGGTTGTAATACTTGCAAAAAAGACTGGCTGCATTTAGTGTTTGTGGATCACAAGATATATCTTGAAGATTTAGACCTAAGCTCCTCTTCCTCACCCCCCTCAGTTCCAGATTTTAGTTATACTTTGATAGAAAGCCCCTATCATACTGAAAAAAAGATTAAACAGAGCATGCATTAAGAGGTAGACATAGAAAACTCATCACAATTGTTAGAGTTTAAGAGAAGCAATATTTTACTGAACAGGCAGACAGTTCCATGAGAACCACCACTCTGCAGATGGCTGACCAGCTACAGTCTATAATTCATGGCATACAGATGTTTGATTACACATTTGTTGTGTAGGAGACCATGGTACAGCCAGGTGTTCACAGGATCAGGTAATCAAGCATTGTTTGATTACGAAGAATTCATAAAGTGTTATTATCATAGTGCTAAAGGAAGTACCATTCTTACTCCTATTTTTCTAATTAACTGGAGCTCATTTTCCTCAAATTACCACCATCACAATAATCAAAATTCTCTTGAAACACTGTGGCACAGGCATATTTCATACATTGAACCTACTACACATTCTTACTACATAATATTCATAGTCACTATGAAGAAGACAGAGGAAGAATGAAAGTTTATTTTGCTTCTCTTCAGCTGGGAACTGGGAGGTCACCTCGGTAGAGATTTTTCTGTAGGTTGCTTAATTCTTTGGGGATAACACATGTAATAGGATCTCATGTCACATCTCAGACTTTCCATATGAAAGTCCATTGATGAGTCAGGGAACAAACTAAGGCTCTCACAGTACTTATGGTTTGAGCTTTCCTCTCCTTTTCAACATTTAATCTTTCTATCTTGATTGAAGTAGATAAGTATGAGCCTAGAGCACCAAGAAAGAAATTTCCTGGAGATTTACAAAAGCATATGAAAAACTGCCACCCTAAGATTTCATTAGTGGGCTACAGACACAACACTGAAATGAAATTCATATTTCACTGGAATTCTAGACAATAAAATGGACTTCTACAGTAAAATATGTTTAGCAATAGGTAGCTATCAAAAAGTAACACAGCAGACATAATGGTGTCTTATGACTAGCTATTGCCTAGCTACTGTAATGGTAGCACTGGTTCAAATATCAACGAGCTTTACAATTAACTTGCCTTTTCTTAGGATTCATCCTTCTGCACGAGGTTTATGGATGTTAGCTCAAGCAACAGGATTCAGGATTTTCTCCACAGCATAACTGAAAAATATTAATTGTAAGCATTGTTGAACTCTAACATTAAATATATACTTTTTCCCTATTCTAGATTCCATTTTCCTAAAAATCTTTCATGATCTGCTGGGCCTTCCCCCTGAAACCACTTGCTAGTGGATCTTCCAATGTTAAGAACCCAAAGATTCACAGAATTTAAATCTCTTGCAAATCTGACTTTTCATCCTCTGCCTGAATAATTCCCTTCCTTATATACTGTCCTTTCCAGGCAGGTCCCACTATCCATACTCTCCCTCTACAACCAGAACTCCTACTCCCTGCCCAACAATTAAATACCACTCTTCTGTGGCCTTTTAAATAAAAGCCTGACTCTTTTGCAGGTGGTCCTGATAACCAAATTTACTGGCATAGTTTCAGGTGCACTTGTTGGGACTTACTAAGCATTTTGATTCCTTGCACTTTCTCTTTTTAAGCGGAGATTTATTCATCTGACTGCTGAAGTTACTATCTGGAAGTTACAGTTGGCTCTAACAATGAAAGACAGGAAAGAATTAGAAAAGGAACCAAGTAGTAACTAAAGTAGTAAAAAATAGTGATCTCTTATACTATCTCAACTTGACAGTTTACACACAACGGATGGACTTTTTTTTTTTTTTTTAAATTAAGCCATAATATAGGACAGTTACTGTGTTTTCATTAAAAATTTTAGACACCTTTAGACATCATGGAATACTGTGTCCAGTTCTGGGCTCCTGAGTACAGGCAAGACAAGCATACTGGAATATGCCCAGAGAAGGGCCACAAAGATGGTTAAGGACTGAAGCATCTGACTTAAGAGGAGAGGCTGAGAAAGTTGACACCACATAGCCTGAAGAAGAAGCTCAGGGAGACCTTATCAATCTGCATTTTATCAAATACCTGACAGGTGAGGTAAAGGAGAGTTAGCCAGGCTTTCCTCAGTGGTGCCCAGTTAAGACAAGATTCAGCAGGCTCGAATAGATACACATTACTGTCCCATCTGAACAGAAGAAAAAACTTTTCTACCAGAAGGGCAATCATGCACAGGAACAGGTTGCCCAGAGAGGCTATGGAGTATCCTTCATCTTTGGAGATATTTAAAACCCAACTGGACAATGTCCTGAGGAACCTGCTCTTGCTGACCCTGCTTGAGCAGAGGAGTTGAACTAGATGTTCTCGTGTATTCCCGTTCAACCTTAACTGTTCTGTGATTGTCTGTTTTTTTTTCATTCTCTTGTCATGTACCACCAAATGCGGAGAGGTTGTGGAGAGATTTTCCCTGAATCACCACCTATTTAATTATACTTTGTACTTTCAAGCCCTTCCTCTAAATATACACACTTTTCATACAGTGGCTATACACAGGCACATAATCTAGTTCTCCACAGTGACTATTTCTGCTGGCATTTCAAGTCATGCTACAGGTCCACTGGCACACCAGACACTCTGGTGTGTAAGATCAGCTTGTGTGCTGCTGTGCTTATAACAATGAAAATAGTAAGCTATTGGAAATTAATATTAATGCATTTATTGCATTGTCTTCTCCTTTCTTGTCATATCTATGCACATATGTTGAATCTAAGTTAAAGCAGAACATCTGACAAAATAAATATAATTCATAGCCATGGGTTAATATTTAATAAATAGAAACATCTCACATGCAACTCAAATATAGCTTCAAGAACAAAAGCACCTGTTGTTCTAAGGATTCAAAAGCATTTTGGCAATCCAGCTTGAACCAAACTCGTTATTTCCCTATTCCTTCTGACAAAAAAAGACTGATCCAAAGTCCACTGTAATCACTGTGTTTTGATTTGGCTACAGCAAGCTTTGCAGCAATGAGAAAGATCTTTTAAAACACCTAGCATACAAATGACTACCATAGATGGCCAGAGAAAGTGTTAAGTACATATTAAAAAAAGAATGAGAAATGGGAAATTCTGCAAGGCAACCTTTGTAATCATTGCATTACTTCTGTTTCAAGGGTTGCTCTGTGACACATATAAGACATAATTATGGAAGTTATAAAAATGCTCTCAAGTAAGTACATTGGTAGAATTAGGTACATGAGGTAGAAAAACCTGATATAAAATAGACCCATTAAAAAGATCAGTGTAATAACTTCTGTTGTCTTAAAAGTCTCTGTCACTTCTTATGACACCTGAATAATTGAATTATACATTAACTTACCGATCTCACAGCCTGTTGGTTCCCTTTGCCTCTGGAATAATGGAGATGGGAGATAAAAGCTTAAAAGAAGTTGCCCAACAGGAAGAGATAAAGACTGTAAGTAGAGTGTGTATTACTAATTCTCTAATGTAAAGATGCTCGGTTCAGATTCTAAACTTAGTAAGTAACCTAAAACTCACTGCAGCTATCAAAGCCAACCAAGTACTCAAGGTTGGGTTGAGAATCTCATGAGATTGGGTATTCTGAGAAAATCCTGGTACTTCTGATTTCACTAAGAAAATGAACTATAAAGACATTTTTTCTTGACAGAACTGCTTTGCATTTTCCTGTCAGTGTATGGGCCAAAATTAGAAGTGAAAATTAATTTACCAGATACACAGAGCATTGAAAGTTTTGATGTTCAGATGTTTTAAGAAAATTTTTAAAAAAAGGTGATTCTTGGGGCCCTCAAAGGGCAGTACTTTATAGTATTCTGTTTTCCAGTGTCTCTAGTTGTATTTTTGTACTTCAATGCATTTTTGCTATTAAGATCAGAATGCATTTGCTTTCAGATATCTTTAACATTGCAGAATATTTATCATGCTTAGCTAATGAGAAGTAACGACCTAACTGATTTGAAGTGGGCTAGTTGCAGTCACGCATTTTATGTATCCTTGGAACTAGGATGATCTAGAAGCCAACTGCTTCCATGTGGTTTCCATACATTCTCAATGTGGAATAAGGCTTGTCGGAACATACCTGCTTTTAGGTACTCATAAGCGAAGCTTTTATCAGCATATCAAGATTAGTGAAATGCTAGTAGTGTATGAATGACTTGGTTTTGTGACCAAATTACTTGGGCATTTCTATCTAAGGCCAATTGGTCTATTAGTCTATCAGAGTAAAATTGGCACAACTTTGCTGAGATTTGTTTCATTTACAGTTTATCATTCCAGTACAGCAATTCTCTGCATCACAGAGAATTACAGTGAGTTTACAGCTCACTTTTTCAATCACATTTTATGACATAGAAGAAAGAATTCTTACAGTTTCCTTCCAATCTATGAGCCTGAAATGTAAGCCCTGGGTCCATTTCGTTGTGTTCTATTTGCTGGTATACAATCTGCCTCCTGCTAAAATAAACTGTACTAACAGCCTTCAGATCAGTGAAACATCACCTGCACACCACTCTTTTTGGATCATATTCTTCCATGGAGACTAGGGAAACTTTTTTCTTCTGCAGGAACTCTGTTAGGCAGAACTGGGCTCCATGGGGAAACACTGAAGAGAGAATGGGATATTCTGTTCTATCACTCCAAAAATGAGCAGCATATGCCTCTGGCAAGCTTGTGCTGCCAGTTGTGGGAGCGGATGGGTCTCATGGCCAAGAAAGCTGCTGAGTGTTAGGTTTTATTTTTGAACACTAAAGAATGTCCCCGCCCTACAAGACAAAGGGAAATATTCTATACAGGCATAACTCTTGAGTAAGCAGTAGCTTCAATTGCTCTAGGCTAGATATGATTTTAAACTGGAAGTTGGGATAAGCACAAAACTGGGCAGGATAATCTCTTCCATTTTTTGGGCCAGTGCCTATAATCATGCCCTCGTTACTACCATTATTGATCCCTTTTTCTAATATCGGTAGTGCTGTTTCTAGAATAGTTGTCTGCTCACTGTTCTGTCGTTTTGTAATGTTTGGATAAGTGTTAGAAAAGGTTTCACATGAGGTTTTCTGAAAAGCCCAAAGGTTATGATTAGTGCAAAAGTGCTTTGAATAACAAATCTCTGTTCTTTTGTCCTTTTTTATGCAAGTAATCTAAACTACATGACAACCCTCCTGATAGTTGTCAAGAATAGCAGTGAGGCCCTGTCAATCAGTGCATGACTTGTGAGTGTTTCCTAAGCAGCAACAGACAAAGCAAACCCTACAGTGACAGTATTCTCTGCTTACTTATCTTGGCAGTAGCCAACAGCTCTTAGTATTTTAAACATGACTAAAAATATCCACCAATTCAGAGAATGATATAAATGGCCTTGCAATAGACCACATACACCAACATTATTTATCACCAACAGGTATAGAGAGGGGAAGCATTGAAAGCAAATTCAGGTAGGATGTATTTGCAAGCTTAGTTATCAATAAGCAAATAATTAAAATGGAGTAGACTGCCTTAATGTTTTGTTATTAAGTGACTAACCCACAGATTCCTATTTAAAAATAAACCCTGCAAACATGTGTTTAATGGCTGTCCTCTGGGCAATTCTGCTTGTACTTTCAGAGGTATGCTTAGCTATAATTGTCATGAAAGATTTATTCTAAAAACCTTCACTACACCTTTATGTTTTCTAAATTAGAGACAATTTATTCTTTGATATAAATCAGAAAGAAAGCATAATCAGATTCACCTCATTTGAAGATTTTACAAGGAAACAGGAAAAAGTTCCACAGCACCCATGATGAGTTCTATACTTCAGTTAACATTTTGCTTTCTGAAACCAGTCTTAGATTACAATATTTCATTCACAAAGAGATCCCAGGAGCTTGTAATTAGGGCAAGAAAGATACACGTCTAATTGATATTCCTGAAATTTTGCTACTTGGGAAGACTAAAATAGCAATATTGCAGTATATAATGCAATCAAGAGTAAACAATCTCAGATTTATCCCTGGTATTGGTACTGTAAAAATATGTGAAAAGATGGGGGCAAAAGCCAGGAAAAACCTCTTTTTGTTGCAGTCTTCCAGAAAAGACAAGCAGTAAAAGAAGTTCACTCTGAAAATTTCCTGTAAAGTAGGAATAAGGAGGTATTGGGAAAAATTATTAAGAAAGGGTTGTTCTCTTTACTGGTTTAAATTGTTCTCCACATAGCTTTTAATAGTCTTTTACCACCAGAACACTTAAGTATTTAAGCAAAGTCAATTCACTTTGTGGTCACACCTTTCATACTGTATGCAGATGCATCCGCTATTGTCCCCGTTTTAGAGGTGGAGAAATGAGACAAAAGGGTGAACATGGACATAGTTATTTTAAAGACCTGATTTTTTTAAAGGTCCAACACTGTATTTCATCACCAGGATTTGTTATGTTGCTTCATAAAAAAACTGACTCTGGGTTTTGTACTGCTCTGAAAATCTAGCTCTTGTCAGGTGACAAAATGAGAGAAGACTTCTGTAAGAAGCCTAGCTTCACTCTGAACACTCTTCAGGACACTGCAGAAGGCTTGATTTCAAACAATTGATCCAATCTCATACAAGAAACCTACTGCAGTGACAGGAAGCTCCCATCACTGATTGCAGAAATGTAACCACAAGATCACCTGCCTATTTTTCTGCAATAACTTACCGGGGAGAGACCAAATTACTCTCCTGCTATCAGCATGGCTTACACAATGAAATACTGACTATTCTCAGCTTCACCTATAGAACTTGCTAGGAGCAAAATGGAGCAATAACACACATAAATTTGTAATGCTATGAAATATTACTTTTGCAAAGCAAAATGAAATACAACAGAAAATTTCTGTTTATTGATCATCATGCACATTCTTAATCTTGTTGGCATGGCTAGTATACACTGACTATTCAGGGTAAGAAAGCTCTATCCTTCATCATTTTACAATACAGAACTCCCATTTTCAAGCTACTGTTTCAATTCAGCCAGATTTTGCTTCTGGCTAAGCTATTACATGACCAGTCATTGATGAAATGATGTACCTTAAACCAAGAAAGATTAAAATTACAGGACAAGTATAAAAGAGAAATATTTTAATGATAGTGTACTGAATACAGTCTAAGCCTGACGTCATTAAAGACCTTTTTTTTTAAAGGTAATATCAGTGTAAGGTTGAAGAATTGGAGGTTAGAAACTTGCTCTGTTTGAAAACAGAAGATATAAGAAGAACACAGCATTCTTTTTATACTGTCAATGTCACCGCTTTGTGCAGTCCAGTCCATAATCAAAATGTTTGCCTTGTTAGTTGAATAAACTGTACATCTGTTAGTACTGCAGTTAGAATAGACCGTAAGGGAACGGACAGTATTTCAAATGAACACCACGCTTTAGCCTTCAAAATTTCTGGTTTGAAACAGCAGAAAATAGTATTTTTTATAACATACTTATTTAATTATTCTTCATCCGTACCTAAAGGATCTGTCATCTTTTTTTCCAGTAACCATCTTTCTTATTCCTCTGTTAACAAGTGTATCAGTATAGTACTTGTCACAGATACATGCACTGTTACTGAATGAGGCACTTCTGTAATTAGGAGCAAGGTCATTATTTTACTGTGGTTCTCTGGCCACAGTCATTTACTTTGCTGAAAGACTAAATGGTTGCAAGCTCCTGATAAAATCACAGCTGGATATATGTTTACCCCAATAACAAGTTCTCTTTCCATGGCTCTACTGCACCTATTTTTTTACCAGTTACTACCTTTGCTAGTTTTCTATTTGTGCATAAATTTACTCGAACAATGTCTTTCAGATTCTAAGGATATGACTAGATATCACTACCTTTCATTCATGTTTTCATATTAATAACATTCTTGCAATTTTATTTTACACTGAAAATTTAAAATTATTATTTTGTTATAAAGATCCAAGTCAGAATCTCCCAGTAATCTGCCAGTTTCTCACTCCAGTCCCAGACCCAAATCAAATCTTACCAAAGACTTGGTTAGCTTTTTCTTCAAAGTGTTTTCACAAACTCATTTTCATTTTGTATGCTCAGGAAATTAGGATAATGAGATACATGTCTTTTGTGTATTCTCATTTTATGCAGACTGTGATTTTATAACAATGTACGTTCACAGTCATCTTCCCTAACTAGGCTAACTGAAAAACATGAAATTTATTAACCTCTATTACAAACTAAGACTACTTTCAGTTCTTCTGGTACACTCTGTCTGCAAATAGAGAATGACAGGACTGTCTGAATCTCTTTCCATTGGTCTCCCATATCTAGAGTCTAAATTTAATCTCCCATATTAGAGTTTCTTGGAGGTTTAACTCTTCCGTACTTTCTCTCAGGTTATTTTCTTCAGCCTGGTTTTATTCCTGGTACTATGTGCTATTCAGTTATCAGGCTGCACCAAAGAGTATGAAAGACTGAAACAGCTCTAATTGCTTCACCTTTCTATGGCCTGTACAGTGTTCTTCCTGAGATTGCCTGGATGTTAAACCACCTGCAGGTTCAGATCCAGTACCCTACGTATGGAATCACTCTCACCATGACATGTGTAGAAGCTTGACTGGCTGTAGACCTACACTAACCTACTTCAGTGTTGCTAAGATCACTAGAAGAGTTAAACTCATGGAGCTGCACTCTATGACTTAAATGAGACTCAGTCAGACTGAGACTGGGTTCACGGGGCATGTTGTCTGTGTTTCCTTTGTCAGTGTACTTGTAAAACAGAAAGGGAATCTCTCATCTGCAGGATAAAGTAAAGGTGCTAAGTCAGCAAAAATGGACTTGGGCAACAAACTGCTACCTTTAAATAATATGAATGCTCAAAAGCATCCTGCTAAGTTTCCTGCAGGGAAAATCCATATTGTGGATTTGCAATGTTAATTAGAAAAATACAAATAATGAGCAAATCCCAGACTCAGTATAAAATCTGAGAAACTGTGCTGAGCAACATGTATTTCAAGTTTGAAGAACAGTGAGAAGGCACATCGCATTAAACACTCAGTTTGCATTTGAACACTGCCTTTGCCAGGGTGTAAATTGCATCATGCACCCAACCTGTCTACCTGTCACCAGCTTGTGATGTGTTTGCCCAACAAATAGGGCATCACAGAATCAGGCTAGTGCAGTATGTTCTTCCTGTTCTCAAATATAAAAGCTAAGTCAATAATTACTCTGCCTCTATGTGTATTTTTTTCTTTTACAGCAGGCTGAATCCATGTAGCTGCATTGATGTCAGTCCCACCGCTAAACCCTTAATCTCTGGATACTCGTTTCATGCAATGCCAGAGATCAACCCTGCAACCAGTTCTGAGTTGTATGGGTGGTGCAAAATTCTGGTTAGGACCCTGGCCCTGGCTCTTCTCTATTTCTGACAGAGCTTTACTCATTTAGCAGCTGTCAAAAGTCCACATCAGTCCCAGACAAAAAAGCTGGGTTGGCACATTTCAAGATACTCAGAGAGAAAGCAGGATCTGCTTTTTTTTTTTTTTTTTTTTTTTTTCTTTTTTTTACTTCACAAGTGGTAGGTATCACTGTCATCTCAAAAACTCTTGTTCTCTATTTCTAAAAGCAGCTATTTAGTAAGTCGACATTGTTCTCCATTCAGCACACACTTGGACTCAGATTGTGGCAATTTTCAGTGGGAGAACAGAGTGGCAAAAGAATAATCCTCCTTCCCTTTTACCTAGTTTTTTAAAAGTTTGAATATGTGCCAAAGTCAACAAAAATGCCATGGTGCTTAGAGAATGCTCCATCTAACCTGTAGGAAGGATGTACTGAAATACATTTTGTCTTTGTCAGCATTCTGTAAATGTTAGAAATGGTTTGGTCAAACCCCCTGTCTCGTTCTATCAGGAATCTGTGATCTGTCCCTGCCCTTGTACTCTCAACAGTAGGTATGCCATGAAGCACCTGGGGAGGAATAACCCCAGGCACCAGTACATGCTGGAGGCAGACTCGCTTAAAAGCAGCTCTTCAAAGAAGAACCTTGGGGTCTTGGTGGAGAACAAGCTGAATATGAGCCAGCAATTCATCCTTGCAGCAAAACAATTCAACTGCTTTAGGAAGAGCATTGCTAACAGGTCGAGGTGGGTGATTCTTCCCCTCCACTCAGTATTGGTGAGACACATCTGGAGTATTCTGGTGTTCAGTTCTGGGCTCCCCAATACAAGGAAGATATGGGCTTACTGGAGTAAGTCCAGCAAAGGGTCATAAAGATAATTAAGGGAATGAAGCATCTGGCATACAAGGAAAGGCTGAGAAGTTGACTGTTTAGCCTTGAAGAGAGAAGGCTTGGATGGATCTTACAGATTGTATAAATACCTCATTGGAGGCAGTAAAGAAGAGTTACCCAGGCTCTTCACAGTGGTGCCCAGTGATGGAACAAGATGCAAAGGGCACAAATTTAAACACATTTACATCCCATCTGAACAGGAGAAAAGATTTTTTTGCTGTGAAGGTAGTTGAACAGGTTGCTCAGAGAGTTTCCATCCGTGGAGGTATCAAATTGTGCCTGAACAGTATCCTTGGCAACCTGCACTAGCTGACCCTGCTTGAGCAGAGGGCTTGGGCTAAATGACTTCATGAGGTCACTTCCAACCTCAACAATTCTGTGACTTTGTAAAGCACATGAGGCTTTCTTCCAAGGCACCTGTCACTGGATACTTCCACCTATACCAAAATTCAGTAGGCAGTGGGAGCTCTCATGAAGCAGCTTTGTTTCCATATTGTTTTGCCTAATTCCAGCCACACAAACTGAATGTTAAGAAGGCTAAACATCAGACGTAGGTGATGGATGAAGACTTCTTGAGAAACTTAATTGTAATCTGTTGCTATAGCAAGTGTTTTACCTATCAGCCAAGTATTAACCTACAGTATTGTTATCTGACTTATGGATCCGGTTGTCAAACTAGAAATACCTGCTTTACTACATGTCACTGAGAAAAGGAATTTATTCTTTTCCTATATATTTCGAATTTTAGGAATTATACAAATGCCATGGTAGAGAATAACAAAAATAATTACCTTCTTCAAACGCTGAATGGTGAACTTTACTGGAATTTTTTTCTTTTCCTCCTTATATACCTGTTAAACTTTTTCCAGTAGTCATTTCAATTCTATTTTCTAATAGAGATTTAAAGAAGCTATGCTTATATCCAAGCATATAATATGCACTCTGAAGTGGGTAATGATGCAATTAAAGGCAGTCTTTAGAAACATAGATGCATATAGAATAGAGACTAAGTTAAGAGGACAGACAAGAAAAGTTCTAAAGAACTCAATTTCAGAACAGAAATTTAAAAGGTTTTAGAATTGTTTTCTTTTAGGTGTGTTCTTTAATCTGTTTTTGAGAACCTCAGGATTGATGCCTAAGAAACCTTCTTTGGAAGATTATTTCTCTAATTGTCCTGCATGTTCTTCTCATATCTCTGCTTTGTGAGTGTGTGACTGTTTATAGTTTGATGACCTGTATTCATGTAGAATAATACGTTTCTGAACTCTGTTATTGCCTCCAAGTGTTTAATTTCTGGCCCATCATCTATGAGTACCAAGATCATAATTTTCTAACCGAAGTCCATTACCACATCATTTCTCTGTTTTAAGGAAATTACATTTAGATATAGCATCAAACCCTTACAGATTCATATTCATTTAGGTTCTGTGAGCAGTAACCTGAACCTTTATGCAAAATTGCAAATGATCATGTTGAAATTTGTATCTAGCTTCTATTTTTCTTACCATCTTTGGTACTTCAGAATATGATTGTCTTCCTTCTGTGAAAGGAATGACCTTGCCCTCCCCTATATTTGCCTGGCATTGGATATCTTACAGCTATTGTTAGATGTGTGCAGATGAGATGTTTCAAGGAGTTCTAGATGAGAGCCTAGAGGCATTCTAGATATGATGGCAAGTGTAAGGAACCTCTGTCCAGAGTGACCATTCCTTGGCATGTGCTTAGAGGTTACAAATGTGAAAGAAAGCAAATTTTATCTATGCCCCTGCATGACACAACTGGGCAGGAAGGAAGTGGCAGTACACGTCACATATAACTAGAAGAAAATGAGACTGACTAGCACAGCATAAAGTGTAGACCAGGGTTCTGCTCCTGTGTGGAAGGAGATTCCCTAATGATGTTTTCACTAAAAGGAGTAGAGTGTTCATCTAGGTTTGATTAAGAAATTCAGAAATTTAAGTGTTTGTTTAACTGAAAGGTATCTTTCCCTACTGGCTCTGAAGTTAGATAAAATGGAGTATGCACTAAAATATAGAACTGTTGGTAGTTTTCTATGGAGATTTCATGTGGCAGCTGGAAAGAGAACTGTGCTGATGTTTGTGAAGCTTTCAAGCCAGGCCAGAGGTGGAAATGCTTGCAATTAGAGTGCTCTGTTAGCACCTTCTGTCTTTCAGTCCTCCCTCACTAAGCCATAAATAAGACTTCTTATTGAGAGTTTAATTGACAATTTAACCATACAGAATAAGCAGAAAGAAATTAAAAGTATTAAGCTTCTATTTTATTTTACTCTTCATGTTATATACATTTTTCATAAAAGTCACAGAGTCTGATGCTATTCTGGAACAGCACAATATATTTTCTTGAACCACATTTTTTTCTTATCATTTATACCGCAGTGAACAGTTTGTTTCCATATAGCTCTGTGACTTTATGGCTTTTTAGGAGCTCCTTTAGTCTAGTCCTTCCATAAAAAGTGCCACCACTTGTTTAAAGAACCACAACAACATTGCATGAAAATTTAAGTGGAAAGACAAAGTGATGGAGAGTCTTCAAGATGGAATAGTTTTTTCTTTCAGAAGTGTCAGAGGTTACAGCCAAGGCTGTGGTGTGCTAACAGGATACTTGTTCAGGAATGGTAAAACTTTCCTGCCAAGGTGGTAGCAGTCCAGGCTACAAAACAAAGTACAGACCAGAATGTTCCCAAGCTCAGAAACCATCCCAGATTTGTGGTGCAGAACCTCTGGTAGTTACAAGAAAATGTTGAACGAGAACTGATTCTCCATGTATTTGCAGTGTTTACACCAGTGTAATTTAACCTGTGACAACAATGTTAATTTTTTCTGTTCACCATTATAAGTCAGGAATCAACGCAATAGCCTGAAGAATGAGATACCATAGATGAAAATATCTTTTCCTGATGAGCTGCAATGAATGGAAACGCAATGTCATCAGCTCTAGTCAAATAGGTGAGAAATACATAAGAAAAGTAGTTAATATGTTGAGTTTGAAGACATTTATGAGGTGTTTCACAGACTGCCATTTGAGATCAACCTCAAAAGATGGAATTGTCTTAAAGTAAAAGAGTAGAAACAGTGGTTCATTGCAGTCTAATTTCTTCATATACACTGACCCTGTCAAGCATGCCACATAAATTGTTTTGTGTCAAGTTACTCTGGAGGTATAAGCCCTGCAGTTTCATTCTCCAAACTGCTGAGACTGACCCAGTGAATCCATTAAAAACCATTAGTTTCAGATAACATTGTATTATGCTAGGGCTCTGCTTTGCATATTAACTCAAAGATTATTAAAGGTTAAGTCATTGAATTTTGGATTTGTTTTTCCTTATCCCAGCTGTCCTAAATGACAGTAAATTCAGATTCTATGTTGGTGATGCATAGTCTGAGAAGAAAGTGTTCTTTTTAAACTAGTCCTGGGCAAATAGTATGTAAATAATTCATTATTCCAGTAATCTCATTCCAAAACCAGTGTTTGGTGCTTTGAGGATTCTAAGACAAACTAAAGATTTCTTACCAATGACCATTGCCTGTACTCAGAAACACAGACCCATACATACACGTACCAGTCTTTCTTTCCACAGCTGAACATTTACATTACTGCTGAAAAAAAAGCCCATGAAAGTGTTCATAATCTGAAGCCATTTTAATGAAACTTGTTTGTTTATTTTTGAATTACATGGTAGATCATGCCACGCAGGTGGACACTGCAGCCAATGTTTGTAACAGTCATAGGAAACACAGAATTCCTAGGAAACACCACAATACAATCTCAAGATTCAGAACTATTTAAACTTTAAAGTCCTCCATAAATATTATCCTTAACATTTTTCTGAAAACCTTGGCTGAGCAGGACTACAATTATTCTGTTCTGGGTTTAAAAATAAAACAAAATTTCCTCAAATCAACTGTCAGACATTGCTTCCAGCTGGAGCATTCATGATGTGGTAAAATTAGAATGCTAAGAAAACACATTCAACACAAATGGGATTGATTTAAAAGTCAGACTTCACATTTCGGCATTTATGATAATATCAGCTGTGCTTCTCGTGTGTGGTATCTGCATGCGGCAAAGCATGCTTGTCATAGTGGAACTATGTGCCAAGCTGAAAACCTTCCGGTGGAGCAGGGCAGGCCAAAGGACATATGCCTAAAGGTGAATAAGTCTGGTACTTTCTTAAGCTCTTTCAGTGTTCACTAGGTTCACACTAGGCTACAGGACCTTGGGCAAATGTCAGTGGTGAAGCTTCAATGAAAGGAAAAATGAAAGCACAAGAAAAATAAACATTGAAATTAAACCATTAAACAAATTGACACCCTCCCTGAGAAACAGAAGGAGGGCTAATTCTTCTCCCTGACTGAAGATCGATTATCTGTCTTCAAATATGCAAAAGGTGGTTACAAAGAGAAATGTAATAAAGTAATCTCTATGTATACTGAAAATAGTATAAGATGTAATAGTAGAAGATATAATAGACTTCACAAGTGGTAAGGAAGAACTAGGTTAGACATCTAAAAAAACCAAACTCTAGCAATACAGTTTGTGACAGATTACCCTAGGAAAGAAACTCCTTGAGAGACTGTAAATCCCTCAGCACTGGAGGATCTCACTAACAGGTTGTACAAACAATTGTCAGGAATTATTTGATACAGCTGATCCTGCCCTCAGCAGGGAGCTGGACTAGACAAGCTCTTAAACACCCTCAGACTGTCCTTTTATGAATAACACATGGAAGGCAGGGACAAACAAAAATATTTACCTAACATCTGCTGGTCTAGTATATAGGCAAACAGACAGATAGGGCAAGTTTTTAAAAATATTTTTTCTCCTTGTAGAAACACATAAACAACTGGAATTTGTTAGAACATGGCACACTAAGCAATGAACTTTCTGCAAATCCAAAGCTAATATATTGGTTATGAGACTTTGAAAAACATGATTGCTAGAGATTAACTCCATTCCAATGGAGTTAGAGTGACTGGATTTCCAGCACTAATACTTACCAACGTGAAGCTTAAGCCTAGCAGGATCTTAGCACTACTTATAAGGGTAAGTAACATAACAAATTTTAATTTCATAGGGAATGATTCTCAGCAATGTGTTTTAAATAATTTTGGGGCAAATTTCTGGACTTTTCATGGTTTGCAGTAAGTCACTGTCATGTCAGTGAAATGACAGATTAAAAATTATCACCTTCCACAAATAAACAATTCACATTCAATAAAAAATGACACTGAACCCCAAAATAAACTTAATTCCTACTCAATACTGGACAGACAGGGTCACAGCTAGGGCAAGAAAAAAAGGGAGTATGAAAGTTTAGTTAGATTTTTTTAAAAATAAGGTATATTTCTCATAATACGCCAGTAATGTAGGATACTGGATATTTAGGGTCACCAGACAGCTCTAAAAAGTGCTTATCTGAGTCTACATATATTTGAAGTTCCCTTCTCCTAGGTTTTTGCCATAATTACCATTGCTCATTAACAAATAAAACTTCTAAATAAGACTATAAGAATAACCAAATCCCTTTATTAGAGTGTTTGTAAAAATGTTTGACAACTGGCTAGTGCAATACTAAGAATGAAATCCAGTCCTGAAGAGGTGTCCAGGACAATGAGGCACTGGTCCATGGCTAGGTCTCCTATTATACAACTTCTGGAGATTAGCACTGTCAAAACTTGCACAGACTTCAGCATGACTGGCATTTAAACGTGGCTTCTTAAATCCTTCTTCTTGAGTCCACTTTTCATTTGACATCAATGTTCCTTATAACAAGAAATCTCTGCTCTAGACAACAGACATGGCAGGCAGTGAGAAGGACCTAGCTTGTACACTATGGTCTTTACCTGTCCTGGAGCCCATCTTTGATTCTGTCTCAGTAAGAAATGGGAGAGAGGCTCGTTCAATTCCCTGTCTGGAAGTCAAAGATTCTTGTATAATAACTTGTTCTGAGACCTGAAATACCAATGAGCATCCTTAGCTATGTGAGATAATCCTTGCCAAGCGTATTCTGAAAGAATGTTTTTAGTCATCCAGTCTAGGTTTCCCTTGAGCATTGCACACACATGTAAGAAAGTCAGATACCCAATTCAGTACATTTTAAAATAGAATTAGAAACAAATACACGAAAAATAAAGACCTGTCACATGAAGTGTACGTGTTTTGCAACCAGCCTTTCATATAGGTTTCATATGGATGTATTTGGTTTTGTTTAAATTCACAACTATCTTCAAGGTTCTTCTTCTGATAAGATTTTTTTTGATAAATTCAACTGGTAACTTTGCACACTTAATTCTTTAAAAAGAGAGGAGTTTTGAGCCTGAAAAAAATTACCATGTGCACTAGCCAGTAAAGTTAACCTTTTTATAGATGGTTTAATATATTTATAAAATATGTATTATGAAGAGGTTTCTGCTGAGTAAACAGAAGCCTGACCTGTTAAAAATCACTTCATGACACTTAAAAGCAAGTTCTATATTAATGTTACTGCACTGGATTATTAACACACAAATTCAATGAGTGATTTGTACTTTAAGAATTAATTTTGTTCAAACTCTGAGTGTAGATGTGTGAAGATCAGAGATGTATATATTTTGATGAGATTTTTCTAAGAATTTTGTTACAGTGATTTTGTCTGATGAAGGAAGTTATAAATCCTTAGACCCCAAATTATAACATTCAAGTACCTTAGAAAAAATTATAGACAATCACATAGAGTTTTAAATCTCTTATGCAGTTTTCTTAGTGAGCTTAAAGAGAGCAACAGATCTTTGAGCATTTTGACAAGAAAACCCACCATCCTGAAAGAGAGGAACAGATTTGTTTGAATATATACAACCCATAAAAAGTGAAACCTGCTTATCTGAGCAAGAGTTTAATTTTTTTTTTTCCCCCAAAGTCTTTGACAGAGTCAAAAAAGAAACAGACTTTCAAATGTTAGGAAAAAAAAATTGAGAGCAACAGTTTTCTTTTTTATGTTTAAATACTTCAGATACAACCACCAGCAAACAGATTTTGTTAGCTTAAAAAGAGAAGCTGGAAAGGTTTGTTTTCTTTCTCACAGATACACAAATAGACACCAACAATCAAAAGAGCCAGTGTTTGTGTTTAATTTTTTAAGTTCCCTAACCAAATTATTTTATTTCTTTATTCTGCCACAACTAAATCCTCTCTGACCTTCTGAAGTAGAAAGTGACACTGAGTCTGGACTGGACCGACATTTTCCAGAGCTGGAGGCACAAGACCGTTCTCTGTTTCATGAGTTCTCTTTTTTAACCACTCAGTACTCACAACTATAGCCACAAAACCAGGAATAGCTACTGTAATAGAAAACCTTGACTAAAGATGTTCAGCAACCAGCTACCTCTTCTGTTTGCCGTGAAGTGACTCTATATCTGTGTCTTCTGAAAATACTCTGTGCTCTCCACTGAGTGCAAGCAACTCCAAAAACTTTGGCAAGGGCTAGGCTAGGGGTCTACTTTCTTTACCAATAATTTCAGAAAATGCCCAACTCAATCCAAGAGTCAAAGTAAACTTCAGTCCTCTGGCCAGTGGGGGACAATTCACTGGCTGTGAGTTTATTTTTATTCATATAGTTTTCTGGTGCACTTATACAAGAGACAGGCATTTTAAGAACTTAAGGTAGGTTACCCTGATTTAACTGTTGGCAAAGCACTCAGGCACAGTAGATCTGAAAGTACAACCCACTCAAACCTGCTATTATTAGAACCAGGTGGGAAATAATTTTCCCAATTTGGGAACACTTTTGAAATTAAACCCCACAACTCTTTCAACTATAAATTGGGACAAAAAGTCAAAATTTCCACAAAAATCAGTGGAAATCAGTGGAAACGTTTTAGCTATTTTCCATCTGCTTTGGTTTAATCTCAAGCTTTTGATTCATATCCTTTACTATCATTCATTAAAAGTTTGAGTTTAAAAGTCTGGAATAACAGATGTAACTCTCAATTTAGAAAACGTTAAAATGAGAAACTTTCTAGTGGACAATGTATCAAAATTTACTTCATCTCTATTGAAGATTTCTATTGCAATTAAGAACTTTTTTCAATAGAAAAGTTTTGTATCTGTAAATTCCATTCAGCTCGAGTTACTATTTTTATATTCTATTGAGGATAGAGTGCCAAAAAATGGGGCACACTGAAGTGATCAGATTGGGAAAAAGTATTCAGAAGATGCAGATATGGTAGAAAACACACTGTGAGAGAAAGGTTTTGGTGGAACCATTGTCCATGATACTAATTAATAATAGTTATTCCTAAAGATAAACAAAATATATTCGTTAGGAGCTTCTACATTTCTTGTAAACATCAGACTCATAAAGTTCTCATTTCCTTTTTCCTTTAATATTCATATGCTTACTCACAGAAATTGGTCATGAGATGATATTTTCCCAGCATGGCATAGATTCAGTTTTGGAAATAGCAACAGCAGAATCTTTAGCATTTTGCACTCAAATTGTTTCATAAAACCCTGAATGAAAAGATTGAAACTGTTGAAAATGTGAAAGGGTCATGTGCCTACTTTTCAATTTCAAAAAGAGTTACAGTATATCACAAAGGAGAATTTTAGTTCAGAATATCAGATGTCTTGTTAATTCCATACTGCTGGGGAGTATGCAGAGTTTTCCGCATATCCATCACTGTCTGTGCTAGGCAACTTGACAAAATTGAGTAAAAAAACATACAAATAAAACAATTTCCATAAAAAACAACAACTGAAAGCTTTCTAATAAAAACAGTGTGGCTGTCTATGTGCATTTCATGATAATTTGTTTGGCTGTCACATACTGAATGTCACATACTGAATACAAGGTCAAATTCACCTGTGATGTGTGAGGAGAAACTTGACTGCGATCAGTAGATTATGATCATCCATGCTAGTGGCTACACTCCCAGTTCAGGCACTTTCTTATTATAAAAAAGACACAGATACTGTAAAAATCAGGGTTTGTAGCTCCTCCAGTTTTTATGTTGTTCTTTCAGATACTTCACAGATATTTATGAGATGCATATTTAACTATAGTATATTTAACTAGGCAGTGAAGTTCCATTGCCAAGGCAGGATGGCCTTACAGCAGAAATTGTAACATGTTTTCAAGTCTGGTGGTGTGGTTTTTTCACTTCTGTGACAAGCCTTGTTTACACTTTTTCTAGTTCTTAGTAACACTACTACAAGAGCAGCAGAACAGGATACCCTAACTCAACTTCCAGTGGTACTAGGATCTAATAGGTGCATGTTCCCATATTAAATTGATTTTTGCCCCAGGGATATGGTTATGTTGTCAAGAATAGAGTTAGAACAAACAAGTTGGATTCAAGAGCATAATTACCCCCACAAATGTAAAGGTAGGTATTAACTAAACCATCTAGACTTAAATGTGCTGTCTGATTTTTACTACTATTTCTTTTCTTTCATGTTGAGGAAAGAAAGACCAAAGGGCTTAATATAATGTGAGGGTAAGAAATCTGACTTTTAAAAACCATTTTCTCAACATTTTGCCATCAGATATTTCTAAGATAACAAAAGGTTTCACAACAGCAAATGATAAATAACAGAGTAGATATTTGTCAGTGTACTTGAAAAACTGACTGCTGTAAATATGTCTAAAATAAGACAAATGAATCTGCTATGCCATAAGAGATATCACCATTTCTGTGCTTACATCTTAAAATATTTTCTAGGCAGCCACCTCAGTGTTTTGGAAAGTCTACATCCTTTTAAGCAACAAAAGATTCTGGTTTTATATGCAGTAACTCTAGTGTGGTTCTTTACTGTTATTCTGCTAACATCCTGATTTTTATACACTGCAATAATCAATCATTCCCTGCTAGATAGAAACGTGCTATTTCTAACGTTTTATTTTTAACAGCATGTTTCATAATAGATCACATTCAATTCCATTTGTGAGCTCCCCAAAGCCCAAAATAGCTGTAAAAGATGGACAGTTTCTGGGTAAGAAAAATACTTTGGCTGAGAGTGTTTACAACTTGGAAAATAAAATTAAAATCCTGAATAAAATAAAGTCTAACTGCTGTGAAACTGATTATTAGATCTCAGAAACACTGAGGCTGCCTACAAAATACTGGAATATATCTATAGAAGCCCTGCCTGGTTTTTGATAAATTTTATTCATTTCTCTGAATGCTGATTTGAACCAGGAGGATAGGACTGAAAGCATGAAGAGCTATTTTTAGCTCTCATTCCCTGGGTGAAAGCAGGGACTACATAGACCCCAGTAAATTCGGCTTATAAAAAATTAGGATGGGGATAGCCATGAAAGCCAGAATACACATCCAGCATGGAAACATCAGCTCAGTAGACATATGCTTCTTAAATTGTCCTAGGTATCTTAGATGGCTACTGATATAATCCTAAATTACGTTAAATGTATTGTGAGAATAAGCAAAGAGTATATACACTATTTGAGATTGCTGAAAGTTCAATGACAGGACAGGCCGTATTCATATTTTACGTGTGTTTAATAATACCACAGAGAAGATCCAATATACCTTGACTATCTAGGATTCAGTGACCCCTTGATTTGTGTGGTCATCCACTATTTGTGTATATTTCATGACAAAATACAGAGGTAAAGGAACAATTCACTACTAGACCTTCAGAGTCAGTTTCAAGTCTTTATACTCGGGCACATAAATCAGGTTCAGTTTTTCAAAAAGGCTCACGCTGGGAGCTGAATACTTTCTAATTCTGATCACTTAATCTGGTGCTAAAGTGAGATGATCTGAATTTTATTGATAAATTATGACCTACTTATAGGTATTGAATCAGAAAAAGTAAAATGAGAACATATGTGGAAAATTATACCTAAGTACTGGTAGTCTAAATGTCTGAAGTGTCCAAGGTGATGTGTCCTTCCACTTAGAACATGTTACACTTAAACAAAAGGTGAATAATTATATAGAAATGCTAAAATTAACATATTGACCCAGAATTGTAATTATTGGGAATAATAAAAAAGAGGATGGCAGCTTTAACCTCTCAGAATTACAGAATGCAATTGCACCCTGTACAAACATTTTAAAACTAAAATAAGTATGTGTCTGATGGAAGCAGGTAGAGTTTTGAGAATCCATACTGCAGCACTACTGGATAACAAAACAAATTTGTCTAAAATTAAATAGAAAAAGTCATTTTAAATATCCTTGTAATGGGTATTTAGATACTAGGTTGTTTGTTTTTTTTTTTTTCCCTTTCTTCAATGCTTTCTAAAGGATGTTTGATAGGAATTGGCTCTATTTTCATTGGCCAGTCCATATGTATCATTCTGGGACTTGTGTAACAGAGTCGAGAAGTACATTTGAAAATCCCGTTCCCCAGATTTATAGTGGAGGAGAATTTTCTGTGGATGTTCAGCATTCCAAGTATAAAAATGTTTTATTTCTACTTTTCAACTTTTTCTTGTAAGTGATGATGAATTATAATAAGAGAAAGGAAAGGAAAACTTAAAGTACACATTTCTAACTGAATTATTTCTTTCATGCCTTACTGCTCCACTCTCCTACCTCTTATTTGCAGCTCTTTAAAGTGTGTACTTGGGCACATGCTTTCCTGCTGCTTAACACTCTGCAATGCTTTTTTGCTTGGTAGAGTGATCAGATATTTTACAAAGGTACTTTAGCAGATTATTTCCCCCAGACTTATCTGCTGGACTTGTCAATGGCAAAGTGTCATGCTGTTAGCAGTTATTTCCATGTGATCATAACAGCTCTAAAACATTCAGCAAGCCACTGTCTTCATTTACCAACGAAGCATTTAATGGAATCTTTTAGATAGATGCAGGTGTTTGATAAAGGTTTTGGACATTTGCAGCAGTCTGAAAAGTTAAAAGTGCTTCTGTGTTTTTTATGTGCCTTTACAGATCTAGAAAATCCTCCTGGAACAGTCAGATTTGAGCATTTTAATGAAACAGAAAAACTAGAATCCCTCTACAAAAGAAAAAAAAAAAATGTCCGTGTCGCTCCGTTTTGCCGATATGAGATGACATAATAAATTTTATCAAACCAGGACAGGTTGATAGAGCACAGAGTGGGTTTATGTATGCTATATGTAAGTTGTGGGATATAATGATCAAACAAAAGCTCACAGTATTCTGAAAAACAGAATATTTCAGTTGGAGGTTATTGAAATGAGTTTGAGTGCAGACTACTATGTTATCTACTACTACTGTGATAACAAGGGTTGTTAAGGGTTTTCTAGAAAGAACATATCTGCTCCTTTTTGCCCCTCTGACCATTGTGGCAGATAGGTTAGATGGGAGCGTGGGTCATTTTACACGATGCAAGTGAAATTACAGTCAATATATGATCTGGTTGGAAGCCCCTACATTGTGTTTCACTGGTTGCTAATATATCACACCACTGCGGGAACACGTGACATATCCATTTGAAAATCAAGCTGATGTACATTGATTGTTAAGGTGTGTTTATGGCATGTTTCCTTTGCAAGAAAACACACTGGCCTCTTCTGAGAGGCAACTGACTCACAACTCCTAATTCCAATATTTTGACAATAGTGGCCATACTGACCACATGGCCTCCTATACCGATTCTGTAATTTTTTTTTTTTACATTTCCATGAATCCATAATGTCTATTTCAGGATTTCTCTTAGGCTTGCTTCAGATACTCCAATGAATTTTTTTTTTTATTTTTTGCTGACATTTTCTTTCCAGTGACCATAGTTAAGCTCATTCTAAGTTTACAGAATAACATGGAACACTAGGAATCTTTTCATAATTTAAAAATTTTGCTTTCTATCTACATGGGCATAATAGAAATGTTATGTATAAATAATATGTGTATAAAAAATTTAACACATGACATTTCATAGGTTACATAAAGGTTCTTTATATTACAGCATTGATGGAGGGAAGACATCAAATATTGTCATTTGATCTGTTTTACTTTTTAATTGATGACCTTGCCCATGGGGAATTAAATTAATGGAGCTACTTCTGTTAAGGAATCCAGGACTCCACATAACTCCAGGATTGCAGACCTCTATTCAAATGAGTTCTCTCCAGCTTTTTGGTGTTATCCTGGGTGATAAGTGTTACCATATCAATAGTTTAAGATCTAAAAAAATCTTCATACTGACTTCCCCATTCTGGACCATCTGTTGTCCTCAAATCACATATGTAACTTACTTCTCCCTCTAGGTCTAGATTTGTTTTCACAGTCAACTCAGGCACCAAATTCAGAAGCAAGTGATAGGATACCCACCAGGATCCCTACCCCTGAAGGTGTTTAAGAGTCAGGTCAACATAGCGCTGAGGGATATGGTGTAGTTGGGAACTGTCAGTGTTAGGTTAATGGTTGGACTGGATGATCTTTTTCAACCTAGCTGATAATGTGATTCTGTGATAAAGGTACCTAAGCATATGATTTCTATTGAATTAATTGTATGATTGTATTTTGCCAATGATACAAAAAGAACTCTCAGTCAAAATGAAAATCATATTTTAATCCCCTTGGCCAGTGCATCAAGTCAGTTTCAAATACAGCACAGTTACAATACTTTTTTTTTTTTTTTAATGCTGTATAATGCTATTAACACAGACCTAAGTAAAATATTTTTAAGCTCTTTAGAAATAAATTATGAAATCATGCGTCAGAATTGTGCTCATACTCCCACAACATTGCAATCCCTATATACACAACAGCAGTGCGTAGGTAAAAGCACAGACATCATACACTTTGTAACCTTTTCTCAGTTTAGAAAATATAGATTAGCAAGTAAGGAAAAGAGCAAGCACAGCAGTTTCCTCTTTCGTTGATTCACTGTCATTAGTGTGTCATGTTCTTTGTTTTTCAAGACTGCCTTTTTCCAGCAAAGTGAAATGCCAAGTTGCTCAAACCATGAGAAATAACCAGAAAGAACTACATTAATTTTAGAGCACTGAGTCAATTTGTAGTAGAAAGTGAGAAAAAAGGGCAACCTGTTCCCTCTTCCATGTAAATAACGTGAATTATTTTTATTTCAAGCATATCACTAAAAGAAATGGAGGCTTCCACACCATCAGTAATGTGTCACTTTCTTGGGTCTGAGAATCAAAATGCAAACACATTTTACTCTTGTATTAATTGAAGAGTAAAGTTGTCTTCATGATTTGATATGCAGCAATAATCCAAAACTAAAGCATATCTTTATTGCTACCAAAGTTTCTATGAGAGAATTGTCTCAATGTTCTTTTATACAGCAAGCAGTTAGGTACCTGTAGTGGATACAGATGACATGTCATGCACAATGTAACTCGTAAGAAGTTCAGTTATAAGAAACTATTTCTACAGCTTCACTTTGAAAATGACAAGAGAAGATATGCTCAAAATACACTTGACACTCAACCAACATTTTTCTTTCCACGATAGTTCATCCATACTGATATAATAAATTTGCTAGAACAAAGAGGTTATACTGGGAACTTAGGATATCATTCTATGCAAAGTGAAGGGAAAAAATATTTGCATAAATTTAAGAAAAAAAAAAAAAAGACAACTAAAGAATGAAACAATTTAAAAACCCCACATCCTCAATTTTTAATTTAAGACTCTTATAGGAGGAAAACAACACTGGTTTAAAAGGCAGGAGAGACATCCTCTTACTGAAATGACTTTATAAAAGCAGTAAACTACAACCCCACCTCCCATGCATTTTCAAATTTATTTTCACAGCAACCTTACTTTTTTGCTTGTAGTATGCCTTTAAAGGAAAGCAGTATTTTTTTGTTGTGATGGACTGGCCTGTTTCATAAGGCAAGCCACTTTCTGAGCTCCTGCTCTGCCTGTATCCACAACTCAAGGCTTTCCAGCAGGGAAACTGAGCTTCTGCGAAGTAGAAATTTGACCTGAATCTATAAAGTGGAAGGGCAGAACGCTCAGAACTAATGCCTTTCTTTTTCCATTTGTTTACAACCTAGTTAAAATCAATCTGATTAAATATGAACATATCAATGACTCAGATGAACATAACCTATGTAACCTTGTCTGGAGTGCTTACGTTGTTAGTTTTGCAGCTAAAGTATGAGCTGCAGAAATTTGACAAATTAAAACCTTAGCTAAATCTATATGGCTCTTAATGTCAATGAAGACTCTACTTGTCTTTTTCTTTAAACTGAAGTGTCTTTATTATCTCATGAGTATACATCAATTAACCATAAGGATAAAGGTCGTAATAAAATCTTACTGTGAGTGTAGTCCTGCTTAATATCAAATCCTCTTCTTGGTTAGAGCTATTTCCTGTACTAGACTTGCCACTGTGCAAAGTCTTAATCAATACCACAAGAAATCTTAGCCAGAGAGGTCAACATGCCACAGAGGAAACACAGCAGTAATTAGTGCTATGAACACTTTTCCTTTAAATGTTTTATTTCTGTTCAACCTTGAAAAGAAGCTGATGCAAAATTAAAGTTAATTTAGATAAACAACTGCTTACTTCACTAAAACATTATTATTGGTTTAGAAATCATATTAGGGGAAAGAAATGATGAGCCAAAAATCTTTTAGGTATTGGTGGAAGCAAGATTTCCTCCCCTTTAGATCAAGATGAAATTCAAGAAGAGCTCTAAGTGAAATGCCATATGACTGCTCTGTGATTCTTCATTTCCAATATTCAGGCTCCTGATTTTACCATACATCATAAAATGTATATTTTTAAAATGGAGATTAAACTAGAGTCTAAAATTTCAAAGCATTATAGATAGTACTTATGGCCTAATATTTGTATTACACAGTGCTCATAGGACCTCAGACTGAGATTAATCCTGAGGGTTGGAAAAATAGACTTTTCAGATTCTCTGTCCACAGAGTTTCAAAGAGCCTAAATGCTGAAAAAGTTAATGTTTTAGGCCATCCAAAATACAAATGAACTGTGTGGCCTCAAATGATTTATCTACAGTGAAAGAAAGGTAGCTGAGCCAGAAGTCTTTCTTCCAACCTGCTTAGCAATAAAAATAATTTCCACATAGTGCCAGTAGCCATCTTGTTGGCATCCCTTCAGCTGCATTTAATGTGCGGAGTGAGAGCTCATGCTCACCTACTTAATTTTAATCTGCATGATTATTATTTGAAGAATTTTTGCCCAGCCTATGGAACTCGTACTGTGTCATTACATGTAACAAATGGCTACATTTTCATTATTTCTCACAGTGGATTATGTTCATGCTGCTCTTTTCCAAGTAACTTCATCCACTTGGTTTTCTCAGGTAGTCTTTATTTTCTCTCTAGCAGTAAAGTGACAGGAGAACATCAGTCTCCAGATATTGCAGATAGCCTCCTTAATGCATCCCATGTGCACTGGTGTAGCTGGTAAATAACGGGGAACTAGTAGCCACATTCCCAAGTAATCAAGTTCAGTAATGGTGTCCTGTTTAATGTTGCAAAGAATGACTGAGGCAAACCAGAAGAGGAGCTTTTTTTTAAAAAAAAAAAATCTAATAATATAACCATTACTTTCACTAAAGGAAAATCAATTCCTGAATTGCCCATAAATCTCTAGAGAATAAATATGCAAGTATTTCAGTATCTCACAGCCATATTCTGCCCTTAGAGTATGTGAGCAGCTCTATTCAATTACAAAAGATGCAGATGAAGGGTATGATGTGTCCTGAAGTGATGACAATTTGATGATTATTGTGTTTGATTTGTAACTCTACCCTTATCATTGAACTTTTATTTCTTTCATAAGGCCTATTTAATGTGGTTATAGAAACCTTTGTCTCATTTCACCCAAGGCAGAAAATAGCATGTAAGCTGAAAAGCAGTATTTTTCTTTCTTTTGCCAAAATTAGAGACAAAATATAAGAAAAAAACCAGACATGTCTACAGTCTGTCCTCCATTTCCTATTAAGTCTTTGCATTCTGAGATATTGAGACTGCAGTCTAGTAGACAGGAAATAAATATCCCGATGTGATACTTTTCAACTTGAAAAGATACTTCATGAATGCAGATTATTTTTTGCATAAATGTTTTGCCAGCAAAATATTTTAAATTCAGCTATGAGGGAATTACTTTATATCAATTTGCAGAAAATCTTTTCATTTGAGGAAGGAGAGAAGCATCTTTCCCTTTTCTGCCAAATCTGAAAGTTTGTTTTCAGCTTTGAAGGCAAATATTTGGTTCTTCCAGTTTGAAAGGGCATTTTATTTCAAGTTTTTCATTGATTTAAATTTAATACCTGAAATAGCCCCAAAATATTTTCTTAGGTTCAACAAAAAATTTTGTTTTAATATTAAGATATTATTTTGAATTGTGAGTGATTGGATGCCCCTTTTCCCCCAGATTGCTACAAAAGATTCAGCAATTCAGCCAAGCGATTTCATCATTTCCAGCTGAATCATTTTCTTAACTTGAAACCATCCATGTGGGGCTCCTGGAAAATTTTCTATCTGGAGTTCCTACTCCACAATAGCTCAGTTAAATAGAAATATGCTATTCTGGACATTAAGTGTTTCTGGAGAGAAGATAGATGGAACTAGATGCAAACATCTTTTCCCTCCTGAGGTTTCTTAAAAACTCAGGGGATATCTCCACAGACGTCAGATGGGCTTGGCCACCCATCTTTGCTGAGACAATTCCATTATTCAAATGGAAAAATTAGAGGGAAGCAAACAGATCATAGGTAAAGTGGACAAAAAAAGCACCTAATATAAATACATGGTAAAAACTCTGTGGAATCTTATCTCCCACCTATTTCTTCTACTAAAAGCATTACATTTGGGGCTCTCTGAAACATGTCTGTGAATCTGAATTTCACTCAAAGAAAACAAAACCCACAAAATTTTAAAAACATCATGTTCTAAAAATCCAGCTGTTTTGATTTGACATTTGAAAACAGCTACTTTTTATTTTTACTTCTGAAATCATATCTATAGCTAACCATTTTAAATATTTCCAAAACCTGAATACTTTGTTCTGAGTTGAAAATCAATTTTCATTTGCCCAAGATGTTTACTGGTTTTAACATTATTTTTTCTATGGAACTTTTGGGTTGATGCAGCATAACTCACCCTCACCCTTCATTCAGCCAGAGAACCACACACTAAAAAATCAAGATATGCCTTGTCAGTGAAAAGTGTCTCTGATCAGTGATGCTGATTTTCAATTTAATATGTACTTTCTACCCATAAATGAGCTTCATTGTTCTCATTATGCATGGAAAACATTTGCTGAGTATTATGTCTAATCAGTGTTTTAATTGAAGTACACATAAAGGATCTGTCTCATACAGGAGACAATGATTCCTATCTGAATATTATAATAGTTTATAAGAAAATTTATACATCAAACAAAACAATACATTGACAATTACCATTAAAATAAAATGTAATTTAAACTAAATCAGAAGCTATAGCTGATTTCTTGGCGTGAATAGACTGGCATCAATGTATTCTTTAAAAATAAGAAAAAAACTCACAACAAACCCATAAAACAAAGAGGGTGTAAAATTCAGTCTTATCAACACTGACTTAGCAAATTGATTTCTTTCATTAAATTATGAGATAAATTTTGGATAACTGACCTTTTTTTTTTTTTTTTTTTAAATTGTGTAATTTTGTACTGAAAAACTTTGCAGTAAAAGTAGAAGAGTTAGATGCTAGACAGGAAAATATTCATATATTACCTTTCATTGGGAAACTTCAGTGAGATGTGCATGACTGAGAAGGAAGTGCTCGTAGGCTGTGTACAAAAAAACCTTCTGGACCTGTTGTTAATTTCTTTCCAGAACCCTTACATGTACCTTCTTTACAGTAACCTCCTGATTTCGTTACTAGTTCCAGACTTTTCTTCGTATGACACTTAGTCACATTACATGCAACAGACATGATATTTTTAGATGTATACAAACATAAAAGAAAAATTGAGCAGATAGTACAATTTAAGCAATGTTTTCTAAACTTCAGTATAAATATACTGCTCTGATTTACCTCGGAAAAATTTCACACAGATTTGAAGTCTAAAAAAATTCCACTTTCCATTTGGATAAGTAGCTTTCATAGGTAGTCAGTGCTTTTTAATAGAATTCACTATTCAAGCAGTGGTTTACCAGGAGAATTACATAAAATAGTAAACCTCTATGGGCATATGTAGGAAGTGTTGAAGGGAGAACCCTCTTCTTCACATATTTGCAAACTCAAGGCCAAGAACTTGCCAGTTAGGAACATGTTTTCTAAAGGAACTAGCAGTTTGGGATTCCTCCATTTTTTCAATGTTCAATTTTAGAAACATAAAGGCTCATTAAATCCCACAAAGTAGTAAGTACTTATCCCGTGAAAATCCTTCACTGAGATACTCTAAATTTCATGTGCTTGTAAGAATTAATTCCTCTATAAATTTTAAGTGATAAATTACAGGACATTCCTCAGTAAAGATCAGATGTCTTGGATATGAATGCTCATTTCTTTTTCTCAAATCATAGTCCTTGTTAAGCTGGCACACACAAATCACTATCCAGTGATGATTAAAATACATTAAGAATGTGAAGAATCAGGAACTCTAAATCTTAAATAACATAAAGAAATAATGGGGATGACTGGACAATTTTTTTGCATCCACTTCAGAAGCAAGAAAAGTCTCAGGGATTTTTTCAGGTCTTTTAGTTTCTCTAGTGTTTTCTTCCCATATGTTTGCATAATTATATGGAAATTTCCAATTGTTTCATAGGTTTAACTGCAGAACAGAAAATTGCTTGTATTTTGTTTTGCTTTTTCATTTCCTTAAGCATTCATTTTATGCTATTTTCTTGTCCCTATAATCTGTTTTGATTTCCTTTAACATAGATAACAATTCCATGGCTGGATGATTTGCTTTGTTCAGTGGGGTTTTCTGACAGATATGCATCGTCATGTTCTTTTCATTTCCTTCCAATTTTTATTCTGGCAACTGGTCTTTTAATAGTCTTCAAGATTTTCCAAGTTGTGCAAATAATTTGCCACTTAGTATAAGTGCAGCATCTGATCTTTCCTCTTTTTCCTAAACAGCAAAGGAACCACTCTTGCTAGTCAAAACTGCCTTTCAGTTATTAGAAGCTAAAGTTGTGATTTGTACTCAGAGAGATAAGGATAAAGAACAGTAGAATGAAATGGGAGTTGAATTCCATCTTAATGAATCATTTAGAAACACTACATCTTTCCCAAATAATCAGCAATCTTCACTGTCAAAACATAACTTTGCGAGGCTTTTCATCTGACACACTGTTTAAAATGAGACAAAAATTGTATCATCTCATTTTCTGGTTCTTTTGAAAACTTCTCATTTTAAGGAGAGAAAATAACTCATGCACACTTATCCATAAGTGCTTGGAGAAGTGAAAATGAAAGTAGGAACTGACTATGTTGCTTGGTTATAGCAATCACCAAGCTTTGCTCCATGGCTAAATGGCCACTCTCTTGTTTTCACTTGGTCTGTACAGAATTTGATACAAGGGAGCAGACCATTTCTGCAGTCATTCTTCTTTATAAACTGAAGCCAATTGCATTAAAAGTACAATAAACAGTGCCCCCTTTTGATCTGTATAAACCTTATTTTCCCCAAAATATAGCCTGTTGAGACAGGTTCAGAATTCAGTTCTTCTTCATAAAACAGTTAAGGTTAGCCAAGGGGCTGCAGATAACAAAGGTTATCATTTTTTAACAAAACCTGGTGAAGTTCCATAAAGAGTGTTAAAAGGGTACAGATTATCTCAATTATAAATCATTCTCCTTGAGGAGTTGCTCTTATTCTATTTTCCTTTATGTGAGTGCTGTTTATTTGGCAGTGCTAGTATCTTTCTCCTACAGTGGCTAGAGAACACTGTTTTCTTCACTTTCCTTCAGTAAAACCACAGGGAAAAAAAAAAAAAAAAAAAAAAAGTGGAGGTTTCTTACCAGACAATTTACTCAAAGAAGCCTGGATGGAGGATAATCCAGAACAGATTTGACAGATGACAGTCACGCTCTGCTAAGTGGCACTAACATATTAACAACAGGTAACATATGATGATGAAATGGGAGAAGGAGCAGGATAATTCACATCCAGTCAAATCAGCTAAAATGCTCTCATTGACTTCAGAGGTGACTATGTTCATGAAATGTCTGATGCTAGTCATATTCCATCCAATAGAAGTGAAGACAAACTTCAGATGGTTTTAAGTCCATTCTGCCAAAATCTAGCACCCCAAAATAATGTTGCAATGGGTAGTGTTATCAAGGAAATTGAACAGTGGGTGTATAACGAGACTGTAAATCGATGAATGCTAGGAGGGATGCTATTACTAAATATAAGGCTTTATGCACTTGGAAAACAGGGATTTGAGTTATGTGGCTGAAGATATAAAACCACAGATCTCTGCCACATTAATTAATTACAACTGGAGGATCAGCCGTAGCAATTCATTATAGTGCCCGTACATTAGAAAACTTCAACATGTTCCAAGCACGTTCCATGTTAATATTGAAAACTATCTGTAGATTACACTGGAATTCTTCAAAAAGACAGTGTCATGGTTTAACTCCAGCGGGCAGCTGAGCACGACACAGCTGCTTGCTCACACATCTCCCGCCAGCAGGATAGGAGGAAGAGAATTAGAAGGGTAAAAGTGAGAAAACTTGTGGGTTGAGATAAGAATAGTTTAATAATTGACATAAATTATTGTTGTTGTTGTTGTAATGAAAAGGAAAATAGCAAAGAGGTAGAAATAAAACCCAAGAAAGACTAGTGATGCAAATGAAAACAATTGCTCATGACTAATAAACTGATGTCCATCCTGTCCCTGAGCAGCAGCCCCCCCCAGCCAAGCTTCCCCCTAGTTTTATTGCTGAGCATATTGTCATATGGTATGTAATAGACCTTTGGTCACTTGGGGTCAGCTGTCGCAGCTGTGTCTCCACTTTTTGTGCACCCCCAGCCCATTTGCTGAACGGGCGGTGTGAGGAGCAGAAAAGGCTGTGTAAGCACTGCCCAGCAATAACAAAAATACCTCTGTATTATCAGCACCGTTTTCCACACAGATCCAAAACATATCCCCAGACTAGCTACCATGAAGACAATTAACTCTACTCCATCCCAAACCAGTACACATAGGCACTGCAGCACCCACCTATCAGTCTAGGCATAAATATTTGATTAACGTCACAATAACGTCACATGTTGCTTCCAGATGAAAAGATCCTCGATGTGGCTGGTGAACTTTTGCAAATGGAGCTCTCCACCTAACACCACAAACCTTATTTTGCAACTGCACAGATGGCTCAAAAGGTTCTGCAGTCACAGAATTTCACTATATCTATTATAGGATCTTTTAACCTTTTAGCCCAGCAAGTCAGAATGAAGTAAGTGGAGTCCTGCAGTACAAGAGTGAATGTATGAGCAGAACTGTGTTCAGTTCCTCATCCCAAATCAAGCTATGCCTAGAAATGTAGCCAGTACCACCGGTTTCTACTAGTGTCAGCCACTTGCTGTTTTAAGAAAAGAGAGAGAAAGAAAGATCACCAGTGAAAGATATGCACTGTCATAAGCATATGTACAATATGTCAGAGAAGGAACAGCAAAATGGCAATTTCTTTTCCCATCTATGGCTGTTTCTCTAGATAGCCTCTTAAAACTCCATTCCCAAATAGCAACTGTCTCAGTAGTATTAGTGACCTTTGGCAACAGCATTTCTATCTTTTGGGGATACATTGATTGTCTCTGGCTTTCATGTAGCAATTTGGCATCTTATTGACCCAGAGCCCACAAAGTGGGCAGGATCACTAGCAGCAAGGGACTCTCAGAGATTTTTTTAGGACAACAAACTAGAACATGAGCTCGTGCAGGCTACAGTGAAAAAAGCATCCATACTACTCTAGATTCAGGCAGTTCTAGTGGACTGACAACTGTGCTTGGCAGATGGTAGCATTGGCTGATTTCTCTCAAGATTAGTTTGTTAGCCACAGACAGTACTTGAGGTGTGTGTCCAAGCTTCAAGGGCTTTTGTTTCAGTTTACAAAATTCCACATGAGTAAATGCTTAAGTGTTTGTAGAGTATATTAACATATTAGCACGCAAGACCACAGCACATATGAGAACTCTCTCAACTTTGCTTGTTTTTTAGTAATTGTTGAAGCATTTCAGGGAATTCCTAGGGATCTTTTTTATACATGGACCATGTACATCCTATACCTGTGTTGGGTTTTTTTCAGTAAAGATTAATGCATATTCCTTTTCCTGTGAAATACAATAATTATGACAGCAGTAAATGTTTGGAATCCTTGCATGTATTTACTCTCATAGTGAAATTCTCCTGCATTCCTATATAAAACTGTGCGATGTACCAGCTTGCTAAAGGCTACAAATAGATTGCTTTAAATTACATCCTGTGGAGGAGAGTCTACAGCCATCCAGCCTGGTACCTCAGCCTGGATGATTTTAATCCTGCTGATATCTATTACTCAGTAATTAAAAATGAAGCCAGTCTAAATGGAATGGATCTACAGCCTTCAGAAGACCTACACTCATGCTTCCTAGAATACTGTTCCCTAAGTACTATTTGAAAGTTCTCCTATTATTATGTTAAAGGAAACCAAAGCTGTTTTGTAGACTATTTGTGAGAAAACTTTCTGATTATCTTTGAGGTGCTGTAAAGAACAGCATGAGTCATGAGCAAATCACAGCTTTGAGATAACTCCCCTAGATTCTTACATCAGCATGGGCAATGGGTTCAGTCCTATAGTACCCTTTCTTTCTTTCTTTCACAACTGTTGTTTTGCAGTTATATTAGATGTACAGCTATGTTAGCTGATTGCATTAAGGGTTTTATGTAGCTCAGCGTAATCAAACAACTGCACTGCAAAAACTAAAATAAAATTAAGAAACATAATGACTAGCCTCAAGGAGAAAATAACATGGAAAAATATGATATCTCTTTCAAAATAATTACTTATTCCAACTAAAAATTTCTAGGTATATAGATTTCAGCTGAGGATATATGTTTGTCCAGAACTTTACTTATCGTATAAGGCTCAGTCCCGAAGCATTTATGTAGGGACCCAGCTAAAGTCAGAAAGAAAAGGACATAGGGCCTGAGGATTACACAGAAAGCATCTGAAAGTTTCATTTTAGTGTTGATATTGTCCTTTAAATTACACAGTAAAATTGCTGGAACACACAATATCAGGGACAGCTATATTTTTAAATCCCCAATTTCATACTCTTTACGGAGTTGCACTTTTCTCAGACGTCTGTCTGAGGGTTTAAGAATTTGCTACTCCCCACTATCCATTTTGCAGCTCTTCTTTAGAGGCTTAATACAATTTTGTATTCCTTTGACATCAGTTCATCCCTGAAAAGCACAAACAAGCATCTGACACTGAATTTTAGTGAGGAACTCCAGGAAATCCCCAGAGCAAAAAAGGGATATAATACCTCTTATTTCCAAATCTGCTCATGCATAACAAGGGTTAGCACACACTTCCTCAGAGTATATTTGTCTTCAGTAAAGCAAGAAAGGAAAAGACTCCAGTGATTTAATAATTGATAGTGGAAATAGACTCTAATGAAATTTCCATCATCCAGAAACATGAACTCTACTTTATATATACTGTCATTCATTTCTCTGCTAATAGCTGACCTGGCAGCTTCCTTGAATTCCCTACTTGGATACAAACAGCCAATCCACTCCTTTGCAATAAAGCTCTGCAAATCCCAAGGGAACCAGGGAAGTACTAGGGCAGTATGCATAGAGGCTGCATACCTCCACAGCAGCACAAAGAAGCAGCTGCTTAGGAAGCCCCATTAGAGATGAACCCTGATGTGGAAGAAAAATCAGAGTGTTTTAAAGTGTATTTGTCTTCTTTGTAAATCCTTTATGGGCTGGAGTTAGCAGAGGATTTAGAAACCCTCCAGACAAGCACAGAACCTAGGTCTTACTTCTGTCCAAACTTCCTATAGCCCTTTTACTCCCTACCATTTACACTTGGAAGATTTGTGGGCTGGAAAGTGGATATATTGAGACAGAAACTCCCAACGTATCATGTCAAACTAATTTCTCCATACTACTCAACCTTTATTCTTTCTGTATCAAGTGGGAAGTGTCCTGTAGCTGTTGTGTCTTCTTAAGGCACTGTCAAGCACTGTGCAAGTACTAATATTTTAATATAGCTTGTATGCTTATATAACCTACCTTGAATAAAAATTCTTGTATTGTGTACATGCCATGAGAAAAATGAAAAAGATATGCTTCTGACTGTAAACAATCAAATGTTTGGAGATAATGATAATAACATACTGGGCTGCTTAATGCAAAATATTTTACAAGAATCACTGCTCTTGAATCTCCTATTTGACCATGTATAAAATTGTAAGACTTTCACTGATTCTATGGGTGAAAGAGCTGAGAACTATACAGAAGACAACAGTTTATTAAAATAAAAAGATATTTTATTACCAGTATAATATTTTTTCCTCTGAATCAGATATTTCTTATCTCAACATTCCATTAATGTCCCATCTTTCTAGAAATAAGTTAACTGAGAAGCACAAAGAAGAAAAATGAATCTGTTGTTACCTAATAAAGTCTTTGTCATGTAATTTTGGGCCTCAAACATGTCATCATCTTACTACATAAATAGAGTTCCTCTTTGATTTCAGTAGGATTGATATTATGCAAGTGTCTCCAGAACCAGATTCTTTTAAAGCAGTCACATCAAATACTTTCAGAAGACTTAGTCTAATGATAATTTTTGTATCAGCTTTGTCATACAAAAAGTAATTTCATGTGGTTTACAAGAGTGCAGCTGTGACTATAGATACTCAATTTGTGGTGAATATTTTATTCCCTACCAGCAGGTGTTCAAGCTAAACTTTATACACCTCCTTAGTCAGAAAGATCTCAGGGCTCGGTTTAATTTTCTGTGACAACTAAGTTCTTCCATGGCTGACTACGCAAGTTTGCTATTGAAATAATTCTTCACTAGTTACCCTCAGTAATCAATAGTCTACTCCAATATTTATACTAAGTCAAACACCTCAGCCAGTTATTGCAGCTTTTGTATTACCTGTATGTCAACAACATGTTCATGTGCATGTATAAATGTTACAAAATAATACTTTTTATAATACCTGATCATTTCATTCACCTAAATAATTTAGATACCAAAATAGGCAGGAGTTTTTTTCAGTATCTCTTACTGCTTTTGAAGCATTTGTTAGAGCTGCTAAGATCAGAAGGCACTGGGGAGTATAAACATTTCTTAAGCTAGAATTAGGAACCCTAGAGGAGCATTCCATGTGGAAAATACACTGTGCAACACCTGCATCTACTGCAATACTGTAATGCGACACATTCCTACCGGGTTGATAGCAACTATCTTTGAAGTCAGAAGCAAAGCGAGCAAATTGGAAATATGAGCATTATGAACATAAAAGGAAAAGCTTAATAATGCTTAAAAGAAACAGAACCACAGCTAAAGCCAAAGGGACTCAATAGCCTCCACATATTCATTGATTTGGTTGTTGTCTCTTTTTTTTTTTTTTTTATTAGGGTGAAGTCTACTAAATCCAGTTCCTTTAGATACAGGGCCATCAAATTAAATCTGAAATACCATTTCATATAGAATGCTAACATGACTAAAACTAATTTTTCCTTCCTTGAACGACTTACTAAATAAAACACAATAGCTAGCAAACACTTCAGAAGAAGCAGCACTGCTATCCTTATCCAGCATCATCCATTGGAAAAGAAACAGATGGTCTAGATTGTTAATTGAAATGACAAATCAAATATAAGTGGATCTGATACACTATTAATAGTAGGTGAAATATCTAGACAATTGTTGATTTTATAAACAACACGATAATGTCTTTTCTATTGAAAGGCACTCCCTGTATTCACATAGTATAGTTGAAATATTTTCAGTAATACTCGAAAAAACATAACTGCAAATTCTCATTTCAAGACTTTAAGGAAAGCTTTAATTATTAAAAAATGTTGCAGATTGAAAAAAGAAATACTCTGGTAGGAATTCCTTTCCATTTTCTCCATTCCAAATCATTAATAAATGTCACCAGTTTAGGGTAGCAAAAAGATCTTACTTTTATGTATGCTTGAAAATGATGTTTCATTGTGCCTAAGAAGGACTGGCATTACATGACCTTATTCAATTTAATTTCACCTCTGATTTGAGGATTAGTTGAAGAAGTAGTAATTGAAGTAGTTAGTTCTGACTAACTTTCTTACCCAAAAATGATGAATATTTAAAAGTACAATTTTGTAGACTAGTGGGAAAATGATGAGATTAAAAAAATGCAGAATAATCAAACTTCAAATTTTTGATGCATAGGCAGAATTTTTTTTTTTCTTTACGTTCTTGAGAAAGTTAAGCAATAGGGAAATATGACACAATTCAACAATTGGGAATTTAAAGAAAAGCCCGAAACCTCTAAAGTAATATTTGAAGAGAATGAGAACAACAATGTGATCAGCACACATATCAACAATCTGAAATAATTTATTTCAAAATAAACTTGCAATTTGCCATATTTATTGAGATGTTTATAGACTTGCAACTGTTCTGGTTACAGCTGAATTTTTACAATGCCCTTTGCAATGTAATCTGATAAACACATATGGAGAACTGGTAGGATACCCCTCAGCAAAAGCAAGCTTGTACCAAAACCAGGGGAAAATAGCCTTCATTTGTTAAGGTTTTAGGTATGGGTCTGCCAATACTAATTTTTCTTGGACATACCAATTTTAAACAATTTAAAACACAGTGTGATTAGAACAATAGTTCTAATCTACAAGAAAAACTTTGTTAATTCTATTAGCACACTGCACAGAGTAAAGGTGAGAGAGGACACGAAGAAGCAAGCACTTAGCTAATGCTTTTTCTCTAAAGAAAAGAGAAACCTTGCCATATAGAAATTTTTTTTCTCCTTGTCTTCAGTGTTTAGTATCCTAGATATCTAGATTGTTACGATCATTTGTCATATATGCAACAGCTGTGAAACAGTTTAACAGTCATCAGAAGATTTATCATTTAGCTATGACACTGATAGGTCAGGATATGCACAAAGCAAGCATGGAAGAGCTATGAGCTACACACTGTGAAGGTGGAATGTAAGACTAAGCAAAGTATGCTATCATAAAGATTAGGAAAAGTAACTGGAGGGTGAGCAAACAGAGTGTCTGACTGACAGAGAAGACAGCAGCCTTCAACATACAAGTGGCTTTGCAAGCGACAGACACTTAGCAGCAGATGCCACAAATATCCTACAACCAGGTGGTATTATCCAGGTGAAATTTTCGGCACTACAATGGAACAATTAATTCAGCCAATGATCTCAGTGAAGCAGCAGAAGAAAATCAGGAGAGAAGTAAAATACAGGAAACTAAGCACAAATAGAAGTGTTTACAAATTAATTTTCAGTGAGTATTTCAGAATTATTCTGTAGCTAGTGGAAAATAAACTTCAGAATGCACAACATGAACATTTCATTTTGACACTAGACAAATACATTTTGGAGTCACTGAATCTTTACTGTGTAACTAAGAGCTAAGGGGACTCCAGCCATAAACCAAGTTCTGTCCCTTACTGTCATGCTAAATGTAAAACTTAAATCAGGCACTCCGCTGGTGTAAACCAGACGAGCTCCATTGATATTAATGACATTATAATGATTTACTCATCAACAGATTGATGCACTGAGTATTTGAAAATGCTAGACAAAGGATTATTATTTTTTTTTTAGGAATAAGCATCACTGTGTAGTTCCAGAGCTTCCAGATCTCACAGATGAAACTATCTACATATCTGCAGAGGCTCTGAATTACTTTGTACAGTATAGCAGGAGTAAGCAATTAAACAACAGTGCAGAACACAGTGGCCGTGGTTACATATCTCTGGTTGATACCTATCCACTTTCAGGACTATATTTCTTTCTCTTTTTGAATCATAACCCAATCAGTTGACAAGCCTGCTATCTGTCGAGAATACATACAGCAAGTGGTGAACACTGTGACATGCTCTTATGGAAATAAGATTAAGTATCTGTATAGTCTGTAAAACACACTCATTGTGCATGCTTCCTACTGGGAAAGCACCCTGGGTTTTGCCTGCCAGGGCTTTCCACTTGGCACTGACTGCCTCTGTGTAGCTGGATCATGACTCATAGCACAACAGCTGAGCTCTGAATGTTACTGAGCAGAGGGGCACCACAGCAGACACTTTCCTTCTGTTGGTAAAGTCACAGAAGTCTGTAGAGTTCTGAAATACTTCAGCACAGGAGGGGCACTTAAGTCTTGGGGATAAGGCAGAACCTGCAATGGAACTGGAATGGGTCAAATGTTAGGCAGCTGATAAACATATTTACCCCTTTTGGCCAAACGTATAGCTAAGCAGGATATGTTTGTCAATATATGTAGCAGTGAAAAGTCCTGAAAGGATGAATAAGGATTCAAAAAAAAAAAAAAAGGAAAAGTGTATATACTTTCCTCAAATAAAAACAAATTTTATATACTTACAAGAGGAACAGTGAGAATAGATCTAGTGATAACTCACAGCTTTCACTGATGGTATCATGACAAAAAAACTGCAGAGCAAGGAACCCATTCAAGGGCTATTCAGCTGCATTTCATTAAACTGGGAAAGGTGATGCTATAAATAAAGCATCAGATCAATATAGATGTATTTCAATACTATCCAAAAAAGTGTGAGTCACATTCAGCTACTTGAATGGGCTGTTAGAAATTGGAGTTAACAGTTTCCAAACTAAGTGTTCAGGACTAAATCAAAGTCTAAAAGGATAGCAGAATCGACAGATTTGGGGTTAGCCAAGAGAGAAACTATAATTATGTGTGTGGCACAGAGCCTAATCCTGCTGCTAAAACCAATGTGTTGTGTGACTTTGGAAACTGCTCAGACTAAAAATATGAAAGAAATTATAGGAATTTAGGAGATCAATTTTCACCTAATTTCAATATAATTTAACTAACTCCTCTAATATTAGGAAAAAACCAAAAAACAAAAAACAAAAAAAACCAACCCCAGCCTAAAAAATTCAACAGCCTAATTGAAAGCTGGGAATAATTATGTTTAAGCAGAAATAATTTTTAGTTAATTTTCCTACTGGTTTGGAGTTTTTATTTGTGCTGTTCTGATGAATGATGAAGAAGAACAGGAGACTATCACTGCTTAGCCTCATTAGTTTAGAGAGAGATAAGGAAAGCAGCAAGTGCAAGACATGTTTTTGTTATTGTTCCAAATAAAATTTTATAGTATCACAGAATTTATGTTTGTCTTTAAATAGCAAGAGACTATGGAATTATTTCTATAGTATAGTCTGATGATCTGACACTAAACTCAAGGTGTTAGGGCTGTAAATATTCTGACTTCTATTTCTAGTTAACATTTAGTAAAAATATTGTAATTTTTTCTTTTTAAAGGAACAGATTTATAGTTTAGGGGAAGATAAATTGACATGAAGATTTGAGAAGTAAAATCTAAAAAAGGGTTAATTCCACTGACATTTTCAGGTACCATAAGAGAAAACACTGTAAAATTTCAGACATTTAATTATTTATGGCAGCAACAACTGTTGGTGATGATAATACATAACAGTTAATGACATTGAAAATATTCCACCCGCAGTTGTCTTTGTTGGAGATTTTTCTATATGCTTTGTAATACAATGTGCAGTCAAATAATGAACAGGAGTGTACATTTGGATCATTAACAGGTATAAAAATGTCTCTTAGGAAAAAGGTTATTGAAACAAGTATGCATACAACAATATAAGCTGTAAAATGAAAAATGCATGGTGTGAAAAAATTGAAAGGGTTAGCCTTTGAGGAGGACAAATTCACTTGCAAGATTGAAATTATGATAATATTCTAAGTATTAGAACTGCTACTAAAAACTGGCATAGAAAACACCTGTGAAGTGTGTCCCTATGCAAAAGAACAGAATTGGGAAGAAGATTAAAATACAGTAAAACACATTTCAAAGGAAGAATTAAAAAGTATCAAGAGGTTGCAAAGAAAAGTAAGTCAATATTTGGAAAGAAATGAAATTAGAATGACCTAGCTTTGATCTAACAGACTGGTGTGAGTGGTCAATGACTTCCTTAAGCAGAAGAAAGCATAGCATAGTATGTGCATTCAAAACAGTCAGTTAACAAAATCAGATTTTCATGATAGAAACACAATTTACAGTTGAACACACCAAATACAATTGTGTAAAGATATCTTCGTACTCTTGAAACAAGATCCGTTCAGCTTAAGTCTGGTACATTTGTTATGTTACTATGGAAACAAGCAAAAATGTTAACTTACCAATCTATAAAACTGCGAACAACTAGGGATCACATTTTGCTCCTGGAATGAGAGACTAAACAAAGCAGAACCACTTCAGTTCTGAATGTAACTGGAAGCAAGTCAGAAACTCCCAGGGTGAATTTCATCAGAAAGAGGAGTAAGACCCATGGCCAGCATGCAGTACCATGGAGCAAGTTCAGTCTTAAAGGTTCTAATTTTGTTTATCATCGTGCCACAACTTCTGGCCCAGGACTTGTCATATTTTATTTTCAGCTAAGAATTCTATTAGAAACAGCATGAAGATTAAACAGTTAACGCTGTAAAAAATTTATAAGAAATAATGAACAATCTACTGGTTTATGTTATTCCTATAAAAGATGTAACTGGATAATTTACAGAGATAATCTTACTATATAATAGTTTCATATCATAATATAAATTTACATTATATTACTTATTAAATAATAGAATATAAATTATTTACTAAATATTAATATTAATATAAATACTATAAATTATAAATGGAAATATTATATTAAAATAATAATTAATATAACTATTAATTCTTTATTAAATAATTATTATAAATTTATAATATAATGAAATCAAATTATTAAAACCAAAATTTTATAATATTTAGCCAAATTTTAAAAAAGTTAAATAGATAAAAACTATGAAGTTTAGATTACATGCATTTATTTTTAATAAATCACATTCAGATCAATCATACGCTCCTAAACCTAATCCTTTGTTTATATCCTGAACAAGGGTAATTTCCTGATCTGGGACTATGTTGAACAAATACTGGTTTCACCATCAAAATAAAGTATTCCTAGCACGTCTTACAGAGAGCTCTGTTGCATGGTTAGCCCTTTGTAAACACTGTTTTTTAACATCTGGTCTGTTAGCAATATGACCATTAACATAGGTTTACACTCAAATCAATTTGTTAGTTTAGTCCCTAGCACTCATACAGGAGATCTTTTGAATATAGTCACAAGTGACCATATTTGCACTTAGAAATATCCAATTTTCACTAAAATATAGTAGCGTAATTTGTACCCCAGCAATGAATGTAATGTTTCTTTTTAACTTTCAAGGCTGATTTTAATGGGGTTTTTTTGCATACTCTTTAAGACTTTCTTAATAGTAGTAGTTCCATGGGGAAACACTAGCATAACATGTATCAGTTTCTACAGTCCTGGATTCTCGTTTCTGTCTTATAAAACGTAAGGCCATCTGTTATGTATAAGGTGCAGATTTCTCCTATATAACATTCAGCAACCTTTCTGTACTGCTCTCCATAAACTTGGGAGGAAGAGTGCAAACTTAACCAGCACTTGTACCCCAGCAGTGCCCCCAGCCACACGCAGTAAGGCAGATAGTTAAAACTGTCCCCTTATAATAATAGTCTTGCCAGTGCTAGGTACACATCACAGTTGTAGTACAATGTTATATCAGACAGTTAAGCATTGCACTTGCATTTTATAAACATTTGAACAAAACTCATAGGTTTATTACCAAACAGCTGATATTAAATTACCTTTACACAGTAATTTGAAATGTGCACGCAGAAAATACCCTCTATTTTTAAGACGTCCCGTTTGAAGGCTACATGCCAGACCAGATTTTTAATACCAAATCGCACCTAGTGCATTGGCAATTTAGCTCTCATATCAAAACTGAGGAAGCAGAAATCACACATCTTCCAGCACCTGGAACACAATTAACCATTTTATGTATCCTGTAAGAGTTTTATTTCTGTTTTATGAGTAAGTCAATATAGAGTGAAATAGCATTATTTACCCATACTTAATACCAAAGTACAGACTCAGTCTTGTCATTCACAGAACTTGATTTACTGTATTCAATACATGTCCACGGCACAGCATTTCAGCAGCAGCAGGAAAAATGTTCGCAGTGAGTTGAAACAAGGACCAGATTTGTAGGATAAGATATATCACTGAAAAAGATGAAAAATTATTGTGTGTTAATATCTTCATCTGAGAGAGATAGGTAGGTTATTGTGTAGTTAGATATTTCTGAATGAACAAAGACTTAAAAGCTAATTTCCAATGAAAAGCAGGCAACATTTGCTTTATAGACTATCTCTGCATACAGCCTAATGGCAATAAAATATTTATTTTAATTGTAAAATTTATATTTTATGTTTTATTTAACATTAATTATGGTTGTAAATTAAAATTGTAATGTGAATTATGAATTGTAACAGGAAGGTATGGAGTCAAAATTAGAAAGTGTATGTGGGAAATCTTTAAGTTCCTCAGTGGAAACATTATGAGAAATGTTTTTATTATTGCCCTAACCAAATTCTGTGGCCTTTCAAAATAATATATATTTATATAGAAATTAATTAAAAGGGGTTTTTAATATAAAAAAAGTAAGGTTCAAGATTCCAGTCTCATATGCAAAAGGTATTTTTTAAATATATATAAAGTACACATAATAGAAACTGTGAGAGAATCAAACAAAAATTTACATTTTTTACCTTTGAAAACCTTGAAAATTGTTTTGAAAGTAATTTGTCAGTTTATTTCCCTTATTCATTTAAATGGTATGGCAGAATGAGTATATTTGTCATACTACATCATTTAGCAAAGATTATTATTTGCATAGAAGTAATATCTGGCTGAGTTGTTAAGCACCTGAAGTACTTCTGTGCTTATTATTTATTTATTATAATCTTTGAAGGATGATCATGAGAGTCAGATTTCATAATCTTTTTTCAAAGAGAGTGATTAAGCAGAAGTACCATTCAAACATACATGGAATCATAAGAGTAGGCTTTTTATTTCCTAATAATAAGCAAACTGGATTATTCGCAGCTAATATTTGGGAAATTTATATTCTTCTACAAATAATTTCATCTTTGTAAACCAGTACTGATATTTGGTTTCAAATAAGAACATTTATTATTCATTGTTCATTCATCTTTATTTGCTGATTATAATTCATTGTTCTCTAAAGCTAATGATTGCTTTCATCTGTGCAGGAAGGGAAAGAAGTAATACCATACAACATCACTCACTCATGAGAAATAAGAATTATTTAATAAACAAGCAGTTTATCTTCTATTAATTTTTAGATAATTTATTTGTCAATGTTGAAGCATTACAGATACATCTTCCAAAAAAACCCCCCAACAACCAAAAACCTGAAATAAAATTAAAATCAGAAGTTCGTGTACTGAAAATGAGGGAAGTTGGTTTTCTGCCTGGATCTGCAGTGATATCAACTGAGTTGGTAAGCTGAGAAAATTATTTCTATTTCACTCGCAAAATCTAGGTGGTAGAAGTATAAAAAGGGAGCATTAAAAAACCATTTGTGTGGCAGAAATGACATTTGGGGGGGGGAGCAGAAAGTTCCCTAACTTTTTTGAATTTGTTTTGAATAAATTAATTTGAATATAATTTCCCTCAGTATTTTAAAACTCAACGAGTTTAAACTCCTTTCCAAATGGATTTAAAACAAACAAACAAACAAAAAAAAAACAAACCACACAAAAAAAACCCCAACTTGTTTACTTTGATGGCTTCTATTCTAGGTATTGGGTAAGATCTAGCACTGAAATGTTAATTTAACAATATTTAAAATAGAGTTACTTTTTTAAGTCCTGCTTTATCTGCCCAACAAGTCTTTTATATTTCATGCATACGTTCATCTATACCAAATCCTTTTCAGCAAATCAGAATGTAAGCCAATACACTGGGAAGAAAGAAACACAAATGATGTTGTTTACTCAAAACTTCTGTGACCCCTACTAGTCCACTCCTACTAGATAATTTTATCTTAGTTTCCCTGGTATTTATGTGCCACTCAGCCAGCACTGAAGCCACAACCGGCTTCCATGGGCGTTTTGCTTATGAATTAGCAGCAAAGAGACCCTGTGTGTGGAGACATGACTGATTGTACATAATAGTTCCGTAAGCAGAGATAAATTAGACAACTACATTGGTTTGCTTTTGTGATGCTCCATCTGTTCAGATCTGTTTATTTTGCCAAAAGCAAAAAGCAATTTTCACCAGCAAAAGTGCTTTAACTTTGAGAAACAAATTGGAAGACCACAGTGGTAGGCAAAAGCAGTACATTTAACTGCCTCTGCAGGACACATGCCCAGACACCACATTAATCAGCTCTTAAGCTTCTGCTGTAGAAACACAGTCTCCCATTGTTGGAACTTAAATATATTTTTCTGTGAGCTTTAGATCCTTACTGAAAAATAACTTTTCTTCAGCATTTCAAAATGACGGGAGGGACTTTTACACTGCAGCACATCCCCTCTTTCACATGCATTTCCCCACTGGAACAAAGGTCTTCCTGAATTCTAATAAGAACTACATTTCAGAGTTATTCATGTTATTTTCCATTATTTGGAATAACTCTGGACAATGAAAAGTCTTCTTAGTGGTTCCCATGACAGCACCCTTTTAGTTAGTAATCCCGAACATATGGCTGGAGTAAAAGGGTGTTTCAGGGAGGTGCGGCACCGGTTACAGGAAGTCAGGCTAACCCTGGGGATGGCCTTATAAAAATCCTCCAACCAGCGGAGTGTCCCTAAGGCTGGGGGGACTTCAAGCCTATTAATTAGTGCAAAAACTTCTCCCATTTAGTCTAGCTGACAGATTACTCCAAGACTATTTTCTACATGCAAGAAATCAATGTTGCTTCAGTTGCCTTCCAGAATAAAAACAGCAGAGAGTCCAGTGCTAGGAATTTCTGAGAAGAGGTTGGCCAAAAAAAACATGTTTCAGGAATGACTCATACAATTGTCACAGATAACTCCATCTAAAGATACAAGCAAATCATGGTTTGCAAGGAAAGGAAATACCATATATTAGACCAACCACTATAGCTGGAAAAAGAGGTAAGCCTTTGACACACAAAATATTTTAGAAGATGAAATTGAGTCTTGCCCTAAGTATGCAACAGGTTTCCTGGCCCTGTGATTCACTCATCTATAAGCCTATGACTCTGCAGTTCATATGCCTTAAGAAAATGCTTCATAAAGTTATACCTTTCTCATTATGAGCATAGCAGCTGTCACCTGAACTGCAAGGCTGAACAGGGCATTTATTAAAATACAAACTGTTAAGTTTGAAATAAAAAATCTTAGTATTTAGCCAACAATCATAGCAGACCATTAATCTTAGTGATTCAGGCATTTAACGCTAATCAACTAGTTACATAAGCTTATCTTTATCTAGAGGATTTGACGATGTAATATGTGGGTGAAAGGGATTCTGAATTGTCCCCAAAACACGGTACTCTTAAGAAAACATTACATCCAAGCTTTAACTGTGTATTGAGGGAAGAGAAATACTTCTTTTTCCCCCCATTACTGTCAGGTTATTTTCTAATCAATGATCACCACTTGTATTCACAGTGAGATAGCTGTCAATAAATATGCTTAGCATCTCAGAATTTGGCTCTGAAGTAATGAAAGCTCTGAAATGCTCTTGAATTAAATGATTGTCCTGGATTTCTCATGATCTTCCAACCTTCCATTGTGATGGAAAAACCTGAATACACAGCACATTCCTGCAATTAGCATTACATTAAATCTTTCAACTAGCAAACACAAAAGAATTGTATATAAAAAAATAGAAAACCATTGTATAAACATATAACATTTGTATAAAAAAATACAAAACGTTGGCTGAGAATACAATTAATTGTATCAATTTGTGCCTTTTATATTATTTTTTTTCTAATTTAAGAGGGAGCACTCATAAAGCACAATATTCTTGCTCTATACTTTTTGTTGCAGAAATAAAATTGCAACACATTTTTCTGTAAAAAGTTTGGAACCCTATTTGCAAAGGTGAGCATAAGCAATGAAAAGAGTCATAGTGTATGACTGCCTGCATAACCAGAGACTAGCCATGATGATGCAAGATGACCTTCTAGATCTTTTATAAATGTATTTATCCTAACTGAAACTACTTAATTACATAAAAATGTCTCTATTTCATTAAAAAATAAGAAATAATCAGTAGCTATCCACATTAGTGTATATATTTCTTCATGCATATAAAACATAAAATGCTTTAGCCTGTTGCTTTAATTTTCTCTTAAAAAATTGGAAGCTTCTTTTATCATGTTTGAATGTGGTATACTCAGTCTTCAGGTATAAAGAGCTAGTGTCAGTGGTACAGGGTTTGAGAGCCCTGTTAACTTATACTAGCCTACTGAAGAATATTATCATGTTGAATTTCTGTATAATATCATGCCCATGAACTAAATCTATTCTGACATTTTTATTTAACCATCTCCAGCTCCAGACAATTTAGGTACTATGGATTATCCTTACCACTTAGGTACAACAAAAGCAAAGGTAGAAGGTCTCTGTTAGCATCCAAAGCCAGCGCATGTATGTGCATATGTGTATCAGTTGCCTACACCTAACTTTCAACACAAACCTATGTTTAGTTGAACTCTGACAATGCTATAACTACAGTTGAATGGATCCTTTATTTACAAAGCATTCATGGGATGTGATAATTGAAAGTTAAGTTATCTACAAGAAAATTTTTAAAACTGTTTCCTGTGCCATGTCAATTCCAAAGTTTGAAGAATAGAGGACTATACAGTGAGTAGGATTGAAAAGAATGGTCCATCCTTTGCTTCCTAGACTCACAACACTTTTTTCTTTTTTTTTTTTTTTTCAGTCTTTACCTCTTCATATTACAGAACATGTTTTTAACATATCCTGACTGAAAATTATGCAGTTATGTCTTCTTGAATCCACAGAAAGTATAAAGCAATAGCCAAGAGAGTAAACTACTCCCATTTACTTCAACAGGCACTGACACAGAGGCCAGTGATGATAATTTAAATGTCATTGATCATCCAAGTACATATTTCAAGAAAGATAAAATATTGCAGAGAACTCAATAGAGAACTACACAAAAGCTAAAGATCATCCTAAATTAAAACACAGAGAACATCATATTTGTCAGTCTGAATATTGATCAATCTTATTCAGTCACATTAAGCTAACTCAGAGGAGCTATGGTTGAAAAATATATCCAGTTCTGACTGTCAACACAAGAATACGGACAAGTCCATTGTGAGCATTAATTTTGAGCAGCTTTTTAATATCAGCTAATACATCACACAGACAGGAAAAGGGCATAATGGGTTTGTTTTCCTGAACGACAAAGCAGGTTGCCCGATTTGGGGAAATAATGCTGAATAGAAATGAACTAATAAAACCTGGTATTTGTTACTGTAATTGCCTTTGATGGAGTAGGTTTTTCACATTCCAGAATAAAAATGTGAAGAATTTGCACCATATTTCATTGGACAATAGTGCCAAAATGGGTTTGCATTCAAGTTATCACAAAATGCAAACAGAGACAAGATTTGTCAAAACATTTTCAAATGTGTGATGATGTCTTCAATGCATGCCAAAGAGGTATTGAACTATGACAAAGTTAAAAAACATGGTCCCTGTTTGATTTCCTAAAATGTCGCGTACATATCTAAATGCATCTTTGTATTAAGCTGATTCTCGGCAGGACTGTCACAATCAAATATAATATAAATAGCAGTTGTTAACAGAAACCTTTAAAAATAACTAAAATCCAAGTGAATAAAGTAAATAAAAATTGTAGTTTACAGAGTTAATGTGGAAACTGATGGTATCATCTTTGTCATTTATTTAACATTTCCCTACTCATAGTGTTGTCTTTTTAAGGTAACAGTATCTGAATGCCTTGTCATTTATGTCTTAGATACAATTACAAATAGTATTCTATGTCTCTTGGCATGTTTGACTAATCTTTTTCATCCTCCTTTCTGGTCAGAAAGGTCACTACTGTGTAATGATGTCTTTTTTCTACCATCAAGACAGAAAGCAGTTGGAAGAGCTAGAGGGTTTATATTGTCTTCTGGGACTAAAAAAATACATCCAATTGCAAATTATTTCTGTCTGTGATGCAGAATTTAGAGTACATACAAACAACAAAACAGAATATTAATATATGACATATCAGAGAAAAGTTTATATAATATTTGCAAGAAAATTAGAAGACTATAGGGTATCAGAGTCCTTGAGGATATAAATCTAATTTTTCAATGGAAAATATAGAGAAGGAAAATTTGACTCAAGACTGACTTGCATATAAAGACTAATGATCAGAGTAGGAATATATTTATAAAATGACATAAAACCAAATTTGAGCCAAGTGTTGAATACCTACAGGAACATACTGAGGTTACACTGCTAAAGAGACCCTCTAGGAACAATGGTACCTGATATCTCAGTGTCAGTACCCAGGACCCAAAGACAGGGTTCTGCTTCCTCTGCCCTAACATGACAAAAACATGATATAAGCTATCATTTTCCCAAAGGTACTGACTCTTGCTATGGATATACTGGGCTAGACTGAACTATGGTCTGATATTTGATGACTATTTCATACTATTTTCCTTACATTCTCTATTTCTACATCTCTCTTGTATGCATCCTGGCATAATAATGCATCATGAGTTCTTGGGGGCAGAACCTTAGCCACGTAACATCCTTCTTATGCTCTTGTAGCTAGCGAGAAATAAATCACAGTAGCAGGGAAGCTGTATCTTCCTCTTGTACAAGAAATTCTTCAGTGGCATAAAAGCCAGGCAAGAACTCATCTTGCATGAATTCAAAATAAAACACATGAATAGACCATTCCAAGAGCAAATGGAACTGATTGCACTTGACAAGGGAAGTGTACATTTAATTTTCAACACACAGCTGTCTTTCCATACTACTTTGTGCATGGAGGCTCCATATACTAATTAGGTCTGTATTACCTACTTGTTACAGGCACAATTATCTGAACCCAGATGAGAAATTATGTTTTGAAGTCTAAAGTAAAAATTTAATTCTGAATGTATCATTCTTTCTGGGATGTCGCTGATGCATACATACTACACAGAATTTCTGGTATCAACAGTGACTCGTAGTTCATTTGGAATTACTTCACTGAAGCAGGATTTCACAGATAACAGACACAAAACTTTCTTCTGAATACTTCTTAATAACTGTTAGCATGGAAATTTATCATTGAAGAAAACCTTAATTCAAAGTTTCATTTAATTTCATTCTACTTTTAATTTAATTTTACTCACATTTCATTCCATTTTACATTATAGGTGACATTTCATTGAATTTTTGGTTCATAAATACTCATCAGTTTTTCAAAGACTGACAGTATAGAAGGCACTTGGTACTGGGTCTTTTTTAATTCTGCCACTTCACCCAAAAAAGAAGAGAAGAATATCAGAGGCCAAGATGAAATCCAAGAAAAAAAAAAGCAAACCAAAACAACAACCAAAACCCCAACAGAACTGCAAACAGAAATCTGGTTCCACTGAGGAAAGTATCAAAATGTCTACTTACCTGAACAAAGCCAGAATTTCGTATTTTTTTATCTTGCATACTCTATTTTTGAACCTTGTTGGCCAAATACATAGAAAGCATATGTGGTTCTCTATTGATGTCTTAGCAATGTATAAATGGGAATGTGACATATAATATTAGAAATAGATTTTAAATTCTGGAAAAATTAGCCACCATATTCCTCAATGAACAGGACTTGCTGTACCTTTCTGGGATAAATATTTAATCAGTCATTTAGGCTGATTTTGAATAAAGTGAATCAGAGTTATGAATACCTTGGGCAGAGTTATTTACTCAAGCTTGTCTGCAGCATTTCTGGAGAACCTGTAATTAAAACAAGGAAGTCTCCTATTAAGTCCTTGATACAATGTCTGGGAATACTGGAAAAACTTTAATGCAAATTTCATTTTAAAAATAAGATTCTTTAGGGCAGCGTGTCACTGAATATTCCCATTATCGATCAGAAGAGTAGTGAGACATCTCTATTGTTGTCATGGATCTTCAGGAAACAGATATTTCTGATTAAGCTGTCACTGTCTCTTGTTGGAGCTGGAAGAAAAGATCCTGCCCCAAAACGTGTTTCTGTGTTAGTCTATATAGTGCTTTCATATATATGAATGTTAATCTGTAATGAAATTTTCAAGATGGTCAGACAGGAATTTCTCTGGAAACAAATCTGCATTTGGTTAGATCATGAAAATGTTTAATCACCTGTAAGTGTTTTTGTTTCAAACTCTACTAGAATCTGGCCATAACTGTTATATGATTCTCCTTAAGGTACGATTGGAACTTTGTACTGAAGCTGTCTGAAACCATTTGATAACCATTGTAAATTATTAATGAAAGAAGGAGCTGCCAAAGAACACACAAAGCAGGTTGGCCGTAGAGGCAAATTCTCAGGCTTTTAAGATGACCAGCTTGTCAGCTGAGTCCCATGAGTTATATATTTTTAATGGAAATGCAAATTTCTTTTGTGTATGGGGTCAAGAAAGTGCAGTGTCTGCCTATCTTATTTACAAGTAACATCTCTTGGAATAAAATGGATTTTGCTTCAACAAGAGATAGCATTTTCAGAAGATAGAGCAAATCTTTTTAGTAGACAAGTCTGTATTTTCTGCATCCTTATATTTTCCACATTTAAACATATGTAACTACTCTGTGTATTGAAAATATGTTTTTATTCTTACAAAATACACATCACAACATAATTCAGATTTGGAATTGTTTTTCAAACCTTTAAAAGATTAAAACTTTGAAAGTGTTTATTTCTCATTTATAATTAATGAAATAATTCTATCTTAGAATTTATTTTGTCTAAATTTATAAATTCTGGATACAGAACCTGGCTCAGGATTATCTTGTGCTTCTTCTCTGTAAGTAATTCCAGTCAAATTGCTACATTCTACACAGCCATTGATAAAGGAGCAATGATAGAAGTGATTTTACTCAGAAAATTCTGCAATACTTAAACCAAGTATATTTTGTATTGCATCAAAAGTTTTAAAGACTGTCACAAAATTATGTTCACGTGATGAAGGTACTGATAGACGATGAGTATTCTTGAAAATTTGTATTCCACTCTAACACAGAGTTTTGTTTCTATTTCTGCTGAAGTTTTAAACAGTTTTAGAGATATGACAAGTTTACAGCAAGCAAGTTTAGCACATAGGTCAAGTCAGCCCTAGAGGCAAATATATGTTGCTGTTTATGATGTTCTAAATCTAAGAAACTAAACATGTTTGGAGTCTTTTTGATGATTAATGATCCTTGCCTTTATCTGTTAGCAATTGTCAGTGCTACATAGCTGAAGGAGAGTACTATATTTTTATTTTCTCAGTTCGGTCCAGTAAGAATAAAGTATTTGCTTTTCAAAAGAGGAGCAGCAAAACTTTCTGTAGAAAGAATATGCAAAAAAAGCATACATCCAAGCAGGCATATACCATTTTGAGAGAACAAGCAAAATAGGCACTTGTGTGAAGATGACTTCTTCCTAAATCCAGGAAATGTATGGAGTATGAGATGAGGAGTGGATTCCTTTTAGAATAATATTTACCACATCTACTTGCAAGCAAAATATGTTTTTCCATAACTGAAACCTTTTACTTCAATGAGCAGAATAGTGAGATCAAGGACCTGGAGCTCTTTTACAAAGGTCTGTCCAGTAAAACACTATATATAGGTCTGATTATTGAGGAGTAAAGGTCAGGCTTTAAACTACCTTCTGGCTTTTCTCCCAAAGCTAAAAATAGAACCTATCCCAAGTGACAGAAAAGATTTTCAATCATGATGCTCATTTATTTCTTCCAAGCCTGTGATATTTTCTTCAAATCGATAAATCTATATTTAGTATCCTAACAGAAAAGAACAAATTGTGTGTTTACTGGAAAATACTTACATTTAAATGCTTAAACAAGATCAATCAGATACATTGAAACTAGCATAAAGATAACACATATACAGGAGCATGAGCCTATTTCTGTGTAGAATGACCTTACTAGCTTCGCTTAGCCTTACAAGTAATTTAGGATATGACACTATGACTCTAATGACACATAGGTACTGTTACACTTCTTGACAAATTTCCAATATATACAATAGCTAACAGTTAATGACTTTCTATCCCTTGCCCAGTAGCAACTGCTGCTAGCAAATATTCTTAAGGTATATTATGAAATGCAAAGGAAATATATTTTTTTTTAATTTAGCAGTAGTTTTGACAGATTTGTTAATAATTTAGACTGCAGCAGTTCTCAGGTACAGTATTACCCACTCATTCACAGCTTATTTCTTTTAAATATCTACATATTCCATAGGTATGATTATCTGTCTGAGAAATCATTTATGAACTAAAAAGAGCAATTCAAAAATTTATAAAGTGTGACGAGTAATTTAAAATAGACTGCTCTGAGGAAAAATAAAACTATAAAATCTACAATAATTCTCCATATTTCAAAATTTTTAAGCAGATCCTCTTTAGAGATTCCACAAATCGGAGGTTTCATACCATGGTATCCTACAGTTCTGCAGTTTGAGAGTTCACTCTAAGCTTCAAGAATGAAATATAGTTCCTTGTTGTCTGTCAGGGGAATTAATCTGTAACTAGTTTGTGTTAGGAGTAGCCCACTTCTATTTATTCCATTCTAAATGGTGCCATGTCTTTAGCTACTCTTATGACCTTATTTGTAGAAATGGAAGCTGTGGACTTAGAGAGGCGACCCTTGTAATCATGTATAACCTGTAGCTTCTAAATAACAGCAGACTTTTCACAGCACTCCCAAAGAGAGTAGATGTGAAAAGAACTTCCCAATCTTTCAATTCTTTTCATTTTTTTTAGTCAAACTGTTGCAGCAGAAAAGAATACTTCAGTCTGAACAGCAGTGATATTGCATAATGCAATGCAGATACATTTAATCATCATTGATACACTGATGAGGAGGTAGATAGGAGTAACCATTGGCTTGCTATTAATACCATAGCAAAGGATAAAAATAATCCCTTGAGTTTATAAAAAGTATTGGAAAGGATGGGAAAGCTGACTGAAAAGCAGATTTTAGAAGGTAATTCAGTTGCAACAGGAACATTAAAGTTGGAAGAACTTTGATGCCAATTCCCACCTGCTTCTGTTGCAGAGAATCACACCAAATAATCTGTTTACTAAACTTACTAAATTCCAGCTTAAACACAATTAGTTTTTTTGGACCAACTGCTTGAAAGGCTGTTTCAGAACTTGATTATTTCAGTGATTATATACTTTTATCTAATTTGCAACTGAGGTGTGTACCTGAGCCATTACTAACCATTTCTTCTACTGCTGTTGTTGACTTTGGCTCAAATATTTCTTATCTCATGCCCATGTGTTTCCATACAGGACTTGTCTGCCCCCTTAACCTTCACTTTGTAAGGCTACATATCAGTTTCTCTTAGCAAGATAAGCGTCTCATTCTCTTGGCTACCCTTCTCTGCACCTATGCTGATTTGTTTCACTTTCTTGAACTCGAGTGCCCAGGCTGAAATTTAGCATTTCAGATGAAGTGTCACCAGTGTCTTGTAAGGTGGCATTCATTTGTACCTTATGAAATGCATTTTAGGATCTCATTTGTCTTTTACACAGCTTGTTTCCAAGTTAGCTGCTAGATTTGAGTGTTTCCATCATCAGTTTACATCGGAAGATATTCATTCCAGAGAACCTGAGAAAAACTACAGATCTAAAAGCTGTTTCAAGGTCACAAAATCCACTTCCAAACACCATTCCTCCACCACTCATTCCATAGGTTAGTACTGCACGAGTGTACATTTGTGAATAGCTCTCCAGTGTCATTTAGACACCTTTTTAACTGGGATTTTAGTAATCGTAGCACACTTCTTTACCCTGTCATGCCTATTTCATTGATCAATGCAGGAAGCTTCATAAATGTAGATATGGTATTTTCCAGACATTTTGTAATTAGCATTGGAAGATGAGCTATCATAATTGCTTGCCTGACAGTAGTTTCTCATAATTTATAATGTCTTGATATATAATGCATATCCTGTAATGCACTTCAACCAATCTGTAACTACCACAGTCAATCATCTTGGAACAGTGTCACAGTATGAGCTGCTTTTAAGTCTATAGTAAGTGGTTTGTTTCAAAAAATTGTTGTATTACAGTAGGTAGCATTGTTTTACAACCATGCCTGCATAAACCCTACAAGATTTCATTGAATGCCTTGTTTGTCCCAGGCAGGTTTCAGTTCTTAAACGCTAGGCATCAATGAAAGCAATCAGAGATTGATTCAAAATATACACTTTTCTCCTGTTAGTGGAACATGACTGATGTCAACAACTTTGTTATAAAATGAAACTTTTACTCTTGACTAATAAGCAGCGAGTTCAGGTTTTTAGCTGAAACTTTCTGACACCTGTAATTGTTATCATTTAAGGAATAATCAGCAGTGCCTTGGCCAAAACAAAGGCAATTATACTGTAAGCACAACTGATACACATAGCTGAGGAAAAATTTAAGCTAGAGCTTTTTATTGCTTGATACTCCCAAAGAAATGCCCTGTGCTGGCAAAAAAAAATGACCCTGTATGATCTATTTAATAAGGCAATTAGGACTAACTGTTTCTGGAAATGAATCTGTAACCATAAACACCTTGTCATTGATGCTGAAAGAATGTGTTTTGTCCTCAGCCTGCTTCAAGTGCTTGTTCTTGACCCCATATTACCTCCTTACACAATGGAGTGTGTGTGTCTAGTCATCTGGAATAGAGAGGAGAATTGAGTTAATATGAGCCAGCCAAAAACCAGTTTAATTTTAGTCCACTATGGTTTCACATAGTCACACAATCATGTGTACTTGCACAAAGGAGGGCGTTGCATAGAGTGGAAATTAGCAGTCCAAGACAGGCCAGGTCTGATCCTGTTTGCAGAAAAACTGGCTTATGCTGATGTACAGCTTTTGCAAAATTTAACATTTAGCTGCACTATCTCAAACTGCTATTTGTATGTATACTGACTGCTCTTTGAAATTGTTAACACTGTAAAGTAGACCAAAAAATTATTTATGGAAAATCTCTTAGTAATGAAGATACTTCTGAAGATGAGAAACTGTATTAACTACCAGCAATTTCTAAGCAAGTACTCACATACAATGATCATAATTACAGTGTGTAATACTTTAAAATATTTTTATATCTCATATACAAAAACCTCACAAATGTGCAGAACTTACACATTTCACCAAATGTAATTCCTTTCTAGCCAAATATTGTATAAACATGAAAGAAAGAATTCTCTTATACCAACCACCAGAAAGAGTGTGTGATACACATTTCTTCACTGCAAGAATAATTTCTATTCTGAGAAGGAGCAGCCTGAAGAATTCAGTACGTACTTTCCTAGCCCAGAGGAAACAGTAAAACATTCTCATGCTGCATCTCCCTGAAAAATGTATACAACCTTTTTCTCATTACTAGAACTGCTGTGGGTAGAAATTCCAATCCAGTCAGGACTGTGAAAGTTGGGAATGTAGCTTTATTCTGGAAAAAATTTAATTAAGTTGGAAAATTTATACTTTCTGTGAAGAAAAGTCTCCCTCAAAATTTTCAGCAGCCTATCCAAAACTTGCATTTTAATGGCTTTTTGTGGTCCATTCTATTGTGGTTTTTTTTATGTACCTCTTCCTTCTGAGCAGAAAAATTCTCATAATGGAATTACAGTACCCACCTGTCATCAGAGAAAAACATCTTTATGATCTGACCTAGAAGGGATCTGGAAGGGAAATTTCCCTCACTGAAACTGACTGGGCCAGGGTATTCTAGAGATGTAACTAAGTAACTACAGTGAGTCTTAGATGCCTAATTCTCTAAATAGCTCTATGAACCAGATCTTTATCTGGGAAGAACAGTTACAGCTGTTGTGACTTGTTTCTCTGAAATCTTTTTCTTATCTTTTAACCTACACATTTCAACCTACTTTCAATTTTTAACATTTTTTCAAGGTGAAAACACCTTGGAATAAAATGTGGGATTGATCAAATTTTCAAATATTTCCTACTATCTTTAAAATCTCTCAAACTTTCACTGAAACTCAACAAATCTGTTCAGCTTTTACATGTAGTCATAAATTATTTCAACCCAGGATGCCTCCGACTCACATGCATTTGAAAGTGAATTTGATAACTGGGTATTCCTACGCTTTGTCAGTATATACAAATCACTTTTGCATACAGGTAACATGAAGTTTCTCTCCTCCTTCTTTCTTTGTCACCAGTCTGCCTACTCCTAAATGGCTGCAATTTGTACTGGCTGACCCACTGGTCACTGGTGCCCACTGGTCACTGGTTTCATCCATCTGTATCTAGAATCCTCCCTTCACTTTTAAATTTAAACAGGATATCTAAGAGAGGCCCTGGAGTTTTGCAGTACACAACTGAAGTCCAAGCATAATCTTTAAGAAAGCAAAAGTTACACTGGATGGAAAAATGCAAGGTATGGTGCAAATACACTTCACAAAAATGCAAGGCCAGGGTATGGTGGCAATAATGTGAGATAAAACTGTTAGGTATAGGATAAAAGTCTTGATTAAAAAAACCCCCTTACAGTCTCAGTTTGTTCATGTCTGCCTGTCTTATAAACAGACATCTCTTTCTCTCAGCCCTAGAGCATCAGCTTCAGTAGTGGCTCCCTCAATCATCAATTTTTCTCTAAAAATTCCCACCAACGTACCACCTTGTCAGCTTTAACTGGTGTAGCAATTGTAGCCATGGGGTTTCTCATTTTGCTGTTCAGAGTAGTTCTGAGCACTGAGATAAATCACAGTGATAAGATGCAGGCAGCTGCTCTTCAGTAGCATCTCATTGACAGAGATGTTCCAGCATTAGAGGAAAGGTTAAACAGTTAGCAGAAAGTTAAAGAAACATCTTTCTCCCAGATATGTGGCTTGGGTTATTTTGAGGTTTTGGCAGAAAAAATTATTCATTTCCATTCCACATAGGAAATTACTGTACTTCATACTAAAAAAAAAAAAAAATATCATTTTGATTTCAATGACTTTCAGTGACTTTACTCTTTCTTGCATAATATCCACTGTGTTTATTTTGAAATAAGATTTAATATAGTTTAGTTGGGTAATTATTTTTCATTATCCTTCATTTGACAAAAAAATAAATGCTCTTACCCTGTTATTGTACAATATTTAAATAAAGTCCATTTACATTCATTTTCTTGTGGCAAACTACTGTATTAATTTCTTCAGTATTGTGCTGCATTTTGTAAGCCTTCTTCCTCCAAGCATCTCTGTAATTGCTTGCTGTTGAAAATATTTTTAGTTTTATTTGAAGGTGTTATAACCAATACCTTGTATATCGAATTAAGTAATCTTACGGTTAATAAAACCTTATCACAATAGCTTTTTAACACCAGTATATACTAAAGGAAATCTAAATGTGGCATTTAATTTGTTGGCCTGATTATGTGTTTTCACTGAAGCAGTATACTAATAGACAGGAACAGCTATAAACACATAGCAGATTGGTGTCTAATTTTCTTCAACTTCTATAGCAAAATAATTGATATAATACCTAATTGCCATTTCTGTCATTTAATTCCTCCTCCAATATTCTTTTAAAATCATGTTTAGATACTCCAGTAGGTGTGAAGGTGGACAGAGACAGGCAGATGTTAAATGGGATTTCCTCTGTCATTCAGCACCAATGGTTTCTGAGTAGTTGTATGGACAGCCTAAAAGAATTATAAATTCCATTTAATTTACTAATACTACTAGAGTGGGTTTTTTAAACTCTTCCAGTGTTGTTCTCTTTCTGTACAGGTTTTACAATTAATGAATAGGTAAACTGAGGCAGATATATTTCATAAAAAGTACAAAGTGTTTTTTAAAAGCAGCAGCTACCATATGCAAGCAGCTAATCATAGTGATATTAAAAATCTTTCCTGTTGAAAAAAAAAAAATGCTGTTTGGCTACACTTAACCTATGTTTAATACTTTAGGGGCTGATGGTGGTTGCTTTGATGAAAGCTTTTTGTATATTTTAGCCATAGTGCAAAATCAATATTTATCAAGTAGTTATTACTTCCTCAAATACTGTAAACAAAACCAGCTAATGCAAACATATAGTTACAGAAAAACATATGTTGGAAAGTAAGTCTTATATGTACAAAACTGAACAGAGAAGATCGTTATGCATGCCATATGAACTCACTGTGTCATGCAAGTCTTCCAGTGAGCTACTGCAAGTCTGAGCTGTTGCATTTGTAGACAGATCAGCTAACTGGATATTTTTCCACCTAAAACTACATTTTGCCTTTATTCCTACTACACTAGGAGCTATTTAAATTCAGCCCTAATCAGGGCATTCAGTCAGGGCACTCAGTCTTTACCTAGACTAAGTGATGTGATGGGTAGAAAGCGATGTATTTTCTTTCTTGATCTATGGAAGCCAAAGCATTGGTAAGGAGGTAGGCCAGGCTACTGCATGTCGGGGTCTCATCCCAAAATACAGGAGTAAGTTGCAATCAAGATAAGGTTGAAGGTAGTGGTAATACCAAATACATTTTAGAAATGCTTTCAAGATGAGTTCTAATATAGTTTAAATGCCTAGAGATCAAGGTGATAAGCCAAATTACATGTTCTAGTTTAAACTGTAGTTAGAGAGAGACAGATCTACCCTAAGTTATGATGAGCCTGCACCACGTCCCACATTGCATGAGAAGAGCTGCTGTGGAGCACCCCAACCACTGAAACACCATAAGGCTGGCAGGCAACTCTTCTTCCATGCAAGTATCTTTTGGAGGAAATCTGTTCAGCTGCAAGCCTCCTGAGAGAGGCAGAAAGCAGGTGCATATATACTCATTGCTAAGCACTCAGCATAGCTCATATAAGTCATGACTGTTTGTTTCTGACATTTTAAATAATAACCTGAGACATGAAGTAATGTAAAAACCATCCAACATAAGTATTTTGATAAGAAGAATGTAGAGCACTTCTGTATTTCTAAGTAAAATGACTCAGCTCAAAAAAAAAAAAAAAAAAAAAAGAAAAAATTGCTAGTTTATCAACAACCAGAACAGCAGACTTTCTTGTTATTGCATAAAACAGACAGAGAAAATAATAAGAGAGTAAAGTGGGACAGAATTCTAAAAATGAATAAAATTGTGGTTGGTTACAGTAGCTGGAAGCAGTCTCATAAATGATGCGTTGTGACTTTTACCAACCCATACTTTCTCATGTCTGTCTGCTGTTAAACACAGAGGAGCTGTAAGCAGCAGGAAACAAAACAGACTTTCATATCCACTGACCAGTCAAGCAGATTATTCTTAGCTATCACAATAATATAAAAAAACCCAAACAACTAAACAAACAAAAACTAGTGTAAGCAGGAAAAAACATTCCTGTTTTCAGTCTGAATTTCTTCCCATTTCCAAACAAGACTGTTAAATGGAAAAGGCAAAGAGCTGCTGGAGGGTTAAACAGAACTAAAGGATGGCAAGATACAGTCACATATGCTTATGTATATTCAGCACAAACCACCTGCTATTCATATGTGGAAGCTGCTAAATATGATATTGCATCATAGCAGAAATTCTTGGGGGACGAATATTGACTGTTCAAGACTAACCCATGAGAAGATGGTCAAGCTGTATAACAAATAAGGAAAAAATAATCCACAGGATATTTAAGAATTTAAAACAACAGAAAGATACAAGAGCAGTCAGATGATTTTACCATTAATTACCAATTGCTGAACTGTCATTACTCAGTTGTAATGAGATGTTCAGGCAAACTCTCCTTAGCTGTCTACACCATTCATGAAAATACCACTTCTATTAAATTTCTAAGTTTTAGACACCATACTGTAAGCCCTTTCCACTTAGGTGATATTTTTAAACTTTCAAAATTATCTATTCAGGTAGTAGGGATGTAATTTTAAAGTTTTGCTAGTACCTTGTACTTTGTAGCAGCATATATAGGATTTAAAGAGTCTAAGTACTGTTATTAGTTCTATGAATATTTTCTTTCCTAACATGCCTCCAACTTTTCTGGAAGAAGGACCAGTATACTCTTTTGTTCGAAAATTCTCCCTCCAGTCAAGGTTTAGGACCTAGTCTGACAGCTGGAGACCTATAAAGGAAATTGTTTCTGACACCATCTCATCTAACAGATGAGAAAATGTATTAGTGCATCTCATTTGCAAGATAATTTTCTTTTCTTTGTTCAGCAGCAGGGAAAAGATTGGAGGACAAAGTAGATTGCCTGTGCCACTGTTATTTTCTTTCAGTAGTAGCATGACCAGTTTTTTCACATTGGCAGAAAGCACAGATGTTATGCTGTCCCTTAGGGGATATTCTGTCCATATAAGAGGGAAAATTTCAATGTATCTTGACTATGTAGAAGAATATCCTTGTGTTTCCTGAGGTTGTGAATAAAGCTGAATATTTCTGGCAGAGGAGAGTTGCAAAGGAAAAATAATAAATAATGATATATTAAATAGTGCTGGACAACATAAAATAGCCTTATGTGATTTAGAAAAGGAATGTAGACAGTTAAATTTTGTATTTTACTGCATGACAATCACAGATATGCAGTATCCTGCTCCAATGCAGGCACAAAAATATGAAGAACTCAGGACTAGATGGAATTATACACAACTGAACGTTTACTATGAAAAGGCAGATTTGCCCTCTGCATTGTACTGCACCAGCTCTCACAAAATCAGGTACCTGCCTAAGCCATTTCAAGCCATGCACACCCACAGCATTCTAATAAACTGGAAAGAACTCTGCCTCTGCCATGTGAAAAGAAATACACATCAGATGATACAAGTCCAAGGCATTCTAGCTACAAACTGGAACTGGAGCTCTGACAGTAATACTTTATTTATAACTGAAAAACAATGATACAGACTCTTCATGTGGGTGGGAAATATAGGCAACAACAAAACAGAAAAAAAATAACTTACTAATTTTGCTCCATGGAATAGGGTAGGATTAGTGAGATGGACAGAGTGCAAAACCCCTTTAACAGAGTATTGTATCCCTACCTTAGTTTCTCCACCTTCTAGAGTATTGCATCAGGACATAACCTATGTGATATTTCTGCAGAAGCAGGTCTGAAGATCACAGTCTAGGAAAAAAATAGTTCTTAAAGTGTTACATAGTATTCTCAGCATTTCTGAACAGCAACACTGTATATCAGAGTTATAGGGCTCCTAGATCACTTCTGGATCTATACAAATGTTTTGTTTGTTTTGTTACTTGAATACACAGTTTCGTAATAAATTATTGCCAGAGATGCTACAGAATGCTGTATACGTGACCTCCATTTGAAAAGTTTATATATTACAGTTTATGAATACTAAATTATAACATAATATGTAATGTACTAAAATAATCAACCGTATATAAATCTCACTAATAATAACTTACAAATTATTAGAAAAAGTAATCTCTATTATATTTTTATAACTTATTTATAAATATTCCCTTTTTTTAAATTGTAATAGATTTTCAAAATTTGCACTGACAATATATGCATGTATGTTTAGGCTACATATGTTAATTTAAACTGTGCAAGCAATACAGCTCCTAATGTTCTAGTTTATAGGTTTCTAATACTAGTCTTTGGCTTACGATATCCTTTATGGTATCTTTTCAACTGCAAGTGTATTCCAACAGTGTAGTTCAGATAAAAAACAAACAAACAAACAAACAAACAAAATCCAAATGGAAATAAGGAGTATTTTCTTTTCCCCAAGATCATTGTAGCTTTAGTCTACACTGTGGGCAGCATATAGTGGTCTTGGTCTTCCGACATACTTTGACTTCAAATATTATATACCACTGTCTTTACAAGATGTAAATACACACTCCCAAGTCAGGTAGACAGATGAAAAGAATGAAGCTTTCTTGCATGCCAGCATCTATTTGTGGGCTTATGCTACTTAAAGGCTTGCATCGTTCTGCTACTTGAGGCCTCCTGTTTTAGGAAGGCATTACATGCAGAATTAAACTGTAGCTCCACATCTATAATATCACTGACATGAGCAGGATTTTTGTCTTTGTCAAAGATTGGCATAGACTAGCACTTCATATATCAATTGTGGTGGTAACAAAACACATATAATGTAACAAAACTTAGAGAATAACATGAACTAAGCTATCATCAATGTCATCAAATGACAGAACTTGTTAAAACTAAAAGCTTCCATCTGAGGGCAACATACGGAAATTTAATTTTATCTAATAAAAGCTGAATCACTGAACACCGAGCCAATCAACTACAACCTGAAGTCCTTTAAAGAAAGCAAAATCTTCATGCTTCAGATCACTACCACAAAGGTTAGCGGGTGGAAAAAAAGCAGAGAGATCACTAGCATTATGGACAAGGAAAGCATTCTCTCACTCTGCCAGGGGTTAAGTAGCAGTATTCATCCCTCTTCATAATGGGCATTCTTTGTAAACTGCTAATTGCTCAACACCTACCACACTGCGCTTCCTGAAACAGGAATGTGTGCTCTGGTAAGGATGCTTTCCTGAACATTATGGACAGGATTTAGTTACACACTTTTCCCTGAAGAGGATTTTTTTATATAATTCTCAAGTCGTACAAGACTTATATAAATGCTTCACAGAAAAATAAACAAGCTTGGTTTTAATGACTTGAGTAACACAGATTTCCCTTCAAAAATCTAAGCATCTTATTCAGGACACTTCGTTAAATGTGGCCTTTACTATGAAAAATAACCCAGCTGCTAAAAAGACCTTCATATTCTTCTGAAATATATCATTACCTGGTGTGATAAATCTGAGGTGGGAAAAGCAGAGCCATTCAGCTGGGACTACACTAGACTTGTGTAATAGAAGAGGATCTAAAGTTCCATCTACACAGCCATTATAGTTTGAATATAGAAAAATTTGCCTTTGATTTGCCTTCTTTGAATATGAAATTCATGCTTGTCCAGCTGTTCAGAACACAAACATCTCATGCTAGGTATCTGTGCAGAGATTAATTTCTCTTAGGATTTCTACTGTTCTGTCTGAGAGAATAATTTCTCCCTATCTAATAGCATTGTGTCCTGAGTAGAGAAAGTAAAAAGAAAAATTGGGCAAGAGACAATTAAAGACCTCTATTATAAACCATCAGAACAGAACTATATAACATAGTCTAATGTGTTGTTGATTAAAAACTTGACATTAAACAAGAAAATTCTTATTTTCTTATTTTAAAATACAATCGAACATTAAATGAATGCCAGCAAGTGCCTAAGTAAGGGTTTTACTACATGCTTTCTAACATTTTAAATGAAGACTCCTAAGCAAGTAATATCCTTTTCAGATTCCTTAGGAAGGAATAACCATTGCGATGGTCTGTTGTACCACCCCTCAAATACTTCTTTAATGGGAGTGTAAACAAAGGGGGGGGGGGGGGGGGAAACGCTACAAAATGCTTCATTAAATTAACATTAATTTGCTATAGGAAATTCTAGCAAACCTTAGAAATTGAGTTGGGCATGCTAGCATGCTAACAAGATCCATGGATAGATTAGCAGAATATATTCCTAGATGGATCTGAATTGACTTCTAATTTTTCAGACACACTTTAATCTTGATTAATGCTTACCTTGTTTTGTGCAATAGGCTTTGGCAAGGAAGAGAGAGGAATTTCTTTTCTCTCCCACTGAATTTTACAGACATCTCAAACTGGAATGCTTGCTCAACTTCCCTTTGAGCCTGAAAACCACTGGGTTGCAGGACATGCAGTGTTCCTACTCTTTTTTCTCACGTCACATTAATTTCTGCTTCCATATATGTCTTCTGTTCCCTTGCCAGTTATGGTTTAGTGAGGTTAGCCTCCCTGCTTTTCTTGGATGTCAAATGGCAACACAAGGTTGAGAGAGAGTTTCAGAAGTCCATTGCAGTAATAGCACAAGATTAGCCAGAACACAAAACAAACCTGAACACAGAAACAATAATATTGCACAACTTCAAAAGTAAGTGGACAAAGTGCGTTGCCTGAAGTGAAAATAATTTGTTCCTTCCAAAGGGTATATATACTCATTATAGAGTCATACTGCAGTTGAGTTGAGTCTTCCTGACTTCAGAGTTGCTCAGGAAAAAAGAATAGCCCGAGAGTTTTACAGTGAGAGAGTTTTACACTGCCGCCAAAACTATTTTAATTGAGGGATGTGAATTTGAACACATTATTTACAACCGTACAGCACAGGTACAATCTATTAATATCAGTGTTTTGCAGCTAGTCTCAGGTATGCAAATTTAATAAATCTGAAGGACACCCAAAATCACAGTGCAACTCTGAAATTTAATCTAACTAAAACAATATAATATTAAGCTTTTCAGACAGGAGAAAATTAATGGAAAAATTTTATTGTTAATAAAGAAATTCCAAATTTATATTTTCCCATTAAGAAGAAATGAAAACAAGTATTTAGATTTATATCAAATCAATGTAGATTAAATTATTTTTCTCAGCCATTGGAAGTTTGGTCAATTTTTGATTTTTTGGAACCATTCTACAGTACTTTGCCTATTCTAAGAATTACTCACTTAAAAGGTATCATGGGAGATGCAGCATGGCCAGAGAATCCAGCACATACAAGTGTATACTATGAATGAACTATGTCTTACACTTGGCACTGTAGCTGTTTAGTATTTCCCATTTGAAAGATTGTTTTCACAAAAAAATATATTTATTACCTTCATTTATTTATTTTTCCAAGAAAAAGTAAAAATTTCTCCCCAGATAACTTTATGAACACTCTACATTAGTCAAAACTCTCACAGGAAAGTATTTCTGAAACAATTTTTCAGCCAGTCCTTAGGTCAATTTGGAATCTCAACAGTGAGATACAAAGCAATTGTGAAATTGATTTTGAAAACACACAGCATAGGTATGAAATCCTCTCTCACATTTGCCCAGATCAAGACCATCTTGTTCAAGATCTGTGTTAGCGAAAACAAAATCAGTCTAAATTTTGGCATTGAAATTAACTTCAAAAGACCTTGAACTGAATTAAATTTTCTGCTGCACAGACAGCAGCAGACTTGGTTTGATATCTATTTGCCCAAGAGCACAAAGCCTGGTATGCTTCTGAATTAAGGGAGCACTACAGTTTCCTTATACCCAGATTTGTAGGGATATGTGGAATGTCCTGTAATGATAAGCAAAGTGATCAGAATAAGCACACTGAGACTTATGCTGAAATTCATGTACTCTGCTCAACATGACACAATGACTTCAGGGTGGGTATAGTCATGATGCTGACTCAGTGTGCTTCACAGGGCTGTGGGGCTGTAACAAAAAGGTGTAGGGCTTCAGCTACCTTTCTCTACCTCTCTCACAGTGACTCAACAGTGCTTGATGTAAGTAGAAGTGAAAAATGAGGAGAGAACTCCTAACAAGAATTTTTTCAAAAGTAGAAAAAAGGGTAGGAGTTCATATTTGACTTCAAATTACATGTTTGTATGTATGGATTTTTTTTTTCTTAAATATTTTTCCAAGTCTTAGTTAATTTCTTTGATACACAAGGAGCTTAGTAAATACTTCAGGTCTTCCACTGTCATTTCAGATATCTGCACATTATTTTAACTGTAATGTCTAAACAGTGTAAAGAAAAGTAAAGTAATCAAGTACACATTACTGAGAATATTCAGCAGGACACTTAAGTCAATGGGACTTCTTACAAGCTAAAAAATCGTCATCTACTTAAGTGTCTAGCTGAATCCCAGCCACTGGGCTTCATTATACTCTTCATGGGTTTTATCATTTTGACCTTTACCGCACAGTAAATTTTGCCCTTCTTGTGGTATTTATAACATGTTCTATGCTATACTTGCAAAGGAGATTACCACAGATTTATCTACTGCAATTAGAAAAAGATGAGCTTAGACTGGGACTGTAGTGGTTGCACTCCACAGAAAACTGCATTTTGTAAATATTAAAAAATTATTATCTTTAAATAAATAGACCATTTAAAAATTCATGGTATTGTCAGAAATTACATTAATAGAATACAGTTTATACATTTTAATTTCTTGAAATAAAGGTGACTCAGCACATAAAATCCGTAAGACTCATTAAGTCAATCACAAACATAATATCATCTCAGACATTTAAAAAAAATAAAGTGGAGTTTTAGGTTTGATCACTCATTTTCCCATCTACCAAACTTTAATGTTACAAAGAAACTACAGTGTTAAGTTTTAAGTGTTATTTTCTGCACTCATGTTTCTCATTATTATTTTACTTTTTTTTTAACTGCTCAGTCCTGTATATCATGAATTAATTATTCAAGAAACCACACATGGTATTTCACTACTGCCTATTAGGACTCGTTTCCCTTAGATGCATCTATAACCTGTAAAAAAGATAACTCGAAATACCTGAAGTTAAGTTTCATTTCCAGTCACTTGCCAGAAATACCCGCTTGTCTTATTTTCATTAATAACTTACTGATTCTATGCAAAACGCTCATGAAGTTATAGCTTTGGAAGAAAATAGTCAATATAAAAATTCAAGCTGAACAATTCAACTGTAAACTACAGTTTTATAATAAAAGACCTCAGATAATCTTGACCATTGAGTACAGTTTTTCATGTATAGAACATATATGATTTTATATATATGCACGTGTGTATGTGCTACATATATTTTCAGTATGTATAAGTTTAAGGGGACTGTACAGCTAAGACATCAAAGCACTTAAAATTGCCAGCCACCAATTTACATGAGTCAACTAGCTACATGTAAGTCACAAAACTATACTTTCTGCAAAGTTCCATAAAACAGCAAATCTAAAATGAGGTGCTTGGATAATAATAGTAAGATGGATGTTTCTCAGTTGCTGATGGTCATCAATTTAGCAAGTTGAAAAACGATCAATGCCTAGAGTTATTAAACTTCAAAATCAACAAGGACTGAATGCTGTAAATAGGCTATTATGAAAGAAATACGCTTTGACTTATATTTGACAGGGTTCTGCTAAAGGATATTTTCAAGACTGGATACATGATGACTTAGCATCAACCCTTTTTAGTCTTGATTATTAGCCAGGATTTCATTGCATTCAGCCCATACAAACTGAGCAAAATTATAAGCAGAGCTCATTTACCATATAGATACCTAAATAAATAATGGAAGTTGTCTTAAGACACAGCACATGGAACATGCAGTTCGACAGAGTGGGCTGTGAACACTGCATCATTTTGATTATGAATTCCATTTTACACTATGACTGAAGCAGGTTATGTCTCAAACAGGTTCCTCTAATGCATTTGAAACAGATGTCCAAGGAAAGCTGATGGACTGTTACAGGAAATTGAAAGCCAAGATGGCAATAAAAGGCCTTAAACTCTGCCTCATTCACTAGTTTTTCTACAAAAAGGTTCATGGCTGGGGTGATTGTGCCAGAGCCTTCCAGAGCACAGTCTTTCTCTGAGCAGCAACGAAATTTTCATCTTCCAGGAACATTAGGAAACACACTTCAGGAGCAATTTTATCCATTTGCAAAAGTATTCATGTCATTTTGCCTTAGAAATTCCTCTACTACATCTATATGTCTTCCTTTCCTATGTTGTCCCCAAGGAGTAATCAGAAGCCAAGAGTGTGAGTGTGTACTGTATAGTAGCATTTGCCAAGAGATGCTAAGCAATCTACAGCCTAATAGGAGCTCTGAGGAGGCATGCATAAGTGATAGAAAGGAAAAGCAGCAGGCAGAGCATCTCATGGGGGACAGCCTGTATCACTAGCTGTAGGGTCTGCAGTGACAGGACTCTGGAATCACCCATTTTGATGAAGTGGACTGAGCCTGGATGCATGCTCTGAACTAGATGCCACCCAGAAGCAGTTGATAAGAGAAGCATTATTTTATTTAGCTATTTAGTCAACAAATGCGTTCAACTTGAAAAACAATGCTGGCAAAATAAAATCATGAGAAGCAAGCTGGAACACTGTGTGAAGACTTTCAAAAATCCAGCCCTCTAGGAAGGAGGATAATTTTCCAGTCCTCCTCCATTTAGTGTTTAGCACATTAAAACTTTATTCCATGGTCTGTCAATGGTCTGTCTCATTATTATTCAGCATTGACTTTTTTCTTGTAAAATTTGGACTTCTTCCTAACAGAAAGCAATGTTTTGCTATTAAAGTGTTGAGATTTAGATTTAGATACTCAGCTTAGAAAATCCAACTCAGTCCATGGAATTGATTACCATATTCCTAAGCAAAAAAAGCCTACCTAAAGATGTTCTGGATTGCACTTAGACTAATTTGTCTGAAGCAAATTGGGCAAATATCTTCCATCCTGTTCATTACAAACAGGAGGGTTAAAGCACACACACACACACATCCACTCAGAGAGGAAGTCACATGAAGTATTAAGTAAGCATTTAGTCCACAGCCATGTCCTAGGGCAAGAGTCCAGCAACTTGTGGGAGGGCACCATGCCAGCCTAACAGATGGACATACATATGGGTAGTCAGGACATCATGTGAAGCCATCAAGTATGGATACTAAGGGCATGATTCCAACCTAAGAATATGAGCTTTCTGTGAAGGTTAAGAGGATGTTAAGCTGGATTTACTTTCAAAAATAAAGAAAAAATTCCACTGCCATGTCTGGTTACAGTTATGCTCTTAGTTAATCAGGTGGAGTTGCTGGTAGATAAAAAGAGCTTTTTTCTAACAGAATTATTATGAAGTAAAGTTTAACATTTCACAAGGGAGATTTCATTCTGGCAAATAAACATGTATTATTTGTGAGGAGATGTAGTTAATGATAATGATTTTGCACTGGCAGTGCTTTGACCCTGGATCACCATCTGGCATGGGCTTTTTCCCTAAAGGAGACAGGAAACAGCTATTTGAGCAGCGAATGCAGCCCAGATAGCCAAATGCATCCTCCAGTAACCACTACTGGGAGCATCAGAGTTGGGAACCGCTGCCCTTTCCTCATGTGGAGAGAATAGCAGAGGCACAACACCTCCACACAGGTTGTTGTGGAGAGTACTGAGCTAACATTCCTGATGCATCTTAGTGAAAAACAGGCATGCACACCCCACAGCTGCCTGCTGCTACATCCATCAGCAGGAGAGAGAAAGAGGTTAGGAGTCATGCCTTGTGAATTTAATTCACTGCCACACCACCATAACCCAAGGATGGTCCAAATCCTGCTGCTGAAATGTGATCCCACCTCTCATTCAGGTCAGAACATCAAAATCTCACTAGATCATGAAGGGCTTTTGAAATTTTACCACTTGACTAAGTAGAGCACATGAAATTTTATTCCCAACTACAGAGGAGAGGCAGCATCTTCATTTATGGAGCACTGTGTATTCAGAACAAAAGCACTGAATCCCTCTTTCAATTGAAATGAGATATTTGGAAGAAGCATTAGAACTTTATGAAGATGAATAGTACATCTTTTTTTGTTTATTAAAAGAACTTGTCTCTTTCTTCCAGTCTTGACCTAAAAACATACAGAGAGGGAGAACCACTGCTTCCTCTGATGGTTCATTCCAGAGGATACAGCTTGAATTATCTGCTTTCAGCTTCCAGGCATTTAGGTTCTTTTTGCTAGACTCAACAGCTCCTTAGTATTCAGCGTTCTTTCCATGAAGGTACTGATTGCAGTGCAAGTCACTTCCCAAACTACTTTTCACTAAACAACAAAGATTGACATTGTTAAGATTCACACCAAAGGAGTTTTCTGAAGAATGTTATTCTTCTGCTCTTTTTTATGCCCCCTCCAATTTTTCAATGTCCTTTAAGAATTCAGATGCCAGGAAATATATGCAGTAATCCAGTTTTGGTCTCCCCAGTGCTATATACATAGGGAAAGATTGACTTCTTATTCTACCTCTTTATGCAGGCTACGCTCACCATTCTTACATATTATCCTGTTATTTCTTTTGTGAGACAGTATATTCCAGGATATAGCTACCATTTTTTAGTTTCAGCCTACGTGCCCTGGTTCTATAACTGTATGATTAAATTTACCATTTCAGAATGCATTTGTTTGCATTTAGTGTCCCACTTAGAGAATAATCCAAATTCTTCTATTTTGACTCACTACCATGTCATTAGCCACTTCACAACTAGTTTTTGAAGCATCCATACAATTCACAGAAGTGATTATATATTTTCTCAAGATCTTCTCAAGGCAAATGAATGTTTTTGTGGTAATATCTGTGGAATTTCACTAGAAACTGTCACTGAACTGTGATCCTCCACTAATGACTTTTTGGTAGCTCTCAGTCAATTTGTAAACTGTGTAATGAGCTTTTTTATAAGTGCTACTACTTTATTAGAATGTGGTATAGAAATCAGTAGAATACCTTACAAGAGCATACATCTGTAATGCTTACTTGGTCAGTTTTTTATACAAAGAACATAATCATCAAATCATATTTCTTGTCCATTAATAATGTCAGCATTACCATACTGAGTGACAGTAATTATATTCCTGTCAGGTATTCTTTATTAAATTAATCTAACATCACAAGTTTAATTATTTTGCTTAGAATTGATGTCAGGCTCACTGCCATAAAGTCATTTCAACCACTGTATTGCTTTTATGAATGCTGGCACAATATTAGCATTGTTCCAGCCTTCTGGAACTTTGCCCAGCAAGATCTGTTAGGAGATTGCATCAGAGTTGTAGACTGGTGAGTTGTAGTCCTAGACTTTTGATTACAATTTTTTAAGTTTGCTGATGCTTCAGATCTAGCAAAGACTTACCACACTTCAGAAATATTTCTTAAAGGATGTCTGGTTGTTGCATAATTATTATCACATACTTATTAACAATTTTACCACATCTGTTATTGATATCTTTATGGACTTTCAATATTATTAGAATTATTTTCTGCTTAATGTAGTTACATATCTATTTTCTCTCAGTCTTGCTCTAATGTTGTCACATTCTTCTATCAACTTTCTATATTTCATACCTCTCAGTTTCCAAAGATGTGTATTTACTTTCTCCTTTCTCCATGCACTATATGCCTGTTAATTCCTATTTGTTACCTTTACTTCTACATTCAATGCAGATGGACTTTGAATCATTACGGGTTTGCTATCTAACATTTTCATTAAGAATTCCCGTTTTCTGCTCATATATTTGTCTGATTTCTCCTCCTAATTTTTTTCATTTACATTTTTCTCAACTGTAGAAAATAAAACATTTAGAAGAATCACCATTTTACTCCTTGGGATTGTTCTTTGCCTACACAGACTGCAATCAGGTGAAAACCACCCATAGGGCAGTCATGAACTTCTAGTCCAGTAATTTTCATATTTATCAATTCTAATGAGATTAAAAATACCTCATGTTGGGCACAGAGACTTTCTATTAGAAATTTTTTTTTTTCTTTTTACAAAACCTTTTTCTAGTGTGTTTAACAAATCTCCAGTACATAGACCTCTCACCACATTTATTACCATGCATTCAAAATCCCATGATTTTTTGTTATCAAGAACTCCACAATACCAAGTCTATTTTAGCTACTTTGTTTGTCCTGGGCAGTTACATCCACTTATTTTACAGTCCCAGTATCCTGACTAGTCCCATCAGCTTTCAGGACTGGTTTCCCCACTGACAAGGGTTTCCAGATCATTGACTTTGTTACCAAGACCTCATGACAGCTATTTCATACAATAAGAATCCCTTGGTTTGTGTCTGTCTGTTCTCTCCCTTCAGGTACCTTTTGCTGGATTACAGTTAAGTACTATAATGCATACTATGATTTTACATCTGACACTGTATATGATGAGTCATAACTTTTTTTCTACAAGTTTGAGTTTTGTGTATTTCTAAGTACTCAAAATAATTTCTCTTATAAAGCATCAGGAAGGGTATGCTTCCATGAGTATAATTTTCCAAGGGTATGATTTCCATGAGAAAGGCATCTAAATTTAGAAAATGGTACTCCTTCCACTTGGCCAATGGAGCTGGATGCACATTGCACTTGTGAAAGTTTGCAACAATGACAGTATTTCTCTTTTGCCTCAGGGAACCTGCTGTTGATCTGTTTTTCTGTATCACCCTTCATACTGTATGGCCATTTAATGCTGCTTTCTTTTTGAGATCTGTTAAGAACTGTATTACAAAAACCCCTTAATCTCCCTGAAATGGCACAGTGTAAGTGAGAACAGAATCCGTATCAGTCTTTTACTTCATAGTATATTCTGGGCCAATACCTTGGATGAATGAAACAAATTACTGAAATGGAGTTCTGGCTTTTTTTTTTCCTTCCATTCTGCTTTGTAAGGTTATTCAATTAGTTCTTAAAATAGTTTATGTAGTTTAATTTGGGGAAATAAATGAGGTTACTTTCACAGAAATGTCTTAATCTGCACTTTTTCTGCAAGATGGACAATATTCAACAACCTGAGATCCCTTTTCTCATTAACATAATAAGACATTTCTCAGTTGAATGCCCAGAGGTGCATAGCTTCTAATGAGGGTTTAGAAAAGAATAGGTAGGAGGAAAAAGAGAAAGAGAGAGAGAAAAGAGAGAGGAAAAAATAAAGAAAAAAGGCATCTTCAATTCTACATGCAATTAAATACATGCTAACTCTTAACCAACTATCTAAAACATAAGAAACTAGAACCGTTATTTGTCAACTAATTGTCTTTGTAAATATTTATGTTTAAGGTATATTTAACTTTAAAATTGACACATAATGTTTGTAAACAGACACTAAAGCTCTGTAGTTCTTTATTTTTCTGTTAAAAAATATGAGAAAAAATGTGTCCTACCATAGTTTTTACCTTGAGCTATACATCTGGTATTTATTGAGTGCCACACTTTAAATAAGCTTACTGAAAATGTGAATGAAAAAAGTCAAAGAATTTTCACAATGAAATCCAGTTGTTTTCAGAACTATTTTAATTACATGTAATTCCACCGAATTAATGTAATCCCTACTGCTATGAGCTTTCCTAATTAAAAATTCTGTCTTGACACAGACTCAAAGATGAATGAAAATGACTTAAACTAATAATGTAAGTGCCTGTTGATGAACTGAAAATAGTATAACAAACTCATTTTCATATTTCATTATTATTACTTGGACTAAGTTATTACTTTTTTTTTTCCACCTACCTTTGCAACTTCAGAAAAGAATCTTGTATTTCATCACTGACCTTTCTCAAGTGGTACTGATCTATGTCTAATGGCATTGGACATGGGTAATTTTTTATTATCTGAAGTCACATATTGGGATGCTCTGTGCTTTACAGCATTACATTCTGCATTCTCTTTTGTCAATAGACATAAGATTCTAGTCAAGTATATCCACATTTTAGTACCTGACAAAAAACTCTTATTTTAATACGTCCTTAGCTCGGGTATATCATGCAGATGAGCAAACAATGGATTTTCTATTCACTGTTAATCCTGAAAAATATTTTTTTAATCTATTTTCAGTGAAATGAACATTTCAAAATATTAATTTTGTCTCACAGGAATATCTTGTGCAATTTAGAAAAAAAATCACTTTTCAATATTGTAATTTAAAAATAATATTTCATTTTGAATATGTCTAAGTGAAACATTTCAGTTTCTATCTTTCTAAAATAGCTTGTTGTTTGCAATGTTTCCCTGTTAAAAAGTTCAGTTATTAATTTAATCAGTTATAGTATATCTTGCATTCACTACAACTGTATCACAAGTGTTAATAAAATCGAGCATTCATACCAAGAAAACAAGATGAAAACCATTGGGCTTTCCTCATTCACATAGTCTGTAACATCTATAACACATAATAATGAAAAATCCTGCTCAGTTATTCAACAGTCAACTTGCAAATAGTTTACAGACTTAACAGGTTTTTTTCAGAGATGTACTCTGTGCAATCTGCCCTGACCTTCCATGTCTGACTGCTTAGCATCTGGTAATACATTCATTCTGTGTGGTGTGCCCAATTTTACATAGCTTTACATAGGTGCAAGGAACCAGGCACAGGATACTTAACTGTATATGCAGAGATAGAAATATTCTCATTAACAAGTCAGAGACATTGCTTTTCAGATGCAGCACTACTCGTTATATTCTTCTGGAAGAAAAAGACTGTGTAATAGACATTTTAGACTAAGTTTAGGGCCTCAGTGATTCCAAGAAACTCTTATGTTTGAATGTATCAGCTTTGCAAACTGCCAGTAATGAAAACTCATCCAGAAAACTATCTCAGACGCAGCTTTCACCCCACTATGCATGTACCAGAGTGTATCTCTGAGAAAGATGATGATGAGAGACTGTTCAAAACTGACTGTAGGAACTGGGCCTCTTGACTTCAGTCTGTGCTCTAGAGAAACCTCCTCTGACAAAACTCAAATGTAGTTTTAAGGTGAGCTGAGACAGAAATAAAAAAGCCTATCTTGCAATTTCTGCATCAGCTGTGGTTTCCTAAAAATTATTCTGCATGCATCCTGGAACTTAAATACATCTTTACCCTTCCATATACAAGCAGTTTTCAACATTTTTCACTCTATGCTCTTTTCTTGGTCTCTACTTTATAGATATAGAGCATCACTGCTTGTTTATTTTTCATTTCATTTTTCTTTCCTTGCCAAATACTTAATTGCTCTATATCTTCTGTACATGTTTGTATATGCTTAAACAACAAAGCACTAGGAAACTCTCCTCCCATATAAAATGTGTTCAGCATTACAATTAATCACCATAGTTCTATTAGTATAGGTGTAGATATTATAATTAGGAGGTTAGCAATAATTGTGTCAGTGCAGTAGAGTAAGAAATGCTGGAGTGAGCAGTTGAATAGTATTTATCTAGCTATTGAATTATATTATAAATGGGAGAGAAAATGAGATATTTATATAGGACAGTCCAATAATGAACTTATTCAGAGCCTCCAGGGGAGAATATTTTTTCTAAGCTTGCTAGTTTAAAAATTCTTCCCTCACTTCTAAACACCATAAGTTAATACCTTACAAAACCTGCATCAGTCCTATAAATCATATCTTAATATCAGCAACAATTTCAGTGACAGAATAAATATCTGATACTGAGGGTGGAGTGAAATGTCAAAGGGAACAGGCCCCATTTAATCACTGTACGCTCCCTAATAAATATCAGCTAAATATACTCTTCTTGTCTCTACCCATCCCCCTTAAAAATAGCTATTCAATTGAAAAGGGATATGATACATTTCAACCTGCCATCTATTTTTAGTTGTTCTCTGCAATAAATCTTTTAAAAGAGATAGTCATACAGATACATCTGCAGCAAGTTTAATGGGAAGCTTGTGAATTCCCCATTCTTGCCACATAACGCAACTTATTTTCAGTCAGATGGAACTGGAAAATGGTGACATAAAGACACAGCTCGTAATATACAGGTAAAAGATAAAGAGAATTGTAAAACTCATTACCCAAAGTTCTGTGTGGAAATATACTAGACATTTTAATAGTGTGGGGCTGTTATCTACTAATTCAATTGAGAAAATGAGATCAAGAATTTCTTTGTATTACCCTTAGTTTCTTCATTCATTTTTGATGCAGCTTTGGACAAAACACTTTTCTTTTTATGCCTCACTCCCACCACCTTTAGAAGAAAGTAAGATAATACCTGTACACTTTGTAGGGCAGCAACAGGCAACGTTTGCAATGGGGACTGTGATTCCTGGAATAGATGCTCTTTATGACTACAAATATTGTAATCTTTAGTCTTAGCATCAAGTTTCCTCCTATTCCCCATGTGTGCAGCTACATAACAAATGGGGGGCATTCTTTCCTTTAGAACCAAAGTTTTGAAAAATTTAAATAGGACCTTTACAGATCAGATGTCTCCAAAGATCCAAATAAATTACATCAAGTGCAAAGATGCAAAGAGCTGCAGGTAAAACAGAAGTATCTCTCTGATATTTCTTTCATGGGGTTGTTAGTGAATTGAGCAAATAGCTATGTGTTATCTATCTCTAGTGATCTGATTCTACATCACTAAGAGCTTGGAATTTTTCTCTGGGCAGATTCAGTTACTCTTCCACTCATTTTTATTATATAAACAGGCAGACTAAGTTGTGAAAAATCTTAGTAAATAGTTTTCATTGACACAGAAATGGGCTTGCAAAGACCTTTGGAGCCCTTTAACATAACATCATGTGAAATTCTGCAGGATCTTCACATGACTATTTTCAACATAACAGTATAGGAATAGAATTCTTCATATGATTTGAGAAAGAAAGCAAACCTTTCCTTAAGTCCACTGAAAACAAGATTCCTTGTGACATACTGCATTATTCCTGGCTTGTGCTTGAATAGAAAGAGAAAGGAATAGATTTTAAGCCCTTGATTGGTCATGGTGAGTCCCCACATCACAATACACATCATCTCTCAATATTTCACAAACTGGCTTTCACTTGAATATTCAACACACATCCGGAGTGCAATTGTCCCTAAATGCCAGCCAAAGCTCAACTAAGTACCTTGTTTGCTTAGAGTGGACCTCAAACTGGAGGTAAACAGGCTTCTGAATATTAGGCATAAAAGAAAATTAGTTTCTTCAGTGATAAGTCACAGAAATCTCACAAGGGTACTGTTTTTCTTCCAATTTCTTTTCTTTGTTTATAACCTTTCAAGGATACAAGATGCTTTGCTTTACTGGTATTATTAGTAAATTACAACCAGTCATTTTCAGAGTCATTCTTCTGCACTATTCACAGCTTGATGAGTACACTTGCTTGCCCTAAACATGGTTTTAACCTGTTTGTTACCAGAATCTTGACAACATATGGAAAAAAAGTTTTGGCTTCCTTCCATTCCTGTTTTTAAAGTTTGGCTGAAAGTAGATATGGAACAACAGGGAATAAGGTCACAGTTCCAGATCACACTTCAAGTGAGGATATTCTGCTTATCCTTAGGGTGTTTCAACAATGCAAAAGTCTTAGCAGCAGTGTGCAAGACAGCCTTATTTCACAAGGTTTTGTACCCCACTTCACACCTTGCCGTCCACCTAATTCATCTACCACACAGTCCCTGTGACACTACCACACTGGTACATATAAGGAGCATGTCTACATCATTTCTCTGCCAGCATTTGGCAACAAAATGGATTGTAAACAGCAGTCTGGACCAGAGGACAAGACTTGAGTTATCAACATTTCATATGTCCCAGAGCATATATTTAATTTCATTAAATTCTCTTTACTTTCTGTCTGGATAAGTATTACCCTGGACCTGAATAAACAGAGTAACAAATTTCCAAGGACTGCCCCAGTCTGGAAGAACGAGACAGAGATGCTTCTTTTGTTCATTACGGGGGGAGAGACTATTGCATTTACAGAGTTAAGGAGTTAGTACAAAGCCATGCCTTGGCTTCTCATCCCAAAGACAAAGAAGGATGGGCGAAGTCAAGAGAAGGTCTTCTGATCTTCCACTTTAAAACTCCCTCAGATTATCTCTTCTCTTTTCTCAGAGAAGTTCTTGCTAATATTAGTCAATCCCCATGAGCCATGCTATGATGAAAGGACAAATAAGGCTGTAAATATGAACACAAGATAACAAAATGCCATTGGTTACGTTTTATTACATGACATTCTTTGTATTTATGGAAGCCAACTCTTATTAGAGGAATATTAAGTTTCTATTTAGTATAACAGTGATCAGACTAATAATGTCAGACTAACTAGTCAAAAATGAACCTATGAAAACAATATTTCAACTCATTACTAACAAAATGGGAACTGTGCAGACTTTTCTGTGGGTTTTTTTCAGTAAAATGCTGATAGAATTAAGACCAATCTTAGTATTTAGTTGCATTTCTACTATAATTGACAGTTTAAGATTTTAAATTAAAATGTAAGGTATGGAGTCTATGTTTGTAACTGATATGTTCTAAGTTTTTGCCTCTGAGAGAAGGCATTTTGAGCATGTATTTTGATGACAAAATGTGAACCATGTCAGGGTAAGTGGAGGGTAGTTATTCCCAAAATAAACATGCTGATTATTTAATAAAAATTCAAAGAATACTCAGCTTACTTCACTTGTCCCTATATTATCATAAAATTGTCACATTGCAGGTGTCTCATTCAGATTTGTCTTCAGTCACAGAACAGGACTGCCTAGCTCTGGAAACATACAGTATCTCTGCCTCTAGTTTTTAACTGTCTTTGGTCTTGTTCTAGTAGGCAAGATGTTGTTGGCTCTTCCTTTGTTCTGGTTTTATTTATTCCTTCTCACTTCCAATTTTAAATGAGCAGAGGTGGCTATGGATTGTACAGATACCTACACTGGACTACTTGTAGGTTGCAGGAATAAAAAATTATCCTAGAAAGTTCTTTTATGAGGTCAACCTCTCCAGAAATTTATATATGCATACAAAGGACATACTCAACATGATTCTTTCTATAGCCTTAGTCAGTTATCCACAGCAACTCTAGTAACAAAAATATCTGAGAATTCATAAATGCTTTGGCACAGGGATCCAAGATTGCTTCTAAAATATGCTGGAACCAGTTTCAGCCCCAGTGAAGACAGTGCTCAAATTTTTACTGAGGTGTGGGTCTGAATTTTTTAATGGTGAAATATAGATAGCAACAGACTCATTCAGGACTGAAGAGTCATCCTGCAGAATCACAATGGATTTTCAGGGGTCCCCGTTCTGTGAAATGTGGGGCTTCTACAGAATTAGGACAATCACCTAAATGCCACAGTGTCTCTTTTTTCAGAGATACTTTGAGCTTGGCATATGGAATGGCCTGTGAAAATTTTGTTTCCAGGAAGGCTGAATCAAAATAGTTGTTTGGGATGTGTCATTTTTCAAAGTTTACTTGTCAGAAGTTTTCATATGAGAATGGAGGCTCTTTGCAAAGCCTTCACTGGTGTATTAATTGTATCGCTCTCTCCCAATTGTTCATAAACAGAGCTATTACAATTCCAATAAATGACTGTAGTTGTATCTAGAAGATGCAACCTGATAAAAATCTGTCCTAAAATCTTCTATAGAAAATCACTGGAAAGATAAACAGATTTTAAGAAACAGATTAATTTGTTTGATTTGCCTGCTTTAAGCAAGTCAACTTTAAACACTATTCAGCCAGATATTTTAATAGGCTTTTCTTCACCAGAATTGCTCAAATGGTGCAATATATCCTTATATTAGTTATAATACATTCAATATATTTAATATATATTAATATATGTTTAATAAATTATTATATAATATAGTCAGAGAGGGACCTGGGGATGTTGATTGACAGCCGGCTGAACAGGAGCCAGCAGTGTGCCCAGGTGGCCAAGAAGGCCAATGGCATCCTGGCTTGTGTCAGCAATAGCGTGGCCAGCAGGGACAGGGAAGGGATCTTACCCCTGTACTCGGCACTGGTGAGGCCGCACCTCGATTCCTGTGTTCAGTTTTGGGCCCCTCACTACAAAAAGGCCATTGAATGACTCGAGCGTGTCCAGAGAAGGGCAACGGAGCTGGTGCAGGGTCTGGAGCACAGGTTGTACGAGGAGCAGCTGAGGGAACTGGGGGGGTTTAGTCTGGAGAAGAGGAGGCTGAGGGGAGACCTCATCGCCCTCTACAGCTCCCTGAAAGGAGGGTGCAGAGAGCTGGGGATGAGTCTCTTTAACCAAGTAATAAGCTACAATAAACTACAATAAGCTACAATAAGCTACAGTAAGCTACTAATAAGCTACAAGAGGTAATGGCCTCAAGTTGCTCCAGGGAAGGTTTAGACTAGATGTCAGGAAGTATTTCTTCACAGAACAGGTTGTTGGGCGTTGGAATGGGCTGCCCAGGGAGGTGGTGGAGTCCCCATGCTGGAGGTGTTTAAGAGTCGGGTCGGCATAGCATTGAGGGACATGGTATATCATATCAGTGATATGGATATCAGGGAACTGTCAGTGCTAGGCTAACAGTTGAACTAGATGATCTTCAAGGTCCTTTCCAACCTAGTTGATTCCATGATTCTGTGATTCTGTAAAATATCCTAAATCTTTATTTCTTAAATTTTTATTGTTGCTTATGTATACATTCCGGCAGTTACTTGTTTCACATCACCCTGTCTTGTCTAGTGAAATCATACTGTTGAATACATAACTACACAATACATACATAAATACATCATATTCAGCATAAAGGGGAGCAAAATCTTTTCTTCACATGTGGATATTTTTCCCCCAATTTAACTAGATGAAAAAAGGGGGCTTTAAAATGTTATAGACAAAAGAAAACAAGCACTTATAACCATGGAATTCAAGCTGACAAGAAAATATCCAGCTTTTCCTCTTCATCACCTCCAATGATGATAACAAGAGAGCACAACAGGTATATTTCATGATTACTCCTCAATAGTAATCTTTAGAAAATCAAGATATATTGCTGGATATTGGACCTATTAATTATAAAGGTATAATTTTCATAATTATTCCGATTATATCATCCACTTGCTCTGTGCTGTTAGATGAGAAATGCAAATTCCAGAAACTTCATTACAATTTTTATTGCTCCTCAGAAGCATTTCTTACTCTTGAAATATTCAGTATAGAGACGAAACAGGAAAAACATGCTGAGTGCAATGAAGAACAGTGGAATGCCAGAGTGCAAATACTGAATGATTGTTTATAAACAAGCTAGTTCTTAAAATTTCTTTATTGCCATCAACTCCAACAACTTAAAGATTGTCTTTTGAATTTGCTAGTATTCTTTCTTTGTACCCAACTCTTATTTTTCAGGCATACTAGGGTCTTCCTCATTATTTTGTATTTCGTATTCCCTTATTGCTGTTTCAACAGAGATAGACACTAATAAGCACTGTATAGCAGATAACTGTTTCTGTACTAAAGACAAACACTGACTGCGACAGGCATTGTGTTTTGGTTAACTTGTGGAATTCCAATTCCAGTCATTCACACAGAGTCCAGGTATCTTGAAAAAACTTCACACTAATGAACTGCACTGGACTAATTAGCCTGCTGGTGCAATAGGTTTTCAAAGGAACTATGCTGAATTATACCAGATATGAATCTTTCTCATTTTTTGTTCCCAAAATATTTCTACATAGAGCTTAAATTTTTAACCCTTTGTCTTTTTGCCACAGCCTTAAACTGTGGACTGTTAAAGAGCTTCTGCACCTCCCAGAGATGCAAATCCCTAGCTCTAGTACAATGAGGTTTGTAAATGCTTGAGGGTGAAATGTTCTACATAAACAGGAGATAGTGTCATTACTTAGCACTGTGGTAAGTATTTCAAAAGCTGAAACACGCTTGCCTTCAAAAACAGGAGTTTTTAAAGAAGTCTGAGGCTCCTTGTCATCCTTATTTGCAAAAACTGATACACATTTGATTCACTGGAGTTCAGTGTTCTTCAAAGACGTGCACCTCAGCCTAGCCCCACTTCCAGTCCTTTGTGTTAAAGGTGTCAGTTGGGGGATATATGCTCAGCTTATAAATCTGCATGTCAAAATATAGTCTGCATCATGAAATAGTATTTCCTTCCAAGCAAATCTTGTTTAAAGTCAACATGTGTTTTTATTAGTTAGCTAAAACCACAAAGATTATCTCTAAATGCTCCTCAGACCCTCTGTTTAACCAGTCTATGTTGCAATGCTTGGCCTGCAGCACTTCTATTTTTAGCTCTAATGGAACAGTCTTAAATTGCTTATTTTCTGTTTACTAAAGTCATTGAGCTTGTAACCATGGCAACCGTGGCAAGTGCCACAGCTTAACTGTTTTATTAAATGGATTGAAGGTACAGCTGCAAAACTTGAAAGGCCAGCAATATCAATTTTATACATAGCTCAAACTGTCATATATACCACATTATAGCAAGTACTATATGAAATATGAGGACCCACAATCTGATCTTGGTTATAATGGCATAATTCTTTACTTTCTCTCTCCTCAATAGCAAAAAAAAAAAAAAAAAAGTTAAAAAAAAAAAATATTATTGTGCATAACCCAGATCAGGATCTGCTTTTGTTAAATTGCACAGCCTGTCAAGTTTCAGTAATTCCTGCATTTGAATGCATAAGTAGCAGATGATGTGCATTAAACCAGTCCCTAGTTATCATGGAAAGACAGCATCTCACAGTTGTGTTTGCATGAAGCTTCTATATAGCACATCACTGTATTGCTTATATCAATCACATTATTTTTGGACCCACTAATGACTTTGTCAAATGAAACCTCTTAAGTTACACTGGAAGAATTAACACAAAGAATTCTTTAAATCTATGATTAGGCATTTGAACAAGAACATCCCTATTACCAGAGGTGTTGTGAAGTTGCACATTCTGTTCATTTCAGTATAAACTGGATATGCTCCATATATATGAAAACTAGGGTACTTTTAAATTCATACTTCAAATTGTATGTAACAGTTAAGTCAAATACTTCTGAAGATTATTGAAAATTCTCACCACAGTTTAGAAGTTTTTTGTAATAGAATATAAAACCCCATAGGATCAGATGACAAATACCATTTTTAACACAAACCTAAACAATATTATACAGCCCCCAAAAGATTGAGAGCTAAAATAAGAATAGTGATATATTTACACCCATAAATATTTAATGCATGATTCATCCTGTTGTAATAGAACCAAAAGCTTTAAGAATGTTTGACATTTAGAAGAATGGGGTTCTGCTTTCTTCACTGGTGTTGTGGTTGGAACACTGTTCACATTGTTACTTTTGGTGCTAAATATCTCAATATCACAAGTCTGTCTATATAGGTACTTCTAGTGAATAAAAAACAAGAAGTAAAATTGACATTTTAAAGGAGAGATCTTTTGGAAGAGTTACTAATCTAATAAATTTTCAAAAGATTTCTTTATTTCTATGAAAATATTCCTCTTTAAATTAAAGAATAGGGTGTTTGAAGTTCAATCACTAAATTTAAAGAAATGTTCTTCACTACCTGTTTGTGTAACTGGAATTACTGGAGTGAAAAAACAATGACATTTCCTTTCATTTATGTATTTCTTTCTTTTTTTCCTCCATCTGCAGGATCTACCTTCATTTGCAACACCCACATAATTCCAGTGAAAAATCAAGAGGGAGTAGCAATGATGTTTATTATTAACTTTGAGTATGTAACAGATGAAGAGAATGTGGCATCTCCCGAGAAGTGCAAGCCAGTATTGCCATCCAAACTTGTAAATCGTAAGTTACTCATTGAACGTTCTCTGCTTACCTCTACTCTTAGCTGGGAGAGTGATTAACCTGGGCAATAATGATACCGATGAAATTAGGCAATCCCCATTGCCTGATTAATTTAAGATAGAATTTGAAACAATAAATAATAAATGTAGCAAACCTGTTATAAAGTTAGTGAGATAGTCTGCCAGATCTTTGATAGTACTAACAGCATGGATCTTGTGAGTACTGCTAGGAAATATAAATTCATTAAAAGTAAAACATTTCACAGAAGTTCATTACCCTTGACAAAAATTGATTATGAATGGAAAACTGAAAAAAAGCATTATGATATAGCCCAAAAATTTCACTTTAGCCTATTCAAAATTGAATATTAGTGTTTTCCTTTCTAAATGAAAATTAGTTGGTGAAAGGTTTAATTCGATTAGACTAGAAAATATAAAACGTGGAAAAAAAGTTAAAACATAATTAAGCATCCTGATTTTATCAAACTGAAGTATTTAGATTGACTTGAAGGATGTGGAACTTTTGATATACAGGAAAAACTTATTTCCATTCCGCTCTGGAACATAATTATTGTCAAAATGAGAAAACTCTACACAAAATAAGACTGCTTTTTATACAGCCAGACTATGTAGTTTTCTGTCCACTATATGCAGAATGTGTGCTCTTTTGCTGACCTTCACTCTGTGCAGCAGCAGCACCCGATCCCCTGCTTTGCATCTGCACTCACGTAATCTGCTCTTACTACAAGATTTCCCAGAACACATCCCCATTTGTACAAGCTCTTAGTAAAGCACAGCACACTTTAACAGTGAGCAATAACACTGCCCCTGGCTGGCTCAGCAACAGTTGGGAAATACCTTTTCACAGTGTAATAATCTTCAATGTTAGTATGATAAAGGGACCTGGAAACTTCTGATTCAACACTTCAGCCTTCTCTAGATAGGAGAGAGAGACCAGTATGACCTTCAGTGTGAAACGTGAGGGACAACTTTCCACTGTAAGCACTATGCACTACCTGAAGTGATGGCACGCTATATTATTTTTTTCTGCTAGTTATATTGAGAAAATTTTAAGGAGCAGGCCTTTAGCTGTGCATATAACAGCATTACCAGGTTCTTTCTGATAAAAGCAGTCTTTGTCATTCTTCATATTCTAGACTTTCTGCATGGTATCTTCTGGACAAAATGCATAGGATCTCACTCAAACCTCTGTGACTATCAAAAAATACATAAACAAAAAGTCCTCCCATAATATTGCCAAATCATTCACATCTTTAAAAGATTGAAATTTATTTCTGTAACAGATTTGGTTATTAAAAATATTATTTTCATTAAGCATGGAGAAAGAGCTCTAACTGAATTGCTCCAGATAAGCCAAAGTCTTTCCATTTATGTCTGTATAACCCTGCACTGGCAGTAGATTTAGACTGTGGAAAGGAAAATTCCCATTACTGGAAACTAGCAGTCTGCAAACAATTATTGTTCACCAAATATTGCATGTTTTTAAAAGTCTTTGTAAATATTCTTTACAATACATATTTAAAATTTTGTGCTTTTGTAATTCCTTTTCTTATTCTGTTTTGCAGGGGTTTTTTTAAATAACCAATGCAGCAGTATTTTTCATTTTTCTTTTTCTAGTAATGTTATGGTCAAAATCCCATTGAAGGGTATCAGACAAAGTAATAAAATTGCATCATAAAAAATATATTAAAATTACATCAAGTAAACTCCACTTATATTCTGTTTCTATTTCAGGATGCCACGATTTTGTGAATTTTGAACACATTACTTCTTGGTTTTAAAAAACAATTTTATAACATAAATAAAATTCTTCAGCTGGTCCATACTTAATGTTGTTTTATTGACAAAACAGAAGGTAAAATACCAGTTTGGGTGTAAAAAAAGAGCTTCATGTCCTGAAAAGGAGCTTTTTGTTCTGTGATCTGCAATACATCACTGTACATTTTCAAGTGTTGTCACTTGCCGTATTTTGAAGCGAAAAGACGCTAAAGAGGACATCCATAAAAAAAGCACTTAGTCAAAACATCCTTCTCTTGTTTTACAGTATTTATGCTTGACATACACAGGGGATTTCCTTGCTGAGCGTTCTTGAAAAATGAATAGGTGGGGCTCAAAGCTTAGTAGGTAATAGAGAAAGATCAAGGTGCAAAAGGAGGCAAAGAAAGGTGACTTAAACCATTTTCCTGCTAGTGGGTAGAGCCAGATGCTGAGCAGGCACATGGCTGGCTGCTCTTACTCCTACCTAGTTACTTGTGGTTTCAGAGCAGACTGTTATGTGGGCAGGATGGGAAGAATGGTGACACAAAATATGCTACATAGCCAAAAATTCCTCTTGACAGAGAGAATTCTCAAGGAAGAGTCCAACCTGTGCAAAACATTCAGAAATAACTGCAAGATATTGTGTACAGTCCAATGGTGGATTTGAATTAAAACAAACAAAAGTCTTGAAATTTAGAAAAGGCAGAGAGAGACCAATAAGCAACAAAATTCACAAAAAAGGTGGATTGTTTACCAGTAAAAATATATTCTTTCAGTCATGTTCCCAACAGAAGAAAGGCAAACAGCAGATTCTGTAGGAGGAACTTAATTTTTCTTCATCTTACTCTATTTAGATCATATATCAACAGGTAAAGCACATTATTTGTTTTCATTGGTTCACTCACAAAATGAACAGTAATGGTTACTGGTTCGGGGGAAAAAAAAAAAAAAAGGCAAAGAAGCAAAATTCCTTCAAGTCCAGCAACCAATTTAGAGAATAAAAATAGAGGGGGAACCAGCCATATAACAAGTACAATACATCTCTGACAAACAACCAAGATAAGCAACAGCTAATGACAAAAGACAAAAGATTTCAGATTGCATTAACATCTACTACCCAGAGTACACAGATCATGAGAGATTTCTTTCCAGAGCTCCTTAGATTGAGTTTTCTCATATTAGAATGTCTTTTCAACGTGACAGCAAATAAAAATGACTGAGTCACATTGCAGAAAAGAACTAAGAGTGAATAGGAAACAAAAAAATTACAGTTATTTTCCTGACCCTAGAAAATAAGATAACTCTTATATACTATCATTCTGAGATGGGGAGTCATTCTTCCTCTGATTTATTAAGAGTTGACATCAAATTTATCAAGTGTAACTTTAAAAACCTTTCCTTTTTCTAAAAGCATCTATCCTGCTAGCTGCATCCAACAGTATTGAACAAGACCACTTACCACAGTGTTCCTCATGACTGAAATCTAACACAATGTAAAAAAACATTTCATGCCATACATCTGTTTTCAAAGGCTCTAACAGAAAAGAGGGATTCCTATCTGTTAAAGGGCTGAGGGCCCTCTGAACAAATTAAAGACCTATGGAAGGCAACTGTCATTTGCTAGGTTGAGCTCAGACTACATTTAGTTCTGGATAGGCAGAAACTTCACCAGCTGAACACTTACATATTTTAAATGGTGTTTGTAAGCTCTTTGGGACAGGGATCCTGTCTTTTGTTCTGTGCCATTATGATGGCTAACACAGCTAGGTTCTGATTCAGCATTGGGCTTGGCAGATTATGATCATAATAGATCATTTTTAAAAAATATGTTACCAGGAGTCTGATGACCACGTTTTAGTATAAGTAGAATTCTTTCTAGTTGGATACTCAAGAACTCCTATCTCATATGCAGCAAAAAGCTGAATAGGCAGTAATGTGAAAAGTGAAGATACCAGCTTCACAATAGCAGTGTAAAAATCCTTTCAGCTGATCCTTTTGTTCCCTTTATTCTTCCTTGCAAGAATTTATCATCAGTTCTCTATGTCAGTCTGACCAGTGTTTGTATAATCAAGTAGCTAAATTTTGGAAAATTCTTGCATGCACCAAAACTGTAAATCACTAAATCACACCCAACTGATTTTTCACTCTTTTCTGTTTCATTGCTTTTGTGTTTTGTCACAATTCTATTTTTCAATATATGCCATTTCACTAGTAAAACAAAGGAAGTCTTTGTTCATATATAATTCTTTCCTTTGGGGGAAAAATAAATTATCCCAAAACACTTGTCATATCTTTTTGTTTAAAATTCTGATGAAATTTATTTAATACTGTATCTGTCCCATCTTTATATTCAGAGAGGTGAGGAAATTTCTTTTGTAAGCACTCATTTCATGACCGGGTAATATCCTCTTCTCCCTTGAGGATATATTTGCAATGTGCAGTTAAATTGAGACTTACAGAAACTGATTTCTGCTATAGATGTCTATTCATCGTTCAATCACTCTTCTAAATTTTCTCTCATTTCCAGATATGAGAATTCTCTTCATTCTTACTTCAAGTCTTTTCCAATAAGTTTGCTTTTTCCGTTGCCTTTTCTTACATCATGTGTTTCATAATTCCAGAAATTAACTTCTATACCCAAAGATAAAAACACTTAATAACTTTATCCCACCTCACTTTATCTGTTAAATGCTTGAAGACATAAATACCTGCTTTTTAAGTTGAAGGATATTTGTTTAGCATATAAAAGTGTTAAGATCAAAAGGTTTGAGCTACATAAGCCCTAAAATAGATTTTACTCATCCTATAACAGTTCTTATGGATTGTTCTCTGTCACATCTGATAAAACACTCACATTCTTGATTGACACTACAATGATAAAAAATTATTCTCAACAGTGTTGTTCAAAAGTTTTAATGAAGCTAACCATTTGCCAAAGTTGTATAAAATTTTCAAATCTAACTTAAATAATGCATAAATAATTGGTATTTAACAAGATGCTTTTAGAAAGAGAAAACTCCTTCCTGCTGGACGCACAGTAAAAGAAAAAAAAAAAAAAAAGGAAAAAAAGAGGAGCTTTTTGTAGATTTTCTACAATGAACTAAATTAAGAAAAAATGTGATTTTATACCAGTTTAGCAAAAAATCTCTGTGAACACTACTAAATTGTCATTTAAATTTGTCTACTAGTAACAGTTGTTAACCAAAATAAGTGAAGAATTCCTGTACAGTGTGTTGAACAGACTTCATTAACTCTTTATTATAAAGTGTTAAGCTGCTATAACTTCTGTATCTAAATATGGGATTTAAATCAACTGTTGAGGAAAGAGAATGTAAGTGTCCAATTTTATTCCTAAATCTGTAAAACGTTTCAATCTGGCATGTTCATCCACTCCACCAACTTGATTAGGAATTTTTACACAAATTTACAGAACTAGTGGCATAAACTAATATTTGCTCCTGGCACCTGATTCTGTTCTCCAAAGCTGTCAAATACTTTGTGTCTGTAAAGCTAGTAACTTCAAAATATCAAAATCAATCATGTCACAGATTGAATACAGAGAAAATCAGCAGCAATTTCACCGACAGAAAATCATAGATTTCAGGATACTGACTTCAATATGAGGAATATAGCTATAATTTTTCTATTCAAAGTATAGTATAATTTTTCTACACAAAGATCATTTGTGGGATTTTAATGTATACATATGCACAAGATGAGAAATACCTCCCAGAACTTATAATTCTGAGTTGTCTTCATTTTCCATCCCACCTAGAGCACGCTGCTCTTTTACTGACCTATGAGTGCTTTTTCTAACATTTACTCCAGTCTTGTCTAAAGCAGAACAGGTATCAATATGTAGGCTAAAATAGCTAAAGTCAGATGAGGTTAACTTCATCACAAGTTTTATTTATTTAACTTAAAAACATTTTGACTAGTTAGAAATACTAACCTATAAGCTAATATTGGCTCCCAAACACAGTGTTCATTACCTCATGGGAGAAAGCCCAGAAAGTTACTTGATTAAGCATATAATTGCGTTCTGCTGAAGAGGGATATTTGAAGATTGTCTTATAATTTTATCACTTTAAAATCTGTAAGCCTATTAAAGGCACCCTGGAATAATTTCTTGAGTTTCTTCCTCCAAAGGAAATGAGAGGATCTGTTAAACATCCAATAAATGCATACTTTTTGCATAAGGTTCAAACAAAATGAACAGGTTAATAATATTCTTTAAAAAGCTAAAACCTTAAGTGGAAAACCTTTCAAGCAAGGAGATTCTTCAAGGTGCTTACACTTCACCAAATTTATCTATCCTGGTCCTAGCAATGGAGTTAAATCTCAGGCATAGAGATCACTGCATCCACTGAAGTTGCAAATAAAACAAGCACAACTGAAATTCAAATCAGGCCTTTCCATTAAGTCAAAATGTTAGCTCAAAAAACAGTATTTGTTTTTCTCTGTGCAGTGCACTTTGCTGTATAAGCAAGCATAGCAGTTTAGTGGGAGTCAAGGATGTATTTTTTCCTAAACGTATCAGGACAACAACATTGTCATGAAATACTGTATACCATTCGATGCACACAAGTTTGCCACACAGAACATGGCACGTATAACCAATAGTAACCCCCTGACTTTGACCAAAATGTAATGAGAAATTTGTTCAGGGTCTTATTTTTAGCTGTACCACTGGGAGCAAATTCATCATAAGTGAGAGCTAGTCAAGAAAAATTGTGTCCAGGAGGACAAAGGTTTCTTATCTAGCCAGCCAGTAGCATAGCTCTGACAACCCCAGTGTCAATATGTGTATTTGTCTCCAAGGTAAATTATAGTGAATGTTAGGTGAACTGAGACAGTGTTGAACTCTTAGCAAAGGAACATAGCCAAACAGCAATCACCAGTAAAAGATACAAGAACCTCTGGTACTTTCACTTTAGTGCTCCACAAATACCTAACTGCCTAATTAACAGAACAGACATTAAGATAAATAAATTCTAGTAGTCTTCTTTTACAGACAGAGAAATACAAGTGGGGTGGCTATATTTCTGTTTCCTCATGATGGTTACTGTTGGGGCATAGATGAGAAAGAAAGTCTCCCTGGGTTCTAGCCACTCCAGCCACTCCAGTTAGCTGTTTGCATTACAGCCTCTCCCAGCTAGGATCACAGAGCTATAGTGCTGTATCTTGTACAAACATTCAATAAAAAAGGCAATCTCTGCTTAAAGAGATTACAAACCAAAAAAAAAAAAAAAAAAAAGGGGAAAAAAAAAAAAAAAAAGGAATGACACAGCTTTCAGCAGCTTTCAGTGGAGATGACTTGTGCACACTGGACAGGAAAAGGAAAACAAGCTGACAATACTCTGGCTATGCAGAGACCCTGCAAATTTTCCTTTTGCTATTTAAATACATAGTAAGTATGAGAAATGAGTATGAAAGGGATTCTTGGATTGAACTAGTTCCAGGACGTTTCTTCCAGTCCTACATTTTTATTCATTTTTATCCATTTTTATCAGGTCTCCTGTCTATTTGTTCTTTTCAGGACATTTAAAACAGGTTGCTTCTGTGAGGTAACTTGAAGGCTAGGCTAATGATTTTGCAAAGTCATCCCACATTATAATACATACCCTCAGGAAAGTATAAAGGCAGCGAGTTTTGCATCGTTCTCTGATGGAAGAGAGAGACATTATGTCTCTATTACTCACAATAAGAACTAGTACAGAGAATTTAACACATTTGTGCACTTATTAAATTATAGATTTTAACCTTGAAAAGGGAGAAATCAAAATTATCAGGCTATCCCAAGCTTAGATGAAGAGAACTCTACTAGATAGCAGAAAATATTGAAATGGATTTACAAAGCTTTCAGAGGGACACTGGACATAAGAAAAATGTTTTGTTATTTATATTATTCAACATGGAGTAGACACTATTTTAAGGTAAGCAAACATAATAAATCTATAGATAAAAATAAGGGGATTTACCACCACTGTGCCTTATTTATCAGGCATAGGATCCTGTCATGGTTACTTGAATATATTAAGGAGCATAGCAGCCAGGCAAGTTGGGTATTTCAAAGATCTGAAAGCAATTGGCAAGGACACATAGTCTGAGGAGTTCTTCCCATGAAATAAGTGAGCCCTGAAACTTCTCTAAGGTCATACCCTGAACAAACGATAGTGAATAAAGCCAATTCTAAGGGTATTATGAATTTTTCAACTATTCAATAAGTTTTTTCCAAACAAGATTAGCATTTCTTAGCAAAGAAATGATCACTAAGAATTTAGAAGACGTTCCAGTTCATGAGAAATAGCACGTTAGTCTGGGTACATCTACTTTAGTTTTCTGTCTGAAACATTAGCCAACTTTAAAACTTGGTAATTGGAAGCATATATTGATCTATGCAACAAACTTAGTAATTATCAAAGTACTTCTTAATGGAATAGTTCTTAAATTTTCCAAATAAAAAGGTAATGTACTTTTAGAACAATTCTTCTGCAGATTACATATATTGTATATGAATTCAAGCTATGTGAATTTGCTTCTAAAATGTGCGGAAATTTTATATTCTACCTTCTTTTCTTAATAGTCTGTTTATTTTTTTAATCTGTTTATTTTTAAGCTAAAGCTTTTTGTAAATCTAGTTTAATTGTATTTCAGATGGTAACAACCTTTCAAGTGGCTCTTCTTCAGGTAAATCATCTTCTAAATTTCTATCTACTAAAGTCCTTTTATTGCTTTGTTCTGGTTCTATTATTTCAAGATCTCATTACATTTTATATAATTCTAGAAGACAGCAAGTCAAATATGGCTCTTGCTCCCACTTTCTGAATACTTATTTCTGCAAAACTATAGATATAACAGCTAAACTATTAAATTTAATATAATTATATGACATATAAAATCTAAATGTAGTAATACTTTTCAGCTTATTATCACTGAAAATTCTTGTATGTAGAGCATAAAAAATTTCAATCAATATATGAGACAAAACATTGTGGAACTTGGTAGCGGTATATAAATTCAGTGTTAAAACATAAAGAGAACTTCTTCAGGCTTCCCATCTCAGACAAAAGCAATATTTTATTCGATGAAGTCTGGCAACCAAGGTGATGAAAGGTTGAGGATTACATGAAAACTTGATTTAATAGATGGAATTAATTATTTTTTCCAGCTATGAATTGATTCTTTTTTCCAGCTACCAAAACCCCCACCATATTCTTGGCAAGACAGCAAAATACTGTGCTAGTTGATGAATTCTTTGCATATAATATTTGTTGCGATGCTTGCTATTTTATATCATTGCAGTTATTTTTTTTTTCTTCTTTTCCACTTTTAATGTGTCTAAGAAATAAAAAAGAAAGAAATAAAACCTTTCTGAGAACCAAAAATTCTTTTTACTTATGGCTTTTTCACAAGCACACTGTAACTCCTATAATCCCAATGAATAATGAATAAGATCTAATATAGTGACATCTCTAACAACAAATGGAAAGAAAAAACAGACAGATAGATGTACAGGTTCATATTAACATCCAAGGATACAACCATTTTGTCTTTTGAGGAAGACCCTGAGAACATTGTTCAGACTAAATTCACTGGTCAACCACAGCTTAGCCCCTACATGTGGCCAGAGACTTCATTCCCTTCCTTTCATGTTTTGACAAGCTACCTCAGAGGCCTATGTGTAGACAGGAGGACCTAGAACCATTTTATTCTTTTAGCCATTCTCAGTAGTACCTTTTGGAAGAAGTATAGCCTGAAGACAAAAATGTGCCAACACAAGCTGTTGCATTTAAGTGGGGGATAAATTTAGTAAGAGATTAGTCCCCTTGCATTCTAGATGGTCCTCAAAGATTAGAGGGGCTAGGAGTGGTTGGACTTACCTCTTAATAGATATGTCAGTTCCTGCCCAGACTATAGGCCTGTCACCAAATGCATGAACAGCCTGTCTGACGTAGGTCCAGTCGCATTCAAAATAAGTGGTCAGGTTTACAAATAGTATGTTTTATTCTCATGCAATATCTACAGATTCTTTGAGATTGCCAGCAATAAATGCACTAAACTGCAGCATGGCTATATAGCTCTAGAAACAAAAACAATTGCAATCACAAGCTCAATTTTCCAGGTAGGCAATTGGCATAGCCGAAGTTACAAATCTTACCAAAAGGCATCCCTTCTGGGGTGGTGGTGAGGAGAACAAACCCATCAATCTGTCCCTGCAATCTGGTATCAGATTCTTGTCCAAGTTAGGTACAAACTCAGGGTAGTATTTATCCACTATTGTGCCAAGCATGCCAAGTGTGTGTGGGGATAAGACTGTGGTCAAGTCAATATTCCCTGAGTAGTAGCACAATACATTTCTTAGTATAACTCCTGAGCAGTTGTGCCACTGTTTTGTGCTTCCAATGCTTCTAACACCAGCACAGATATAAAATAACTTTCTCACTTACAAGGGAACATAGAGAAGATTGCTGTCACTAATACTGATAGAACTCAAGTGAAACCTTAAATTTTAGAGATAACTAACAGAATAAGAAGTGCCAAAATTCAAGTAGACCATACCAGAGGATAAAAAGTATGTGTGCATGCAGCGTCTGAGAATTATAAATTTAATCTTCTAAAATTAATAATTGGATATGCCTTCCTTTTCCTGCCTGAAAAGAAATGAAGATTATTTAATGAGCAGAGAAAAAAAAAAAAAAAAAAAAAGATACACTTTGCTTTTCTACATTTGGGGGAAAAGAACTGAAAGAAACCATAATTGGCTCTTGCTGTAATTCTCTGTCCTAAGGCCTACTGAGTCCAGACTGAAAATAAGTCAGTATCACATGCCTCACTGTTTGCATAGAGTACATCCAAGTATTTGCTGCTATTTTAGACTGTCAGTGTTTAGGGATTCCATTTCTTAAAAGCAATTGTTTCCTCCAGTCTGTTGCATGAGTTGTCAGATGGTATTTCTAAGCCTTTGAGTAGCAATTCAATAATTGCCTGTATCTGTATTTCTGCTAACCTAGATCCTTGACAGTAGGCATGGAATTATCAGAAAATCTTTCATCAAAGAGCTGACTTGTGCTTCTTTTGTGAAAGTAATTTTGCTTGGGGAAGTTTCAGAATGAAAGTATTGTTGAATTAACCCATAATCTGGAGCACAGTCTGTCATAATTGACCTACCTTACTTGCCCTTGCCAAGGAATTCTCTCTCTGTTGATCTTTGTGGATATGTACTGAAAAAATAACATGTGTTTCATATTATATAGCCAGACCAGTCACCCACTATGATAAAACTATTCAAGACGATTTTCTTCAACATTCTACCACAGTTCACAGGATATAGCAGAACATGGGCAGCTTGGAGTCTGATTTAGCTCTCAGCCTAAGGCAGGTGATAGGTCATACCAGGAAACAGTTTTGACAGTTTTGACATTTCACTTTAAGACCAAATTATTGTGCATTTGAGCTCCTTTGATTTGATTTTGGAAAGTGTAAATCTACAGAAGATGAAGAGTCTAACAGACTAAATCTAGTTCACACTTAGGGAGCCTGAGACCAGCTACTACCTCTTTTTCATTTTGTTGACTTATTTGAAAGCAGCTTTAAATACTGGTTTCTGGATAACTACTTCCCTGCATCAGCATGAAAGTAACAATGCTACTAGAGATGCTACAATAACTGGCTGAGCAATTCTTTGATGGGTCATCATGATCTCTCAGCTGCTACCTCTTAGGGCTACCCTTCTATAGTGCTCAGAATAGGAAACCAGGAATCCCATCTGCATTGGCACGGACTAAACAGACTTTGGGTTAGCACGTTGCATCTCCCAGTAATCCTAAAACATTAAAGAAATTGTAGTGAAAGTAAAGCTCTGTCAGTTGTAGGCATTTCTCTGACTTTGCCACTGTGTCTAGTATGTAAGTATATATTTTCATCACTAGAAGTTTGAGGAGTACCTTCACTGTAGCAAGGCAATATTCAGACCAAATATCATTTATCTTCCTTGTTACAAAATGCTTACACAGGACAAAAGGGGTATTACTTGACATGCAAGTGTATTCAAGTACTAAGAAATTTTTATTCAGATATGTTTTGTCTGGAATATCCCCTTTTAAAAATGAAATTTGTATTGAAGGAGCAGGAAATTTGCAACCATGATTGATCCTAACTGTTAATAAGATCTTCTTGGAACTATTTTTTTTTTCCCCCCCAACAAAATTATGTATGATGGTATATAGTGTTTAAGAATTGCAATTTTCTATTAATGTTAACAATTCCTGTTTCAATACTTATGGGAAAGCAAGCCTATTAATTTTTCTTATCAAGATAGGTTTTTTTCCTACACTTTTTTTCGCAAAACTATTAACCAAAGTATTTTATTTTCCTGACTTCTAAATATCTTCTCCTTTGATCTCCCAAAATATGAGACAGAATTGAAAAAAGGCTTCCAGAAAGCAAGAAAAGTCAATTTGAATTTTGGATTTTGGAGATAACTACATCTTCAAACAGTTTAGAAGTGTCCTTTCTATGTGCAGTATATTTTTGGACTGAGTTTTACTATTTAGAAACTCTAAGGGTTAGCTGAGATGGTACAGAGAATAAATGCAACCAACAGATTAGCTCATTTGCAAATTACTTATTCAGTGAAGCAAGGTTTGAAAGGAGGAGGTGGAATGTAAGCCTGGAATTCTGACTCAGACTCAACTGCTTTCCTCAATTGCTCTTAGCAAGCCACAATTATACAAATCTCTGACTCAGCATTAAGAATTTGGCAATCTAGTCTTCAATAAAACGTAAGGATTTTAATGTAATGTTATCTGTATATTTAGGGTAAATAGCTAGTTGTGCCTCAAAAATGTTTTAGTGTTGTAAGCCAAGATAAATCTGCTCTGACACCATACCTACACAAAGCAGTGGTTGTCCACTTTCAAACAAAAGATTTTACCCCATAAACAGAATGCCAGGCAAGCTTCCACTGACACTTCTAGTCTATACTGGGACAGCAGCCTGGGGCCATGAAATCTGCTTCATGACAAATTGTATTATTACCAAGCTGAGCAAGGAAGTGTAATGTAAACTAGACAAATTCTGAATGGGCTTCATGATAGCTTTAGCTGCAGTACTGCAGGAGAGAGCTGAATATCCAACACATCATATAGCTCACGATCTATACACTGAAGAGCAACAATACTTCTCTCCTCTAAAGAATATTCAGATTAAAAAGGAGGAAAAAGGGATTTTAACTTTGAGAACCATTTATTACTGTTTATAGAACAATAGCAAAGAGATACTCATTTAAGTTTTCTATTTCATGCCCAAGAGTCTTATCAAGAATAAAAATTCTCACTGAGCATTCTTTCCAGCTGAACTGCAGTTAGACAGCTAAATCAGTAATGCAGTATAACATGGTCATATTAACTTGGTGAAGCAGAAAAGACCATCTGCAACACCATGAATATAACTAAAATAGAGTGCCAGCAAAAAGCCGTTAACAGTGTCTAACGCCAGAAAACCTTATGAATGGTATTTTCAAGAAGATCAATGTAATTGATGAAAAAGGAATTATAATATTTGTTTCACTTTTGATGCAATAAGGTGTCAAAACTGATTTATAAACTGCTTTACAAATTAATTCTATGTGCATGTAAAAATAATAAATTACATTTTTATGTACTTCAATAATTTCAACTGTAAGCAATTTGTTCAAGTATACTTAGTAAGTTATTATAGAAGAAATATGCATGTTCCCAAGGTACACTCTGCTGGATATCACTGTGTAGATTAAAAATTGGCACCTTTAACTAGTGCTTAAAACATACATGACTGATTTTATGTAACTGAGATTTCTATCTACTGTACTGCAGCATGCATATATGCATTAGAGTAATAGATTCTATCCTAAATATTTGGAATTCAACAAATTTTTCATAAATTATTAAGGAAAAAAGGAAGACTGTTACATGGATTTGGTTTTTAAAGTAGGGGAAAAAGGTGTGGAAGTCTCACGGGGTTTTTTATTATTTAATACATTTTCATATCCTTGGATAAAAAAGGTGAAAACAGTGAGGTGAGAATGTTTGCAGATCTCCCAAAATTATTCAGAATATGATATGAGATTTACACATATATCCTATGATACTGAGTGGCTGAGTGATAAAACAGCAAATGAAATTTATTACAGATGTCATAATAGAGATTAAATTACCTGTTACCAGTCAAGAAAGAAATCTTTCAGCTTGTGGAAATATCTTAAATTAGCACAGGCTAGGAAGATAACTTTAAAAGGCAATCAAATATTAGGAATTATAAGGAAAGGAACTAAGATCAAAACAAAAAGCCATTATTTCACTGTACTGATCCCTGAGTCTGAGAGTAGCTCAGGCCACTGTCAAAAATTATTACATTAGAAATTAAAAGGAACTAAAAGTGAGAAGGATGATCAGAGGTACACAATACAGCTACACTAGTATTCTTCAGCTTGGAAAAGAGGTATGCAAAGAGAAATGCAACAGATGTATGAAATGCTATAAACACTGAGACTATTAAAAGGGAGAAATTAGCGCTTTTTCATGTCATAAGAACTAGCACCCTCCCCAAGGCAGCAGGTTTATAACAAGCAAGGGGAAGTACTTTTACACAAAGGTATGCCAAAATTATGGAACTGTTTCCTAGAGGATGCTTTGTAGATCAAAGGACAACCATGTTTCAGAAGCACTGAGGCAAATTCATGGAAGAAAGGTACAGCAAACATTGTTTGTGGTTTAAACACAATCTCCGGCTCAGAAAGTTTCTGAACTGCAGATAGTCAGAAACTGAGTAAATTTACAGGGATAAATAACAACACTGTAGTGGTTCTTAAACTTCTTCTCCACTACTGGAAAATAACAGAGGTCCAACAGTGTTCTAGATGGACCTCTGGTGTCATCTAGTAGAGCAATTTTAGCTCTTAGGTTTTGCTTTAAGAATAGCAGGGCGCTCTCACTTTCATTTATTTAGAATTCAAAACAAATTCAATACTAAATATATAGGACACTTGTTTTAAAACATTAAATGCTTAAACCATGCCATCAATTGCTCTATTCTTACTGTTGGGCATAGGCACCAATGAAAGACTACTTCAAAACATTTCAGTATGGGATGATAAATTACAGTACTAAATATTAATGAATGTTAGCTAGCCACAAACGCTAGCAATTAAAACTGCCTGGATAAAAAAATGAGATCTTATCCAAACAGAATTTCTTATCCCAGTGAGAGGAAATAAAAGACATTTCAAGATGTCCTCTGAGAATTCATTTCATATTGATTCACTAGGGAAACACTCATGTAGCAAAGTGATGAGTAACAAGAAGTTATTAGATAAGTCAGACTGTTTATGCAATGATATCTGATTATTTCAGTTATTTCAATTATTTTATTTTGGAGGGTTTTTTTAGCATTATTTTCTAAACTGTTCACTATGTTTTCTGTACATCAGAAGTCCTTGTGCCTCCATCTGTGTGTGTGTTACACAATAACTTAAAATATTTGCTATCTGGGTTTGGTTTTTTTAGAGGGGCAGTCTGTAGATTTTACAGTTCTTCCACTGCACCATATTTTACACTTCTTCACAGATACTGGTATTTCTTACCATTACATAAAGTTGCTAGTTTTCCACACACTCAGAATAGCCTACCCTGCCATTCAATATACTAAGCCCAACTAAGCCCACACCCATGCAAATGAACAAAAGATAATTGCATTTTATAGGTGCAACTGAGGCTTGAAGGCTGTGTTGCTGTTTCTTCTTCCCACATGTTTCTTTACTTTTCATTCTGAACTCATTCAAAATAAGTATTTCTTTTAATTGTAAAATGTAAGTATTGGAAAGGATTGTGGCAAAACTGATACACAATTTATTTTTCTTTCCTGTAGGATTAGCACTGCCATCTTCCAGTTTAATTTGTAGCAAATAAATCAATAAATCAGCAGTACACTTTTAAGCACATGGAGTTCCACTAATAATAGAGTCCACAAATACCTATTTCAGGATAACAGCTAACAAGCAAAGTATTTTGATGTATTATAACAGTCTTTTATAGATGCACAGATTTTTAACTTAGAAAGGACCAACAGAAGAGATAACTATCTCTTTTAAAACAGACTGTAGAATTAATGCTGCTATCCTTATTCTGAGCTCAGTAACTTAGGTCTGACTAAACTATGAAATCCTGTAACACCATGACTATAACAAGCTTACAGCTATATAATATTTCCATATTTACTTATTCCATTGCTAAGCACTGTAATTTATTAGGAATAGAACAATTATTTATCGCTATTATTATGTACTCTATGTGTGAAAAAAGGAGATTTTCATAACAAGAAACTAATATGTAATATTTTCTTCTTTTGTATGTATTTACATGTAGGCAGACTTTTGGGGTTCCGATTACCTGGATGGAGACTTTTAACGTACAGAAAGCAGTCCTTACCGCAGGAAGACCCTGATGCAGTGATAGTTGACTCATCTAAGCACAGCGATGACTCAGTGGCAATGAAGCACTTTAAATCACCTACAAAAGAAAGCTGTAGTCCTTCAGAAGTGGATGATACAAAAGCACTGATTCAACCCAGTAAATGTTCACCTTTGGTTAATATATCAGGACCTCTTGACCATTCATCACCTAAACAGCAATGGGACAGACTTTACCCTGACATGATACAGACAAGCAATCCACTAACCCATTCCAGATCAAAGGAAAGCATTTGTAGTATACGGAGAGCATCTTCAGTACATGACATAGAAGGCTTTAACATCCATCCGAAGAACGTTTTTAGGGACCGTCACGCAAGCGAAGGTATGGTAGAAAGTCAATCAATATTCTCTGTATTAAGAGAGTCAAACAATATTATCCATATTAAGAAAGGAATTATTGCAATTTTTCATTGCAATCATTACTTCGTAAGTAAAATTAAATATAATCATCTGGATACATTCAAAGGCACACTAAAAATATTAAGGGCCCAAATATGCCAGGTTTATTTACACTAAATACTGCTTTTCGTATCTAAGCAGACCAATAAAATTGTGGAGTTGTTCTCTGCCTTCCGTATAGGGATATAGCAAAATTGGGCCCAACATTCCTAAAACTAATATTTTTATTTGGGGGGAAAAATCAGGTGATCAAATTAAAATTGTATGCAACGTTCTGTCCCATACTCACATATATTAGATTGTCTTTGACTGTATGAAATCCTACATCAGAGATTGATCAGTTTGTTTCTTAAATCTGTGTTGTGTACATTGTATATTCACTGATCCAGTGCTGAGACATTCTTTCTCTCTCACACTGGAGAAAAAACATCCTCAGCAACTCCATTGAAATGGTTTGTGTAATGCTTAGTGAAATATTTAGTGAAATGGTGAAATGCTTAGAGTAAAACTAATGTGTGATTTTCTCTTTGCATTAGTATATTCTTGCAACCTGCAACGATGTTTCCTCTGTCTTCTTTTTCTACTGTCTCTCCTAATTATACACAGTCATGGAGTGTGGACTATAATTTCTTGTTCAAGACAGGGAATTTGAGAAACTTGGGAAAGAGCTTAGCAAACAGAGGTTTGAAAGCCTTGTGAATGGAAAGGTACCTTTGAAACAGGCTTTTGCAGAAAAGTGCCACATACACATGCTTTTGCAGTTACTGATGGTCTAATGAGTTGAATTGCACACTTTTATTTGAGCCAGATGACAAGGAATGTATGGGGAATATTTTAGGATTTCAAAAACATACGTCATAAAGACTGTGTACAGATTCATAAATTAGCAAGAAAATTAATTTTCATTTTCATTGATTGCCTGTTTTCCTCCTGTTCACTGACCACAAGTGTAAAATTCCTTTAAGTTCTCCTGCCTTTTGGAAGGTCCACACCAAGGGTTCTTTGATTCTGTATGTCTCCTAAAATGTGTCTGAATGGTCTTCTGCCACCCAGATTAGCTTCTAGAATAGCAGAACTAATTATTCCCTCCAGTTACTCTTCCTGTATTAAATATAATGGGTAAATATCTTTTCTTTTGGATCCTGATTTTTTTCAGTTCAAATGAACCTGAAAATTCAATTAAATCCATTCTAAACAATACCATTTGCTATATTTCATGTTCACATTCAAGCCCAGATTTCAAAATCAGGATGTGGAGGCAAAAATCTCCAAGCTTGAACCTTGGCATGTCTTTTGGACCACTGCATAAGCTTTATTTTGGTTTCAACTTCCTCAGATATTGAAAATAACCTTTCAAATAAAACATATTTAAACATATCTGTTTTGTCAATATCTATTTTCAGAACTTATTTTCATTAAAGCACTTCCCTATTGGTCATTCTTCATACAGTTATACGACAAAAATGTGTAAAAGTCAATGTGAATATTGTCTTTGGTTATGGTGATACAAAGTTCATGCAGAAATCATCACATAATTTAATACTTGCTGCATGGAGGAGCAAAAATTTCTAGCTCCATTTCACTAAATAATATTTTTCTAATGTTAAATACTAAAGAAAATAAATTTTACTATAAGGAGTCAATAATCTGTTTTAATTCCTATGGCGTCTCATGTGATAATTTACAGTGTAAATAGATAAAACGCTACCACTCAGATTTCACTCTGTATAAGCTATGAAATAGTAGAGAATCTGGCCCTAAGTTTAGGTCATACATATGCATTCTAAAAAAGTACAGCAGAACACAGGATGCCTCTCAGAATTGCATTAGAATTAGTAACCATCCTTGATGCCATCTGCTTCCAAGTATATTAGAATTTGGCACCTTATGCTGAAAAGATGTTTAAATTTAGCCAGCAAGTCCTGTTTGCCTTACTCAACAGTGAGCCATAAAACCCTATTGTTGCTATAAAATTATCCATGCAAGTTAGGCAACCAGGTTTCAGCCTAAATCATCTTTTCTGAACTTACAGATTCTGAGCAGAAACTGCCAAAATTAAAAGTAAAGTTCAGTCCCAATGGGCTAAATTATTACCCAGGGAGGCATAAGGTTTAAAATATTTCCCATTCCATTTTAATTTTGTTTATTGATCCTAATAATTCTGCATTTTCCTCAATCCACTGAAAACTACTACTCTGTCTGAAAATGCAATTCAGGATTCAGATTTAAATTTTTTCCACCTCCTCTAGTTCAAATAACATTAATTGAGTCAGCATAACAGAATTCTGACAGAAGAGAACAGCTTTTAGCTCAATACTAACTACAGTAATTCACCCATGGTCAAATTTATTTTTTTAGAAGATAAAGCAATGGAGAATATAAGTTATTTCATGTGTTAATTTATGTAGCCTTATTGCCTATCACTTTAAAATTACCATAGCTGTGGACATTATATGCTGAAAGGTATTACATTAAAAGTGTCAATTTATGATTTTAATTTAATTTGAGTGTACTCAATTGAATTCCATTCTAAATTTGCCTAGCTGACAGCAGGGCAAGAACTGTGTCTTCCACCCACGACCCTAACTCCAGCCAAGTTCTTCTCACCTGAAACACCAGCAATCCAGATTTTGCAGGCAGGTACAGGTTCACAGGGACTCTGGGAATTTTATTGTCTTCAGAAAGTGTCCTCAGTAACATCCCTGCAGTCTTCTGAAAAAACAGCAAGCATTTGAGCCTAACTCAGCCTACAAAATCTGCATTACTGCTACAGAGGCCTGGCACAGAAAGGCAACAGGCTGAGAGGATCTGAACACTTTCCCACACTCACAATACAGAGGGCCCAGCTCGATGTCCTGTGCTTCCCAGTCCTCAGGAAGCTGGAATGCCCAGAGAGGCAGCAGGTGTGACATGACACCACAGACAAGGCCCAACATCCCCTGCAATTCTCCCACGGGAGAAGGGCTGAGGTGGGCCCTCTGCAGGGATGGGGCTGCTGCTGGGGCGGAAGGGGCACAGCCACCTCAGCCCTCGGAGGTGGCCTGTCAGCAGGGGGCAGCTGTAGGTGAATATCAGTTTGAGCCCAAGGCACCTTTAAAAGCTGGTAAGCTGGTCACGGTGGCTGGCGGCACACAGGGGCAGGGCCGCATCCTGCGCCTGGCCCCTTGCTCCCTGCCAGTGCCGGGGCCCTCGCCCACCCTCATACCTGCTCGGAGCTGCTGCAGACAGGCAAAAGGCGTGACAGGAAGGGAGGGCAGCCTCTGGGTCATATTGTACACCCATGAACAGGGGTGGCGTCTACTATCCACCTGTATGGCTTCTTTAAAATACTATTAAATAATAACAATAATAATAATAATAATAACAACAATATTCATATTCTCTCTGAAGAGGTTTGATCTCATGAGAGGATTTGAGGCTGGGTGTGCCTGTGAAGACAGAGAGCTTTGCCACTGTTACCTTGTGGAGAATCACCTAAAAGCTGAAGGTTTAAAGTATATCTTTGTCTTCAGTGTTTCTCCAATATTTATTTGGAAAGGTGCTGCGCAGCTTGCTGCCATGGTAAAAACTTTTCCTCCTGTGAGTCCCGGGCAGGCACAGGGCCCAGCAGTCTGTGCAGGGCCACCTGCACAGGCCCACACCACATGCAGCCAGCCAACCCACACCACCCAAACTGTGGGTGCTTCAGTTGTGTGTGACTAACTACCACCTTGTGGGTTTGCACTTTGATCTCCAACCCAGTGCCAGACTTGTGGAGAAACACAATTTTATCTTGTTAGTGTTAGTTAAAACCAGTCCTACTACCTGCTGATCCTACTTCAATTTTACAAATGATCTCTGAACTGTCAAAGTGACTTCATCTTGAATAAAAGTCTACAAGATATAGTCAAGGAGGTGCAAAAATATTTCATTTCAAATCATACAGGTATTTGAAGCAATATTTTCTGCTATTTCTGATTTAGATTTTAGTTGTCTTTTTTTCTCTCTTTTTCTTCACTTTTATTATGCTGAAAACCAGACAATGGTCGCAATGTCAAAGGTAAAGTATACAGCGAGACTGTACCTTCCAGTGTCTCAAACAGCCACACTTTTTGTTATGTTACTTTGCCTGCTGTATGAAATGTTCAAATGCAACATTCTCATGCTGACCTCTCTAGGACTAGGTGCATTACTTAAATTATATTTGTTAAACACATAGTTATTCCCTTAACTATTATCTCAAAGAGCTAACTACCAATCTCTGGAAAAAGTGAAGGCATAGTTAAACAGTCGTTTAACTTAATTATCTGTTAATTCAGAAAAGGAAGGGAGGGAGATAGAACATATCATAGTTATTTAACTCAGTGCTGTTGTCCTTAAGAAGGCAAAACTATTGAAGCAACCAGGAGTTTTACCTGTGAAAGGATGTATAATCGGGCAGGGCCACTAACAAACAAGCTATTGTTATAAGGTGCCTAGTTTTCAGTTAACTATCTCAAAAATAAAATAATTGGTAATCAGGAGCCTTGTGGAAGTATCTTCACTTATTCCTCTTTTGTCTCCTTAAAACTAGTTTCACGTTCCTGGATGGCAGGGGGTATGGTTTCAAGCTTCCTGTAGTATTAAAATGTGCATGCATGAACTTCATTGCCAATTTCATGTTTAAATAATATTTAGTGCAGTTACAAAATTGTTTTTATTCACCAGCACTGAGCTACAGCTTTTAGAAGCAATTTGAACATAATTCTTAAGTTACTTCCTCCATTTCTAGAAAACAATGACTAAAGTGTTCAGTTTAATTGCAATATTTGTAGCTATGTCTGAAAACTGGTTTGTGACTTCATGCATGACGCAAAAAGTGTGTGTACCTGGTAAAGTCTTCTTTCTAAACTGCATGCAGTGCATGACCTAGATTCTGTAAAGCGATTTGTGGACTATGAAATCATTGCATTTGCTTCATCTGTATGTTGGCAAAATCTTGGGGGGAAAAAAGATGCAGTCTCTGTACTGTAAAACAACTTTTATATATTTACTGCTGGTGAAAGACGATGGATTGACAGATCAGAAGTGTGAAATCATTTCTCAGTGCATTGTGTAAGCACAGACAATGGAATCCAACCATAAAAATGGGGAGCTCAAACTTATCCTTAAAGAATCTCCTTTCTAGGGTAGGCAGAAGCATGTCATTCTCCTTGCTTATTCACTTCTTGGCCACTCTGATAAAAATGTCAATGAGGGTGCCAATTAGTGTCAATAGTGATTGTGATTTGTTATGGCCCTCTTTTTCTGCTTCCTGCTATGAGAGTATAGCAAAGGTCCATTAGCTGTCAAGTATCAGCTCAGTTGCTGCCAGCCTGGGCTGTACATAAGCTAGTAATATCTTTAAATTAATTACCATTATCAATGAGGTACATATATAGCTTTCACCACTTTCTAAAGCAAAAGAAAGAGGATTTAAAAAGCAAGGTTTTATTCTCATGTACTATTAAGTCTAATATCACACACTAGGGCATGAGTCTTAGGTAACGAAGGAGTGAGTAATTCCCTTTGGAATAGAAGCAATAAAAGATTTAAATCTCAGGAAGCAAAACTTCAATGCAATTTAAGCATCTATAAAGTTACTATTAAAAAAAATATATATCTGCTAACTAATAACGGATTTGCCTAAGCTCCCATAGTTTCCACCTACTTTGTGTTCCTTAGGTATCAAGAATCTTGTTCATCTGACAAATGGCCCCAATTTGATACCCCAGTCATGTCTAAGCCTTCTCAATATTCAAAACCTATGAATTGCTATAACTATGTAGAGAAGTAGAGCTGAAAAACTGCAGTCTGACCATACGTACATAGCACATGCCAACCACTGCACATGAAGTGGCACAGCACATGCCACTTTACTGCTTTGTGAGGAGATTGTGAGCCCTGATTTATTTTGAACACCGCTGTTTAATAGACTTGTGCAGGTGATGTGAAAGATAGATTCAGGTCCCACCTGGGCCAAAAGGTGTTCAAGCACAATATTCCCATTACTTGGTAGCATTCTTTGTACCAGGCTTTTTAGCATTCCTTGTGGGAAATATGTGGATTGTGCTTTCTTCCTTTTTCCAGTGAAGTTGTTCCACAAGGAATATAACAGGTTTATTGGTCTAAGAAGAAAAACAAGGACTGATTTTGTAGTTTAGTGGTTAGAGCACTTACCTACAAATTTTTGTTTAGATTACATCAAATGATCTTTGGACAAAATACAGAAAGTCTTGAGAGCACAACCACTGGATTGATCTCTCCCAGGGGAGCACCCAGACTGTTAGTCTAGAGCATCGTGATCACCCTTGTCATCTTGAATTCCTTTCTGCACAGTGGCACAATTTGAAATTGTAGAGGATTTCTATCTCTGGCCCAGATTAACGTATAATCGTGAATTTAGGAGGTAGAAAGCATATGTACAAATCTTTTTAAGCTAAGAAAGCAAATTCAAAGTGTGGTTCTTCAGCAAGCATCCTAAGCCAGGTGTGAGGGAAGACCAGCTGGTTGCTTTGGATTTCAGTCCTTCACATATTGCAAATACAATCCAGCTGTTCAGCTGTTGGCTCTGCAGTTCAACCCATAGGCTTAATCCTGTCCCATTGGCTGTTCCTGAATCATAGTACCTGTTCTTGTTTCCCTCCAAGGAAGACACAAAAACCAAATCAAAACAAACATGCAAAAAAAAAAAAAGTAGAAGAAAAAACATCACATTGTTGCCCATAACAGAATTAGGATATAGTCTTGTTCTCGTGAGGATCTGAGAAAGACCCTTAGATCCAACACTTTAGATACATTGTCACTGACTGCAAGACTTGGATTTTTTCTTAAATCCATATCTAGCTCTTGCTGTCTAACATCTTTATAATTCTTTTTTCCAGTATTATTCTCAAAAGCAAATTTTCCTTACTATAAATATTTTTGGCTTCTGGACAAACTTTATGATGACAGCACAAAACAAGTATACTGAACAGTTAAATTGCTTGCTTGTTGTACAAAGAACTCTGTCCAATATTGAAAAGGATAATTGTAATGGATATGTACCTCATGATGTATACAAACTCCATAGTTTTTATATATCATGATGCACTGAAGTTGTATAAGACGTTTAAGTGTATATCAGATACTCCGTTAATATTATATATGGGTGTCCTTATTGTTTTCAATATTTTGTTGGTAATGACAATTGAAGGAATACATTTTGTGAGTTTGTGACACTCTAAGATTAAAGGCTTTTAAGACAATGTTAGGTTAATATTTCCATTGATTTAGGAGTTTACATGATGAATTAACAGGATAAAGCAGGAGTCTACTCAATTTTTCTATTCACAAAAAGGTGGTTTTGAACTAACTGTCATGTAAGCATGACCAACAGAACAGATGTGATAACAGAACCTTTGCTCAGTCCAGACACTCACATAATCGAGCATCCTATTTCCACTTTTATAAACAAATAAGTATATAGTCTTTATATCTAGTCAGAATTAGAACATACCCAGTAACATGAAAACAAGTAAGGATGAATGCATTATGTACCTTACAATCTATTGACTTCATAGAAACTTTTGGGGGCTATATCTAAAGGAAATTTCATGTTTACATCCAATATTAGATTTGATTCTCATTAGCAATAGAGTTATTTTTAAAATGTTGATAATTTTTACTATTAACAAGTAGTATAGTGAAAAATCATTTTTAACTACCCTTTTAACATATCCCTCTTAAATATTAATGATAACTTATTTTTCTGCATTTTCCAAATACTAAATATGTGTTCCGATTTTTCAGGGCCTTTTAATCATATCAAGTCAAGTCTGTTGGGATCCACATCGGATTCAAATCTCAACAAATACAGTACAATCAACAAAATTCCTCAGCTCACACTGAACTTTTCAGATATCAAAAGTGAAAAAAAATCTTCATCTCCTCCTTCTTCAGAGAAAGCAATTATAGCACCTAAGGTGAAAGACCGAACGCACAATGTAACAGAGAAGGTTACCCAGGTAAGGTAATACACATTGCTTTAGTTTATTTTCACTTTTGTGGAGCCAATTATCAGTGTATTCAATAGAATGTTAGTCTTTTCATGAATGATTTGGACATCTCCAAGACAATTTAATGGGTTTGAGCCATTACTTACTTTACCTCCAATTCAGTTGCACATTAGGTAGTTTACAACATTAGACGATACTGTTAACAAACAAAACTTTTCAGGTATTTTTCAATGGAAAAAAGCTGCAGTATGCGCCAAATGCCCCAAATAACTACACTAATTTCAGTGATTCCTGTCAGTCAAAAATATTATTTTCATCCTTTTTTCTTTTTCTCATCTTTATTAATTGCTAATTATTGCAAGACACAACATAACAAGTGGTAGGTGATTGTGCCACTGGTATAAGTATCACAGTCATATTTTGTAATTTCTGTTCCAGTTCTTTGGCTTTTCATAATACCCTTTTCTGTGGGTATCTTTTCCATATATGTGCATCAAAAAGTCTATCAAAATGAAAAGCAGATACCTTTGGACTGGGTATAGGATATACTTGGGAATGAGGCATACAATTGAAACAAAACTGAAAACAATTCAAGATAGCATATTTCTTCACTCTAAGACAGATAGAGTGCCCTCTGAAGGCAACAGAAGTTTTCAGCTAAATTCAGTATCATTATTACATTTGTGTTGTAATGTCATATGGAGGTTGGCGAGGACAGGCTACCAATGTCCAACATACTGAAAAAAAAATTAAGAAATGACAGTATCCCAAATACCTTTTATGGTCTTAGTAAGGAAGAGGTCAGCCCTTAAATACCTATCCACTGACAGACTGAAAGATTAGAAGTGCTTTGTTTTAGGATGAAGATAGAGATTCCATAAGGAAGATCTTGCCAAGAGTAGCTTTTGACTTACTGCTGACCTGCCTTCCATAGTCCAGACTGCAGCTTCTCTACATTGGTACTATGCCACATATTGTCCATGCTCCTACTACCTTTGATGGATATAAAAAAGAATGTATTGCACACCCTCCTAGAGAAATAGAGATAAAAGTCCTATCAGTTCTATCTTGAGATCCGTTAGTGCCTAAAAAGTAATTGGATTTTTATCTTTCATATATTTTGTCTTTGATAGCTAACTTGAATCTGCAACCATTGTACTTTCTTCCCTGGTCAGCTGTGAAAGATTTAATCTCTTCTGGATCTATTTTGATATATTTTAAATTATTCATAGTAGTTATACATAGAAGTCTTTTCATATGGCAAAAAGTCAAGTTACATTAAAAAGACTAATTTTTATAAGTTATGTAAGCATAAGTCAAGCTTGATTGTGGTGTTTTTTTTAAATTCTGCCTGGCTAATTAGTGCCAGAGTGCCAAGTTTCTATATACTGATGACACTGTTATGGGAAAAAAAATAAATTAAAAATCTATGTTTATTCTCCAAACAACCTAGATATTATGAAAAGATCCAATAGAAATGGCTTGGATCAGATAAGCCTTCCAGGAACACTGATACTAACTAAATGTAAAATTAAATTTGAAATGCTCTATAAAATCTTTACACTCCACGAAGGACTTCCAATTTGATTTGACATTGGTTTATGTCCTTTTCTAGAACTTCTCAACAGAAGTGCAGAGTACAATTTGTGTAGCAAATACTGATAATATACCATTTGTCATAATTGGAAAGAATTCCCCACAGCTGTTTCTTTTCTTTTTTTATATTCAGTTATCAATGTTTTCAGTTTCTGCTGCAGCCTAAACTCTAGGATTAGGTACAGGGAGAAATTCCTAGGAGGTATAAATAAATATAGGTCTACAGAATTCAACCATCAAAGATCTAGTTAGCTAGTTATTAATTAAATAGAAATACACATTTAGAAGATTAAAGTGGCTAGTTTTCATCCTATTTATTTAGTCCTTATCTTTAATCCCCATTGATCTCAACATGTTTTATAAGAGTTCGAAGGTTCCACTGCACATCTGCCCGTAAATCTCTTTGTAAAACTTTTCATGGGCCTATAGATCCATTTTGTATCTGCAGAACAGTGCAAAAGTGGTTTTGGAAAGTTTGAGCACAGTGTTGAGAATAGAATATGGCAGAAACATCAGATAAGATAATTAGGATATGCTCATGCTGGCACAGTCCTTTGATATGTAAATCTGTGAAACAGCATCAAATATGACCTATTTAATCTATGGGACAATATCAGTAAAAGAGGAAATGAGTATAAAATGGCCATGGTCAGTTAAAAGTTCACGCTTAATCAGAGTAGTGATATTCTGAAAAAGCCGTATAATAAAAGAAGTTAGGGCAAGAATTCCAAATGTCATTAGACAGAGCCTGAGAAATGTAGTAAAGGGATAGATAACACAACGTGCTTTTCTGGGATTGCAGGACTTGATGACATGGAAGGCCACTTCCAGACACATATTGCACCATTCAAACATCCATCCATCTCTCTCTTTGTACTCCTTATCGTGTATCTCTCTTCCTTTTGTCAGCTTTGCTGAGAAATTTGGTCCTGCTGCTATAATCTGATATTTTCACTACTGTTGCACCTCTCACTGTGCAGCTCAAAATATAGAGACATGGACTCTGGTGTGCACCACACTAAAGTATCAGTGAGCCTCACAGTTAGATCACTGTTCTCTGGATTCCATCTCATGCATCAATAATATCAAACCGAGTATCAGCAACACAGAACATAAGAACAAGCTCTTCTTTCCATAGATAACAGATATATGACTTCCATCACATCCACAAGCTGGAGAAGTAATTCATGTAGCAAAGACAATCAAAAGGAGGGAATGGCACATAGCTACCTTCACAAGGTAGAGGAATAATGAGTACAATAAATAAGAGTCATGGCCATTAGAGGAAGTAATACACTTTCAGAAAACATTTAAAGAGGAGTGAGATGCTTTAGCAGTAAGGTTTTAGTGGTATTAATTAGGAGCAGATGGGAGAATAAAGTTTAGAAAATAATTTCAGAAGGAACAGATGTTGTGGGACAGTGAGTGAAAAAACATGAACTTTGAAATGCAGGTGAAGAAAACAAGATTTCACTACATAATTTAATAAATAAATAAATAGATAAAGAAAGAAATGTAGTCCTTAACGTCTTACCTTTTAAATAATACAAAAAAGAGATAGGTTGTAAATTCTACTGCAAAGACCTTTCCAGTATTGTCTTACTACTTAACAGGAGTGTTCAGGACATTATGTAGAGATGAAAATTGCCTTAAGATATAGCTTGTAGTGATGGTTCTGTATAAGTAGATACTCCAATCTCTTGGCCTTTCACCTGAGTAGTCGCTGATCAAAACTCCTTGTGTAATGCAGAATAGCATAACATCTTCTGGATGCCTGTTCCTGCATAATATTGACTTCTACTCAGAGGAATAGCCCAGTAGTAGCTGCCAGATAGCCCTTATTGAAAAATTGGTATTGCCATATCCCAGTGTAGATATTTGTCACTAAAATCAAAGTTTCTATTCTGCTTCACTAACAGTGGTGGTTTTTAATACTTCACATTATCATTTCCAGAGGTGTTAAGTTAGACTCTCTTCTGGAAGAGTCTCAACTTCCTTGTTTTCATTATTCATTGACAGTCTGTTCAGGGAGGCAGTCCAATTTCTGCACTGACAGGTTCAGTTGGCGTCCTGACACTGATTGTTACAAAGAGAAAAGTCTCATAGGCATGAAAAGTAGACTTTTATTAAAGACAGCAGTGGGGAAAATATTTGGCATCTGTCCCTTAACATTTTTGATTAATTCATAAAGGGGACTCCTAGCCTTAAAATTACAGTGTATAGACACAAACCAGTGATTCTACCTTTTGATCGAACACTGATTTATTTCAAATCTTCTTACACAGCCAGTTCCCACTCATGTATGGCTCCAGAGTTGTGAACTCTGTTGTGAACAGTCATTTAGTCACATAGTCAATACATATGCTTATTTTCAAAGAAAAGAAAGAATTTCTGAATACCCATAGATTAACACTGGCAACAAACAATAGCTGGCCCAGTTAATAAACTTACTGGTCTCTTTACTCTGTTGTTTAAGAAAAACTGGTTTGTGGCCTCTGATCATTAATGTTCAGATGTTATTGATCCCCTTAAAATTCATTGGTCTGTTGACATACAGCATGTTGTTGAAAGACCCACTACGTATCTATTGTTTATAATTTGTCTCAGTAACTGACTTACAGGAAGGTAAAACTCTATGATCTTTAAACTTCCTGTAAATAATACTTTTCAAAACAGTTTCATTGTCCACCTACCTGTAGAAAATATATATATATACCCAAACTGGTTATATGGCTGATGAAATGATAAATATATACCTTGACAGGCTACACAGTTGATTGGAAGATTGTAACCTGATTTGCAGACATGCTGAATACTCATAGATCTTCTGAAAGTGGAGCCATCAGTGAAGGGAGGGTCATGTATGAAGTGATAGACCTTGTAGTTTCACTGCCTGTTTTTGTAATCTGGCCAGACTCTATTCTGTCAGCCCCAAAAGATTAAGAAATAAGTAACAATATCCCCTGAGGCCAGTCTCAGCTGTTGATATAAAAAGAACCATTATATGATCATGACTTCAAACTGACCTTCAGGTTTTCAGGCTAAAAGAAGACTAGCAACATCTAGGACAGAGACAGGCAATATAAGACCTAAAAATAAACCAAATTATTGATCTATAAATTTTCAGCAGTCTGATTCAGCTGACACATTGTGTTGTTTACAACATCATGCAATAACTCACACACAAACATTTTGAGGCTGTTCATTCTGGAACTCAAGCTGACATAAAACTGAATATTCTGAATTAAGGGGAAACATTTTTAATATGTCTTCCAATTACACAGCAAGGCAAACATATAACAATGAAATTGGGGGTAAACAAAACCACCATTCCCTACTTATTGTATGGAAAGTTTAAATTACTGGTTTCTGCTGAAGTGAGAATCTTCTTTTTTCTATTATTTGTTTTTCCTGTTCTCAATGATCAATTGACATAGCTTATACTGGAATTATTCCCTTTGTTTAGAATCATACTTAACACCTTCATGTAATAAAATGTAATTTTTTATTGTCATTATGTAATTAGGCTTCATAATTACTGCAGATGCAATTTCAGAAATAGTATAAATGTGTGTCATTTCATTATCATTTAGGAGGAGTGACACACTGTGTGTGAAAAGAAGAAAAGTAGAGAACAACATGGTGACGGCAAAACCAATCAAAATACCCCAGTTTCTGGGTAGTCATTTATAGCTGTGCAAAGATGTCACCAAAATTGGAGAGTAGGCTCTTTTGCACCTGACCAAGTAGCTATACAAAGAGCATGGAAGCAGAAATTTGATTTTTGATCAATTTCAGAGGAAAACATAGTGTTTTCATTGAATTACTTATTATTGCATCAATATAGTTACAGATTCACAGCAATTGTGAAAGATAAAATATTCCTTCCTTCCAGCAGAGCCTCTTCTCTTTGTGACAGTTGAATAGGATGTCATCTGAACTGCTGCAGTGTTGTGAGATTTCACAACATCATAGAAATGGAGCAGTCAGATAGCCCAGCTGCTTTGAAGAATGTAACCTGGATGTATCCTTAATTAGTCCATGTCCTTCCTCCAAGATCTACTCTTCTGAAAAAGGGATTGCCTGATTTTACTGAGTTGGGAAAAAGCATCCTGTTTCTTTTATGAATTACACTTTCGAGTAATCTATATTTTGTTTGATCTCTTTGCTGTTACTGCCTTGAACCAAATATTCAATGATCTGTACTGTGATGCTAACATGGAGTGGAGCATATGATTTTTTTAATACTAAATCATTTTCCAAAGCAACATTCTTCTTTCGATGCTAATAATTGGAGAAAATTGGCAGACACAGGCTTTCAGACTGCATTGTACTTTGTTCTGAAAACAATGAATTTGATAAATGTGTTGAGGGTATAAGAACTAATGCCCTAAAAGCAAGTAAAAGTGTTAAAAACAAGGTGTAGGCAGCACTTACTCAAACCTCGTTTCTCTAGACTAGAGCTCTGAATCCCCAACTCCCATTTCATGGTGGATTGACCTTTGAATTTTCTAAAATTGGTAGGTTACTCCAACAGTTTTGACACCCACCAGAACAGTCCCATCATGAACTGCAAGAAGTTAAGTGCCTGCTTAGCCACTGTCAAGCCCCACTGAGGTCCAGAGAACTGGCAGTCCTCTGATCCACTTGGCATGCACAGTCTGAAATAATACGTTTCACACATGCAGGTAGAGTTGCCTTAAAACAGCCATGAAAGAAGTCACAGTCTCTCTTTCACATAATCGTAGAACCATACAAAAATGTAGTATGGAAGAGACCTCTAGAGGACATCTAGCCCAACCTCCTACTCAAAACTGCTTAACTTCAAAGTTAGATTAGAGTCAGGTTGTTACCATGTTAACTCAGGAAACAGTTTCTATGTTTAGGTCAGCATTAGCATATATTTTCCTAGAGAAAATCACCCAGCACTAGACAGCAATAGCAGATAGTGTGCAGAAAGAGGAAAGGAAGAGGGCAGAAAGCTGTGGATCTCATGGGCCAGAAAGGGCTGGCATTTTACAAGGAACATTGCTGGTGTAGCTAACATTTAGGGTACTCATTTAAAAATAGGCAGTCCTGGGTTTTAGTCCCAGAGCATTTTGCCTGTTACTTATCTTACATAAATGACCATCTGTTAAAAAATCCACAGAAATAACCCTGGGCACCAGGAACTCAGACTCAGGACTCATTCTCTCCCTGTCTGAGTGTCCTTACCCACAAATGGTCTGCATTCAGAACTCTGTTCTAGTGCCAGGCAGCTAATGTGTACACACTGTAGTACCAATGTTGGATCTAGACACAGAATGCCATAACCTGGCCAGACAATATTTAGAATTTACCTGAAAATACATATTCACCTCTCTTAAGAGTCATTTTCATCAGACAAAAAACACACATATGTTCAGCTAACAGTTTAATATTCATTTCTTGCAAGTAAGGAGTTTCTCTTTTAGCATAATACTAGCTAATACAAAAAGTGAAAAACTGGTGGGTATTTTGAAATATTAACTTTTTCAAGGAAACAGTTAAGTTCCCATACTTTGTGTATCTATAAGATAAATTGATGAGTAAACTAAATGTGAGAGATGAATCCTGCAATTTGCAGCTAGTAAGGTGCTGATATAACTGGTGATAATTATAAAGCAGTTATCTTCTACTGATTAGAAACCAAGTGGCCTTAAGCATATAAAGGAGAAACAGCAACAAGGCTATTCTTTTGGCTTGGGCAGGGGATAGGAGAGAAGCATGTGGATTGGTTAGTTTTGATGTGTTGCTAGCTGAAAAAAATATTTTCTGGTTAAGGTTTCCTAGGGTTTGGGATTTTTTTTCATAGGATTATAAACAGTAACAAAAAACAAAAACCATTAAGCCCAGACAGTACAGTATGTCGTTTGATGAAATCTGAATGCCCTCAATATTAATAAGCCAAATGAGAAGGTCATTCTTCTCATCTATTATCTGTTGTGTTAGAACTTGGATAATGCTTTCAACTTATAACTGGTAACAGGATCAATAGAGAAGTGCATACCCAGAACAGTTCAGAGATAATGCTTTTTTTTAAAAAAAAAAAAAAAGGAGGAACACTTCTTAAATTATATTGAAACATCAATAAAATCACAGTAAGGAAAAAATCTGGAACCAGTTGTATGAATCAAAAATCAAAGGATCATTGAATCCCAAATATTATGTTTATGAAGTAGTGTGCTAATAATCACTGTGGTAACATGTGGTTACAAAGCACTTACTGAGCTGTATGTGTGGTATAGGTGATACTGAGCATAAACATAATGAGCATAGCACAACAAAAATCTCTAGAAGATATTTGTTAAAAGTGGCTAGTTCAGACCATCTAGAGTGTACAAATATACTATAAAATTCAAATCTATTTATACTAAAGTACCTAAATTGCATGACTATTTAGTCTCTATGAATATACATAGAGAAATTGCAAAGTTTCTTCATGCTGATATCAGGGTGGCCTTGTATTAGATTTATCTTAGATAAATCTGTTTTTCTTTGACAATCGAATAAATCTTTCATTGTAGCACATGGTAGAATTGTCTTTAAGGTACTTCAGGTGTATTTTCAAGTGTAAGTTTTTTATTCAAAGAATTATTAACACAGCATCTTTTTAAATATGAAAATTGCAGTAACTACTTTTCAGTTCATATCTTGGAAGCTGGCATGAGAAGGTATGTTCAGCTCCAGACAGTCTGTTCAGAATACTACTACTAATAAATGAGAAACATCTATTAAATGGGAAGAAAAGATCTTAATTTCACAGCTTTGCATTTTTTTTCTGATCTAAGTATCCATCTTCTTTGAAAATGTTCCACTATTAATTATGAAGAAACCTACTCTCTTTTGAGACAAAAGAACTGCTATATGGTATGGTCTCATGTCTGTATCAATCTGTTCTGTTCACATAAGTTTAGTTTCACTGCGTTTGTAGATGGGTTAACAATGGAATACTATAACAGAAGGAGAGTAACGCCATTTGCTGCAGCTTAGTCACTAATTATGTTCGTTTCAAGGTTTGGAAGAGCAAGAAATCAGTGCCTGCAGCTCATGGTCATCCTTTACAATTCGTTAGAGGCCAGCTAATTTATTTTGATGAAATTTGTTAGGATAGCATGCAGACTGCAGCCTCCTTCCAGGTTTTCAAACAAAGCTTGAAAAATAAGTTTTGTATAGGATAGTACTTTCCAGATATATTATGCAGTCTATTGTCTCTCTTTACACCTACAATATGAAGTAAACTAAGGAAACTGCAACACTGATTGACCCATTCTGAAGTTTTCACAGTGTGAATAATTAGTCAATATATCTAGAAAACAAAGAACATTAAGAACATTAAATCTTACACTCAGGCTTCTATCCTAGGCATTTTTTTTTTTCACTGGATTGAGCTTTTGATGCCTGCAATCATGTATGTGATCAGCCATAGTACCAAAAACTCCCATATCTCCTTGGTTAAACCCACAAATAAAAGGTCCCGTTTTCTCCTGAACATAAGCTTCATTTAGCATAACACAGTAGAGGTGGAGCTTCTCAAGTTATTTTTGGCTCACTGATGCTGTGCTGTCACAACATTTTTGTTAGAGTACCAGAGTAGCTAATGAAGAATCATCAGGAAGGTCCTACCATATCTTGCCACAATTCCCCAAAACCAGAATATATTTTTACACTGGAAAAAAAGAAAAATATCTAATGTAAGATCCAGCTACTCACTGAGGAAAAGCAAGTTTGTCTGCTTATTTCTCCATGGTCACAACTCTACCCTTTTTCTCTGCCTAACCAGTATGAATTGAATGGATGGCTCTAGAAATCTGAATGGTGTTTTTATAGGTTGGTTTTGCTAGTGAAATGTGATTTATATCATCACATTGTGTGTACATGTGAATGCAGTCTGCTTCATCTTCCCTTGCCAAATGGCTTTTTGGTTGAAATGTTACTGGCCAAATTTGGTAGAAGGCTGGGTAATGCAATCAGCTTTCCTACAAGTGGTGTGAAGGGAGGAACCTGGGCAGAACTCTAAGACTAAATGTCTCCTTTAAGTGAACCAGGCTGGTATATGCTCATTAGGCATAAAGACTGGAGAGCCACAAGGGAGATGGACATATCTAAATTAAGCTTTTCCCCAGCTACCAGAGCAGTTTCAACTATAATTCACACCTTTTTAAACATTAAGGGCTCTAATTATAAAATGGAAATTTTCTAGAAACTAAAGTTTGCTTTTTTGATGATTATGGAAACAATATTTACCATGAAACTGAAGGTTAAATTTAAATATGAATGTATACATAAGGATCTTTTCTCCTTTTCTCCTTTACTCCTGACAGTTACGTCAGTAAGTACTGTAATCATAGAACCAAACTATGGATGTAGCTGCTTCATCTTCACTCTGTGCACTTCAGATATTCTTACAGCTTTTAAGCTCGTTTTTAGCTGCATCAAAATGTTTGGCAGCTACAAACCAGTCTAAATAGATTATACTGAAAGATACATTTTTCATAAATATTGTGAGGAAGACAATATAACATCAACAAGCACAAAATCTACTTTGTTTTGTTGTCATGCCATGAACAAATGATAGAAAAAATCTTTTCGGTGACTAAAAACCACAGCAATAATTTAAGCCCTTATTACAAATGTGACCCTTGATGTTTTGTTGTCAGACATATAAATGCTTGTTAACAGGTTAGAAGAGCACAAATAACTCACATACTCTTTAGCATTTTGAAGGATAGCATTTTCTGTCTTCTGAAATAACACCTTGTGGTAAGTTTTAAAGAGGGTTACGTAAGTTTTAATACATATTCTCGTATTAACATTTGCTAAAAATAGTCAGTTGTTAATATCTCCTTCTTTGATAAACTGTATATCACTAATTTAAGATTTAAAGTTCAGAGAAACATACTCAATAAATCTGTATGCTGTTTGTCTGATGATGCATTACCCACTAATATGAAAGTAATTTCATACTGACTCAAGAGGCTCCTGAGGTTTAAGATCTATAAGGCATTTCATAATTTTTTCATAGAAAATAAGGGATGGAAAATGAACTATAAAAATACTTCCTCTCTTTCAATATTTTCTTTTAATAATTTCTTCATGAGAAAATAAATGCTAGGTTAGAGATAGTGAGTTTTCTAAATTATTACATATATTCAAGTTTGGTGAAGCAATTTTGGTTGACAGTAACATACACAGAAATATTAGTTCCATGAAACCTGCACAATTTTACTGAACAAACATGAGAAGGCGGCTATTTTACTGCTTTAATTTCATGGCATACATAAATTTCCTTGACAATTTGAAGATTTTATGTTACTGTGTATTTAAATATCTTTAGCTGACTAGATTTACCTAATTATTTGATAGCTCTATGAAAATGTGGCACTTCATGGCCTCAGTCCTGGGAGACACTCAGCACTCCCAGGAAGTCCCAGTGCTCTCAAATCTGGGTTGGATTTGACAGTTTTCATCATCACTGAGGAAGGATGCTTCCCTATCAAATGGAGAATAAATGGATGACATTACTTGAAGAATCTTGGTAAATCTTTAAGACCAAGAATAGTTTTGTAATTCTCTTCATATGTAGGTCAAACTACTTGATAATAAGGCCTGCCTCTTTGCTTTGCATTGTGGTATTGGTTGAGTTCTCTGATGTACTATTACATTGCTGGAGATTTCAGTGTTCATGGATATCATCACATTTATATAGTACAAGCACTAGGGAGAGTCTAGTAATTGTTTGGTACAGTTGCTGTAATTTCAAGGCATGAACCCAATCTCTGATGAGTGATGTCATTGATGGATACATATACTGTGTGAATGTAGGCTTCAGCCATTGGATCATATCTTAAATTTGTACTCCGTTTCATCATATGTTTAGATAACATCATGTAAAATATTATTATTGCTTATAAAGACATCACATTCATGAGTATAATGAAATGTATTTTTTGCAATACACAGAAGGGGAAACATCAACGAAAAGCTTTTCTGCCTTTCAGCCTGGTCCTTGTATATATACCCTGTTTTGCAATTATATTCTCTGATTCATATATTTATATCATTTTTTAAAAGTGTCTTCTGAAAGACCTTCCATTTCTGTCTCAAATAACTTGCTATCACAGTACCATTAACATTGAAGCTACAGAAGACTTTAACTTAAAAATTTCAGCCAACAAGGACAGCAAAAAGCCATTTAAAACCTTGTTGGCAACATATTACTTGCTCAGTGTTGTTTCCCACAGGCCTTCCCAGCAAAGGCTGGAAAACAGCATTTCTCTCCTCTCTTGGAGGAAACAAGCAATTTGAAACAGGTGCTTTGAGGTATGCTTGAGATGACAGTCTCCATCTGAAAAGGCTTGCAGCTTCAGCTACACAAATTGTACACATTACAGTGCAGGAGATTAAAGAGGAATCAGAGCACCAGAAAGGAAGCATGCAGGCAGCAAAATATTCACTTGTATCAGTGAATCCATATCAAAAACCTGAAAGGCAGAATTTAACTAAACTACCTAAGGCAGAGGTAGAACAATTCAACCAACGTAACTTGAACTGTCATGGAAACAGTGTTACACTCATAGGTGCACGAGACCTTTTTAATTCATTGTCAGTCTCTATTCCTTGTGGATTTTCCAATACCAAATTAATTATTTTTATGGCAATATATTAAGAGTTTATGTCTAGAACCCAGAATTTTTCTTTTTCTTAAATTTTAATACCACCAAACAGCATTGATGTTCAACTTCTGTGAAATTTTTTGGACATTTATAATAAAAATTACTTAACACCAATTCAAATAGATTCCACATACCTCTTAAAATTTACCCATTTTTGTCTTCTTTCACACTATCTCATGGCCTACCAAAGTGCAGCTCCTCCAGAATATAAATTTATGGAATATCCAAACACTTTTGTAGTGTTTCTGTATTTCAGTTAGGTTGAGAATGGCGCAAAGTCCATCTTCGGCTAACTCAAAAAAGCTTTATTTAGTGGCAGATTCACTTCTGGAACAAATATGATTAAAATATGCTCAGATAAGCTTTGAGTTTTTCAGGTTCAGCCATTAATAACTAAAGTGCTGTTTCAATGCTTACCTAAAATTACACTTGGTGAAAAAAAAATCTATTGTGCTATTTCTGACCCTGCAAACAAAGAAATATTGAGCCCATTGTTTAAATAAGAAAGGTTTATATCCTCTTGTATCTGAAGTCCCAAATGGGAAATATATAGGACAGGCAAGGACAAATCATATTTTCACATAGCAGCAGATTTATTTTAACAAAAGCTTAACTTAAAAAATACGGAAGCCATTAAAACTGTGTTATAAGACTTCATGGGTATACTTCAAACTGTTTGATAGAAAAAGTTTAGTATTAACATTACATACAAATTTTCATCCTACATAACATTAAAGCATTTAATACAGATGAAAGAGTAAAACAAGACAAGTATTAGCATTCTCCACCATTAGTATTTCTTGGCTAAGATGTTCTTTAATAGCTACCCTTTGAAAAACATGTAAAAAAATCTTTTACATGTAAAAATGCCTTTCAATGCTGATGTGTGAAAGCAGTATATAATGCTGCATTTGGAGGACACACTAAATCAAAAGCACTTCAGCCTTCTTTCAGTACTGGTGTAATCTTGTTAGCTGATCATGTCAGCATCAAGGAAGATGATCATCAAGATGACTGAAATATGAAAGACCATTACAGTCTTGTGGAGAATTAGGTAATGCCTACCATCAGGGAGCAAATGTTGATTTAATTTTCATTTGCTGAGTACTACTTGTGTAATATTTATTTTTAGGTCTTATTAGATTCAGAGATCTTTTTAGGATGTCCAGTCTGTAGGGGTCTCATGGTAATGGTATGAATAGAGAAGAAAAAGGAAGAGATATCCTTGCTAGTTTTATCTTGGTAGCTTCAGTAGAACTAATACACAGGAGAAAAGAGAGCCAGGAGAGGTTACATCAAGAGAAGAGAGTTCCACAAATCTAATAAAATCTCCAATGTGAAATCATATACTCTTTTAAAATTGAATTAATACTGCTTCATTTTTGGACTGCACTATCATTTGGATTTAAGGTCTATGATAAAAAGGGCTAACTATTACAGGAATATGGCTTTAGCTTCTGTGTCTACTTCATGTTTCTAATTTCTTTTGTTTTTCAGTTTTTCCCATTTAATACTGTTCTTGGACTTGTTGATAAAGATTTGAAAATGCTTTCAAGACTGCATGTTAAAAGGAAGAAATTGTACTCAAGATCTAAGGGGTTTTAGATAACACTGACATTGTTCATTCTGCACCATGACCTGCTTCAGAGAGCAAACAGGAATAGTAACTTAGCTTTACTCAAATTTAGGAGATGCTATCTTCCTTGATTTCCTAGTTACCAACAATACACTTGCACACAGTTTAAAATGCTGCTGGGAAAAAAAAAAAAAAAAAAATTAATCCAAATATTTTTCCATTTTTGTGAAATTAGAGGTAGTTGAGATTAACCTAGCCTAATAATCTATGGAAACTCCTATAGAAATGAGATGGGTAAGGATGTTCTCATGTCATCTCTTGCCATATTCTGTAGAGAAAACAGAACATGCTTTACATTTCATTAACATAGTCACCTTCCACTGTTACACTCAGATAACAAGTATGGATGATTTTGGCTTTCTGATTCAACTTTGAAGTGTATTTGCCTTAGAAAATCTGAAAAGTCAAAAGTTCTTTCAAAATTCTTCCCTTATTTTTGACCGGCTACAATAATGTCTATAATAGAATTATCCTAGTTCCATTATCATCTTGTTTACAATTTCATGTAAATTTCATATCTTGGCTGCTGAATACCTTCTAAAATGAGAAATTCTAAAGTTTCTTCAATCTCTACTCAGATAAAGATGTTCAAGTTTCTCATACAAGGAACTGACATGTTGCTAGATTTGCTACAGCTTCCCTGACTTCATGATGCAGGAGTAATCATCCATTCATCTGTCAGGGCTGTGCACCTACTGTTGGACTGAGCCCATCAAGATGTTGGCAACATAATATTTTTTCATGTCATATAGTATTTCCCAGAAATAAATCATTTTAACATTGTATTTCAATGAGTGGACTAGTAGCATCTTCCATAATTTTACACAAAATGTTTTATGGGTAAGACAGATGTTTATTTTAAAGTTCCCAAGTAATCTGGGATTATATTTACAGTTTGAGCTTTATTAAATGTTTATGAAATCCTTTTAACATAAAAGGTGCTATGCAAGCACTAACCTTGTTAGTACAAGCTTTACTTTATCTGTGGCAAAAGCAGCAGTGACAGAACAGTATTTAGTACTGAATATAGCTACATCATCGAAATATACAGTTCATATGAGACACGCTTAGTCATGAGACATAGGAAAGTACCTTTCTGAAAAGCTAATTTATTAAGCCTTGCACCCATCAAACTTCCACATCTACCTTTTGTGTAGATATACACTGTATCCCTCTACGTTACAACCACTGAGTTTCTCCCCACCCTGTATACCTCTTATTTTGTCACCTGTAACCATTGCGTTTTGTTCAGATTTTCTGGATGTGTATTAGTTCTGTCTATGATGAAAGATCTTACCTAGATTGTGAATATGCTACATGGTTTTTTGTGTGAGTGTACATTAATTATTTATCTCTTTGGAAATCCACAGCACAAAAATATTGTGAATTCTTAGGGAAAGTGCAAAAGGTCCAGTGCTTTTCTGATTAACTTGCTTACAGCGTCTGGTCCACGCAGTCACTATATGCTCATAGAATGAGTTCAGTGACTCAGGCATGCTTTCTGGTTGTTCTCCGTGTTCATGTGCTTTATACAGCGCTACAGTTACTTGAAGAGCCATGGTCAAGCATATAACCCTAACCCACACTTTCAGTTATGCAGTACTAGAATAGCTAGGTAACCGTACTGTAAATCCATGCAGTGATTTGACAGAAGTATTTCTTTAACAATTCATGGTCGTAGTCATAACAGATGACTTATCATTTACTATTTCTGATATGATTTATTAAAACACTATTATGCTTCTTTACTTTGTTTCTACTTCTTTGGTTTTTACTGTATGCATTTGCATCCTTTAATAAATTTAGATTGAAATGCCTCAGGACAAAATTTATGAATATACATGTGATACGTAGAAATATGGGTCTCTCAGAGTCTCTTGAAACTGTACAGTTTGCATAATAGATAACAAAAATAAAGTGCTTACATGCAGGAAATAAAAATTGACTAGAAAGTGTCCCCATTAAGTTATAAAATCAAAATTAAAAGAGGACCAATATTTGTGTGAATTAATATAAATCTTAAAAACAAAAAGAATCAGCTAAAGTTAGAGGAGTAAAAATGATGATAACTCATTGCTATTACGTAACGGCTTCTATGAATGCTTTCCACTCATCCTTTGCAAGATGCTTTCAGTTTAGTAGGTAAATATTATTCTCTCTACTTGACAGAGGTTAGAGAGGTTAAACATCAGCTTGCCTCAGATCACTGAGAAACAAAATGGCATAGATGAGAGTATAATTCCCAGATAATCCAACATCTTGCCTAGTGTTTTGCTTACATATTCTATTTTATAAAAGAAATTGTACAGGGAAGAATCTTTGTGTTTCTCCAAGTGTCAAATGCTGTTACTGCATGTGATGCTGCAGAGCCTGTAATAAGACTTCCCTAAACAAACCAGCTATCCAGTGAAGCATATGGCCAATGTGCTGCAAAGCACATCAGCCCAGTTTGGCTCCTTGACACTTCACCAAGAAACACTGTGCAAAACAAGATCTTTTGAACACAACACAAAGCAGAAATGTTATCCAGCAGTAGGCAGGTTTTCTTGAGGGGAAAAATGTTAGAACTGTCAAAAAAAAAAAAAAAAAAGATAACATCACAAACAGTGTAACCCAGTTTAAAGTGATAAAGGCTTACCTACACTTTCTTTCTCCTTTTGCTTAGCAGAACAGCAGCCATTAATAAATTTTCATTCTTCTTAAATATATTTTCTTTCCATTTCAGTGAACTGCTGTTATCTTTGAGAAACTAAAAGCTACCAAATACTTCAGAAAGATAAATCTGTCTAAACTGTGTGAATTTATGACAGTTATTTTGATCCCACTCCATATTTTTCTGGGTATCTGATTGCAGCCTTTATACAATAAGTGCCACCTCGAACTTGTTATCTTAGAAAGTGAACAAATGAACCAAAATCAAATGAAGTATATTCACCAGCCCTATCTGTGTGAAACACCTGAAGCAAGATTCTCAGTTTAAAAATGTATTTGAATGAAGACTCTTAACTTGCAGCAGAGCTGGTTTAAGAGCGAATGGGATAAACGGGAACATACAGGAAAAGCTGAGTTTTAGATCAGGGTTCTTTAATCAAAGGTAAAATACAATATAGTTTATTAAACTCTGAAATTTTCTCATTATAAATAGAATAATCACCTAATACTGCTTGTAAAACACACCAATTATAAATACAGTTCTGCGTTCACCAACAAAACTAGTGTGAGATGTATTTCATGAAGGTTGAATACCCCTAAATTTTTTAAAGAGAAAACCCATTGCAGCTAGTATGACTTTTGCTACTTAGCATTATAGTCTTCTCTTTAGTAAGGTGCAAGGAAGCTTGTCTTTCTCATCATGTCCCAACATTCAGAGAATTTTCAACACTGCAATATTTTAGTCTTGTCCAGGGCATCTCCATACTCTTAAAAAACATTTCCTAAGCCACCTCTTTTACAATTCAAACTATAAGGAGAGTTTCACTGTCCAGAAGATATAAGTTAGTAAAATATCTTTTCACTAACAGTGAATTTGTCAACATCTGTTTTAAGTGAAAATAGTAAAGGTCTTTTGAGTGTATTGCAAAGTACACTGAAGTCTCCCATCAAGACAAAATGGCCAAGATTGGCCAACACCAGTACCCAAAACTTGCATGGATGTCACACAACAGCAAAAGGATAAATTCACTTCATATTCAATCAGTCTCTATTGAAACTGACAACATAAAACCAAATAATGTGTTTTCTCTTTTTTATGTATGTGCAACTGTGATTTTTTTTATTTGAGAGACAAAGTCCTATCTTCTTTCTCTTGATCCAGCAAACAAAAATAGTTACATAATGAGTGTTTGTTTTTACTTCCCATTGCATGGGAGTAAGCAAGTCAGAAATGTAAGTTCTGTATCACATTATGAATATGAAATTCATAACCACCAGTCAGCCTCTCAGTCTAAACCAACCTATGAATAAATGTAACTAAAATGAGAATAGGAACAGGGGAATAAGTCCAATTTACATTATGTCTTGCTCTGAAGTGAAACACACTGGCTGGAATTTTCAAGCAATTGTAGGAGACATGTTAAATAAGCTTTATTGTTCTTGTTGTCTGATACATTTTCTTCATAGTCTGAAAATCCAGCAGGAGAACACTGATATAAACTTTATAAATGGCAGTTCCATTGCTACGTATACTCACACTGCTCTCAAATACTAAGAAAACATCCTTGTCAACTCATGAGGTGGTGATCTGAAAATATGAAGACTGCTTAAGAGATTAAGCAATGTCTCTGCTTCGGCTTGCTGTGTTTAATGCATAAAAATATAGCTAGCACCATTAGTTAAGTACAAGTCCTAGTTACAATATAAATAATAGATGAACAGCCTCTACCATCACCTCAGCATGGTGCTTAATGGCTGCTTGAAGGTACCATATAGTTTGGATGGCTTAATCTTGTCTTTTTTCACAGTTCAAAGAGGAGAGGTTATTAACCGTGGTGTTCTCACAACTTTTTCAGCGTAGAACTTCACTGAAAAAGAAGTGCCACTTAGATTACATGTATAGGATCTAAGGTTTATACAACACTTGCTGTTGGAAAGTTCAACAGAAAGGAGTGTGCTGACCCTTATAATCCTATAAGATTATGTTAGAGGAGCATGAAACTCCTCAACCTTGAACAAGCTGAAATTTCAAATTCCAAATTGCTTACTGCTAAAAAAAAGCAAATAAAAGTGGACGATGTTGCTGAGGAGGTACTTTCCCTTCCAGTCATCATTTCATTTCAGTTTAATTATTCATTTTAATTATTTTTGAAAGTCTGATTTTCTAAACAGCATTGTTTTTAATTAGCAGGAATATAAGGAATAAGTAGAAATAACTGGTGGAAAATGGGTATAAGATTTCCTGAATATGTCACTTGCCCAAATGAGTAGTAACTGAAGGTTGTCACCATCTGACCTTTGTTCATTGGTATGTGTAGAATGAAGCAGTGATCTGAGTCCCATAGGATTTGGAGAGCACCTGCAGCACAGAAGGCAATAATTAACATCATTGCTGACAGTCTCTGTAACTACACCAAGCACTGAATAGGGACAAAATCATAATTTACCTTCTCATCCTTTAAGGTTTTGTTCTTTCATGTCAGAGTTCAGTCAGACTGGAGGAGCAGCCAAATGAAATTTGTTTTATCTCGTGCCCACACTATGTTTGTACAAAAGCAGACATTTCAGCTTCTAGGGCCAGCAAATCAAGCAGTGCTTACAAACATAATCCCTTCCAAATAAAATTGAAATCCAATTTAGATAACACCAACAGATAACAAATCCATACTTTTAAAGGAATGGTAGCAAGCTTTAGGCATTGACTAAAGTAGAAGTGAAGCAAAAGGCAATATCTCTGTGGTACCCCTCTTTGTCACACCTTCAGCTGTACTAGAACTACAGCCTCAGTGAAATTTGTCAATGCACGAAACCACAAAACTCATGTGGAGACAGCTGTCAAGGACACCCACAGATCTTATTTTTTTATTTCTGGTAACCTAAACATTTTCTAATGAGAGTAGACTCTTTTGTAGTGAATTAAAGCTGTTGATAAAAGATTTGGTTTGGGAGAAAAACACTATCATTGCAAGAAAACTTGTTCACTGGCCATGAACAGGCTAGCAAGGTTACCATGTGGTGGATAAATTAATTTGGTGACATGTTTAATTACGCAGATTTTATGGACCAGATATGCCACTTAATGGTTGCTACAGGGAACAAGAATCAATCTACTGTGCAAAATTGTCAATGAATTTATTGGACCCTGGCAGAAATCATGAAGTTCACAGAAGTTTAGTTTGCCAAAACACCAGTTAATTGCAGCTTAATCCCGAAAACTGCAATAAAGTACTCCTTAGTTTGTCCTGTATTTGCTAAGTTTACTGAAAGTAGGAATACACTGCCTGATTATTGACATGGTGTATTTCTTATTCTAGGTTTTATCCTTAGGGGCTGATGTTCTACCAGAATATAAACTCCAGACACCTCGCATCAACAAGTTTACTATATTGCACTATAGTCCTTTCAAAGCCGTCTGGGATTGGCTCATTTTGTTGCTGGTAATATACACCGCCATATTCACCCCTTACTCTGCTGCCTTCCTTCTGAATGATAGTGAGGAACGGAAGAGGAGAGAGTGTGGATATTCTTGCAGCCCACTGAATGTTGTAGACTTAATTGTGGATATTATGTTTATCATTGACATTCTAATAAACTTCAGAACAACATATGTAAATCAGAATGAAGAAGTGGTAAGTGACCCAGCAAAAATAGCAATTCACTACTTCAAAGGCTGGTTCCTAATTGACATGGTTGCTGCAATACCTTTTGACCTGCTGATTTTTGGCTCTGGCTCTGAAGAGGTAAGAATAAATAAATAAGAAATCATAAATCTTAAGTTTTTACTTTAATAATCTGTATATCCTAATATATTTTTGCTTGTCATTTAATAGTCTGTTTAGTGATTCTGCCCCATCTTTTAAAGTTGAACTAAAATTAAATCTTCCCTAGTAGAATAAGATAGAATATTAGCTTTCATTTACAGGAGAACAACTAGTATTTTTCAATTATACCACATTTGATACTGTCTTTACAAATAATGAAATAAATATATCATGTATGAAGGATTTGTTCAAATGCTTTTATTTAAGAACTGCTACCATAAGAAAGAAAGAAAAATTATATGGGGTTAACCTTGCCAGACATGTCAAATGTCTTCACCCTATCTGTACAATAGGCTAAAAAAGTGTTCAATATATACATCTGAAAATTGCCCAAAGATGTATAAAACATACACTATGTTCTGGATGCCTGACCCAGTTCTGTCTCCTTCCAAATAATTTTACTTAATTTAAGAAGGACTAAAGTTATATTTTTTGATGAAAAGTGAACTGACAAGTAGAGAATTGTCTTTTTCTGTGATGCATAGAATACAGCAGTTTAAAAAGAAAAAGAAAGGCAGCAAATCAAGTAAAATAGGATCCATTTAGTTTTCAAAGGACCCAAATCCATCTCTTAAAAATACCATTTTTCACATATTGACATAAGGGAAACAGACAGTTCTGTTGACCATATGTGCATGTCATTAATTGAGAAGACAAAGGTGAAAACTACACATTAATCAGCAATTTTTAGCATGAAAGTTTACTGATCTGACTGTATGTCTTTGTGTCACAACACAGATAATCCAAAAATGTTTTCATTTTAAAATTAATCCCTTTATTAAAGTCATGTGCTGTGACAGCAAATATTTTTATGTCCACCCCAAAGCCTGATCTGAATTCTGAGCATACCATAGCTATCCTCATAATTTGCATGTAATCTTAATTAAGTATTCCTTTAAGGGTCACTATAAAACAACTGGTGCATACCTACATGCACCTTGAGAGACTTGTGAGCATATTCGGTCTTAAAAATTTCAGAAATAGGATGGATATCAGTCACACTTTTCTTAAACTCATTTTCTTAAAATTTATAATGAGAATGTTTTCCTGTCTCAGGTGCTTCTGAAAAATCATTATAATAATGTGGTCTATTTCAGCAGTCATAGAAATCAATAGTAATGTTCCTAGACAACAGTGATATTCCTATTAATTTGAACATGAGTGTAAACAATCAAGGTAAATGAGGAATCTGGAGAAACATGTAGGTAATAGCATACCACAGATATAAATTTTATTATGGGAATGCAATAGGAAGAGAGAGAGTAACATAAAAGACAGAGGGAACATGTTAATAGTTCTCTTACCAAAAGAGAACTTTTCTGTTTGGGTGACTAAGAAGCTCAGAGATTCAAAAGAAACTTTGATCACCTTTACATTCATTTTCTGTGGCAGGTCTCAGTCTTTCTACAGATTTTTTTTCTATGGTTTTAGCACAGGCACATGAAAGACAAACATTTTGACAATAGCGTTACTTCTAACATGGACCACATCATTCCCCTTCAGTTGGGGCCTACATCCCTTTCTCACCACTGAGCACTCATCACTGCCAAAAATTATGTTCAGTGATTGGAAGTGTGGAACATCAAAAATTACAACAGGGACCAATTCCAAAGATCATCGAAGGAGTGCTCTTTGAATTTGACCCTGAACATTACTCTTCCACACCTCTCCTGTTAACAGACATCCTGAAGGGTAAAGTGCCAGGTGCTAAAGTGATGCTAAAGGGATAATTTTAACCTAAGGTAATGTTACAGACCAGTAGTAAACAAGTATATTCTGGCAGGTGAGTACATAAATACATAAATGTGGAACCAGGAACAGAAATTATCAGACCATGTAATGACTTTTCCAGTATTGCAGATATGGGTAAATTAATTATTTATTCCCTCAAAACATAGTAATTGAACAGTTTTACTGTCTGGAAAAACTAGTTTATTTACCTCAGCAGCCATGAAAATATAAATTATGACCAGTTCACCACACCATCATGACTTCTTTCTCTCATTCATTGTATTGAATGTCAATCACTTTTTCTAAGCTGCTACTTACTGCAGTTTTGCTCCCTACATTGCTGACTATAATATTTCCCCAATGATCCCTTTTTGATAGTTTAGCAAGAAGGAGCAAACGTAAAACTCTTAGAATGGAACATTTTTCATTTAATAGAATTTTTTCAGTCATAAGGGTTATCTTTTTTATGAAATAACTCTTTTTTGTTATCTAGACATTCTTCAAATAAGATCCCCTACAAGCAATTGTATTGAATAGTCTTTTTATTAAACAGCATAAGCTCCAAAGAGAGCTCCATGTGTGCTCACCCAGCTTTAAAACACCTTGATATCAAACTGAGTCTAGAAAGGGCAGGAGATAATAATCCAAATACCCCATACAGCACTATCTGAATGCTTCTATTGAGCCACACTTTGTCAACCATAGGAAAGCAACAGAGTAAGACAGTTAACTTTCCAATTTCTAAAATCAGGAACTAATATAATTTGGAATTATTTTTTTCTGTTTAAGCAGACTCAACACAACATTATTTTGGCTGGTAGTAAGCCATTCTCAGTTTTGGGTTTGTTTGGGTTTTTTTGTGAATTGTAAAAGTTAAGTGGCATCCCTAATACAAGGGAAGATAAAAATAATGAGTAGATGAACTTTTTAGTTTCTATTCTTTTGGTAGTTTATTTTTAATCAGGAGTCTGGGTTGGATTTTAAACAACTAATAGTTGCAATGGCACAGCTCCTTAAAGCACACACATAGATGATGTGCATGTACAAGTGGAATGCTGCTTAAGATTTCTATATATTCTTAGATATATGCATTTAAAATAACATGTTTTTTAATGTATTGATCAGATTTTCACTTCAAAGACAGGTACACTGTACCGAAAAATCAGATGGATAGAGAGAGAGAGAGAGATAGATAGATAGATAGATAGATAGATAGATAAAACCAGGGTTTCTTCCCTTTCATCTAGAACCTACTGCAATAAAACATACAAAGAAGTGATGGTAACAGCAAGAAAATTTTCATATTTATGATTTTATTAAATTGAGGCCAGAGAGAACACCCAGCTGAAATATGCAGAAAAGCATGAAGTCTTTCGCTTTTGCTGTTTGTATAAATAATAGTGATTAAAGCTATTTTACAGTACATAATTAAAAAGACTTCCAACAGGAAAAATGCTGCCTTAGAAAATGAAAAGAAATACATCATGATGTATATATATATATCGAGCATACTCACAAAACGTAAGAGTGAATGTGTCTTCTATTCGTAGCAATGAATGAAGAAAATAGATGGGGTTTGGCTAAAATGAAGACATATAAATCAAAGTACTCTTTTTTTCCTCTTAGTTTTGATGTGTTCACTTCACTTCATTACACAGTATATCTGTTAAAGCAAACTGAAAAAAGAATCCCACATTTCTAGAATTAGAGATTGATCCTCATAGTCCTGACTGCATCTCCACTGATAGAATCAGTACTTTACTCCTTTCAAATTAAAATATATTTGAAAATCAAGCTCAGAAACATCTCAGGAAGAGAGTAATATTGTTTCCTGTGCTCGTTTTAGCAATTTACTTAGAAAAACTATTCCTATGAATTGCAAGTCATATACACTGAAGACTGCATTGTTGATCATACAGGCAGTTTGTCTTTCCTTTAGCAACTCTGTGGACTGAGTAAAGTCCAGGATGATGAGCATTAGGGTAGAGTCTCTGGAAATTATCTAGGCGGCTGGCTAATATCAGAGAAGCGACTCTTTCTTCCCTTAATTGTTTTTCAAGATGAAGCAAAGAAGAACCCCAGCACTACTTGAGCAGGCATTTATTTGCAGACCATTTTGGCAGTCCTTTATCAATGGCAGTTGAAGTATCAGTACCCTTCTATAAATAAGAAGTTTTGGTTAGTTTAAATATTTTTGTTTAATTGCTGTTTGTACTAATATTTTCAGTATCATGATGCATACAGCATAAAGATCTTCAGCAATGACACAGTGCTCAGAAGAGGCTATTAAGGTAATGGAGCATAGACTGAAAGGCCAAATTCTGACATGTATCAGAGATTTTTCCAAGAGAAAGAAAAAAATTGACTATGCTTGATGCTGTAGTGCTCGTATTTAATAGATTTATTCACAGGCTGCAAAAAAGGTAGAAGGTTGATGACGGGTTTAACATAAAATGTAGGTGACAGGAAATTATTGAGAAACTGAGGAATTTACAATACCAAGAAACTGGAAAGCACCCTATAGCAGATGAAATACTGTGTAAGCAAGTGCACATCAATGCACATTAGAAGAGATATTTTGAGATGCTCATACACATCAGTGGGTTTTTTGGTTTAAAAAAGAGACAAATAAGAGATGACGTTATAGATTTATACATTAACGATAATGGATGTTGTGAAAAAAGGAAAAACCCACAAAAATCTAGAGGAAACCTAAAGATTTGGCCATCAGTGAGAAAGTCATGAGTGGTAAATGGCTCTTTGCACAGGCAAAATAAGCATTAATAAATTGCTAATAAAATTATTTTTAAAATTAAGCAAATAATTAATTTGTGATACCAGCTCCCTCTTCCAGTCTGATACAATAATAACTTCTGAACGATACCCTCTGCAATCAGAGAGACTGATGCCCTCCTCTTTCAAATCGTGCTGTAATCAATTGCTGTCCATTAAAATAGCCCCTGCTGTGGTCATTTCTGCATCAGGTCTTCAGAAATTGAGGGTATAAACTAATCTCACTGCTAAAAAATAACACTAATCAGAGTTAAGGATATCCCCTTGTAATATATAAGGTTTTTGTAAAATAAAGTCAGTGACCTATACTTAGAAAATATAGTATCCATGAACTCCTGTTTCTATAAGGTCATTTATTTCCCCCGGAGAGAAAATAATTGACAAAATTTAACATTTCTCAAGTTTATTATCAGAACTGAATAATTATTCCAATATTCCAAAACAACTAAAGATGTCTTCTATGTGGTTATTTAGCTCGTGGAGAGAACCATGTAGGCATGAAAGAACCATTTTAGGCATGAGGAATTGTTTATTTTTTGTGCTATTACTAAAGTCAAAACAGAAAAAAAAAAATACAGTTTTAATCCAGGCCTCCCTCCTGTACTATAGCTAGAAAAAAATCCAAAGGTGTTTTAAAAGGCCAAATTGCACAATAACCAAACAAGGCAAAAATATCAAAATTACATTGGCTGTACTGATCAACAAAATGTTAGATTGACAGACTGGAGTATATAGATAGTGGAGTGGAGGAATCTAAACTGATCTTTTTTACTTTTCTTTGTAATTTTGTTCATTTGCAATGAAAAAGTAAACTTGAAGAAATAGAATATCTGTTTTGGCAGAATCTATTTAAAATTAGTATTACCTTAAGACCTTTATCTTTTTAAATAAATTTTACCAATTAAAAAAGACTTCTTCAATGTATTGTAGGGATTTTAGCTTCTGAAAGTACTTAAATATGTGCTATAGTCCTAATGAATTCCAGTTTAGATGAACAGTTAAGTGCCTTTCATATATGGAACACTGTTTGTACTGTATATACTATAGTGAGATAAAATCATCCTGTACCCATCTTCTACCAAACCAGATTCACAGTTTCCATAGCTATGAGTTTCCTATGTGCTTCTGGCTCACAGTAAATGTTGCTACTAAGAAAAAAAAAAAAAAAAGAAAAAAAAAATTAATAATCCTGATGTGGGTATCTAGCAACTCTTGAACTTATAGTCCAGCTGATAAAGCTAGGTATGATGAAAACAGAGGAGCAAGCATTTTAGATGAAAGAGGAGCATCTATCAGATTGCTATTTGCAGACATTAATTGTTGGCATTGGATGGGTTAAGGTGAGTAACTGACAGAGCAGGACGTCTGCATCCTTGAGTGCTGTGCTGAGCAAAGTATTCCAACACACCAAGGAAATTACATTTCACAAGGCATAATTCTGACACCAAGTTCTGTCCCTGGCCAAATGACATATGGGAGGTGGACTGTTACTGCATCAAGGCTACATCTACACTAAGTGGACAGCATGTAAAGGCACACCAAAACCATTGGATCATGCTTTCCATCTCCACTGCCAACGGTATTCTAGTGTCAAAGCCTCTCCACTGAGTTAAAAGAAAATTCAAACTGAGGATGAGTTTCTTGATACTTTAAAGCACATCTAGTCTAACTCATGCTGATTTCACCCTGAAGAGATGGACCTTGCTTGTATTATACACCTCCCACATACTCCAGAGCTCACACTGATGCAGTATCTAAGCATGGAATTGACACTAAGGATGCATAATATTAGCAAGTCTTATCTTAAGAATGGGGTGGAAGATGACATATTTAGGATTCGCAATCGGACTTCTGATCTATTTAAGGGGCACGGTAAGGATATCTTGCATGGTGTAGAGATAAGACTACACCTGTAATGGAATTGTCCAGCACCCCACGAAGAACAAATCTTAGTTTTTCTTAAGACTCCTTTTTTCCTTAAGGGATCAGAAATATTTTAATCTGATCTACCTTACAAAAAAAAATGTACCTAATGGCAATTTTCACATGCTGAAGCTCAGCCTAGGCATAGCTTTTTGAAAGACATGGTCTTTCAGACTGGATGTCACGATCAATGAAACAGCTTTCTTTATGTGACAAAGAGAAATTCATTGAAATTATTCTGTGATGTTAAGTTCAACCAAGGAACATTACCCAGTGTTACCCTACATTATTCTCTTGCTCATTTACTCAGAAAATATGAATATATTGAGTTGTTCACTGACAAATGCTGCCAAAAAAGCCTCTTCTTTTGTTCCAAGGGCTGTGGGATTTTACTCAGAAACATAGTAAATGCAAGAATTTAATAAAACATAAAAACAAGTCTAGTACTTGTTGAAAGAAAGCTTTAACATGACACATACTACCATCAGTGTGGTTTGTAAGTCTTGGAAAACTTTTCCAGTTAAGTGGTATGTAATATACATGCATGTTAAAAAAAAATAAGAAAAACCTTATTCAAATCTTATTCAGTCTTTACATTTACCAAATACTTCAATATATGTTCAGACTTAATGGAGGGGGAAAGGTAGCTGAGTTCTTTTTGAAATCAAGTTGTTAACTATTTACAATATTGTCAATCTCTTTTACAAGGAATTAACAAGTGTGAAAACAATTTACGGATTGAAAATTGTAAATTTACATTAATAAACTTTAGATTCCTTTAAAAAGATCAGAGCCTCAAAGAGGCTTCAATTAATCATAGGGCAGGTCTGCACTAAAAAGCTTGGAATATCTTCCTGGTTAATAACTGACCCATATTTTTTATAATGGTATAGTACTTTTATTAGTGGCTTCTACCACTACACCTGCAAGCTTCAGGATGAAAGGTGCAAAAAGCAGATAATGTGGAGTCTGGCAACGGTAACTTTTCCATGATTTTCTCTTCACAGTGGTTCATCTTTGACCTGTGTAGTGTTTTGACCATTACACACAGGAAGAATATTTGCAGAATAAGATACTTTTACTCTTTGGAACATTTCTGCCTTATTCCTTCTCTCTTCTAGAACATGTGTGCCAGAGCATTGCAAGGAGTCTCTAAGATAGGATCAAACATATTTACACAGCTTTGTTCAAATATCATAAATACTTATTATCTACAAGGCCAGTAATATGAGTAGTTCAAATAATTTACAGACTTTATCACAGCAAAACATCATTAAACTAATGGAACATTTAAGTTCATCAGGGTAGATTAAAGAGTCCAGATCAAGAATAATATTCAAAATGAAAGAGTATTCAGCAGATAACTTCAGTATATCTTAATTTAAAATGTGCATTTCTTACTTTTCTTCACTGTTTTTTTGATAAAATTGATAGTTTAAAGAAAAATTAAATTAAGATTACATTGAAATGTGTTAATCTACTGGTTTTGTTGATTCCCCAAAATAATGGAATTTGCACTGGTTTATTCATGCTGACTATTTATAAAAGCACATTTTCTAACAGAGAAAATCAATTTTTGTCTTATTTTTACAGACAACAACATTAATAGGTCTTCTGAAGACAGCTAGACTGCTGCGTTTGGTGAGGGTAGCACGGAAACTGGACAGATATTCAGAATATGGTGCTGCAGTTCTGATGCTCCTTATGTGCATATTTGCACTAATTGCACACTGGCTTGCTTGCATTTGGTATGCCATTGGAAATGTAGAAAGACCTTATTTGGCTCACAAGATTGGCTGGTTGGATTCTTTAGGAGAACAATTAGGAAAGCATTACAATAAGAGTGATGCAAGCTCTGGACCATCCATCAAGGACAAATATGTTACAGCACTTTATTTTACCTTCAGCAGTCTGACAAGTGTAGGATTTGGAAATGTGTCTCCAAACACCAACTCAGAGAAAATCTTTTCTATCTGTGTCATGTTGATTGGCTGTAAGTAGTTTTATCTTATTCATTTTTAAATCTTTTTCACAGTGTTTGAGCAAATGACTTAACAGTCTAAGCTAATAAGATTATAAGCATGCAGCCGGAAGGGCAAATTCCCAGGGAAAGCAATGTTATATGCAAAAATATGTTGTGATTCATGCAGTGCCAGGAAGTAGTCAAGTGCTTGACTGCTCAAAATCTGTGATCCAAACTGTCGGAATTTTTGTGTTGTTTATTAGTGTCTGTAAGCAAATCCTGTATAGGGTAAGAAGCTGAATTTTGAGTGGATTTAGGAAACCACCTTTTTTGGACAATCATAATTATATTTTATTTGTTGACTTAAACCCTGAACCTATAAATGTATGTGTACCTTCTTAACTCTTTGTTCTTAACTTGTATTTAGTCTTAGTTCCTAGTTCTTACTTCTACTGAAGTCCATAAAATTAGATTAACCTAATTTATACCACTAAACTCAGGACCGCAAATCTCCAAAGATAAATATTACCATCTTGATTACACTTTAATATTAAAGACTCATCTGCTAACTAAGTTAGTACTGATACAATCAAATCAATGAAAAGCTTCAGGTAAACCAGTTCCACATCTCTGAAAATGTTACTAGTCCCATCTGAGCTGTTTTACATACAAAGTGCATTGTAAGAACCGTTGCATCATCTGCAAAACCCAATGATATGACTTAAGTATATTTTGTTTCTATTTAATCCAGCATTAATGTACGCTAGCATTTTTGGAAACGTATCTGCAATAATCCAAAGACTGTACTCGGGAACTGCACGATATCACATGCAGATGCTGCGAGTAAAGGAGTTCATACGCTTTCATCAAATCCCCAACCCTCTGCGGCAGCGACTTGAGGAATACTTCCAGCATGCATGGACATACACCAATGGCATTGACATGAACATGGTATGTTGTTCTGTTTTTGAGGCTGAGGAATAGATGCTGAGGAACAGATAAATGCATGCAAATATAGAAAGATGTTGTAAGTCTTCATTATTTATGAGCTGTGTCTTCATTATTTATGAGCTGTAAAAGTGCAGGTTCAAGAAGGTGGATATATAGCAATTATTGAAAATCAAGCCATTGTAAATTTGGCATCCAAACATTTAGCTGCCTAGATTATTACAAATTGTATCATCAGTCTGAACTCTCACTATGCATAGGAAAGCTTGAGAACTACAGTTGACTACTATAAGTTTAAGACAAGAAAAAACAATCAGAGGTTTCTTATTTCAGGCATAGCTGTTCCAGAATTTCGTTGGCTCTTTGGCCTGATTTTCCACTTCCAGTATCAAACAAGAGTACCTTTGTTGATATCTACAGAGTTACTCTTCTTACCTGTAGAGACCAATTCTTTTTCAAAATCCTATCATGTAATCTAGAACAGATATTTTGGAGGGTGGGTGGAAGAGAGGAGCAGTCAGGTGGATTAGCTGCAATTGTCAAAGTGAAATATTCTAATTATATTGATAGTCTGAGCAGTAGTTCACTTGCATTCACAATCACATAATTCTGCACTGAAAGCCAGCGCAGTAGTACTAATCATTTAGCAATCCACAGAATCTCATTTCTAGGAAATGGCAAGGTACAACACCCATATTTTCTGTTCTTGATGAAAAAGCTGTAAACACTCTTTATATAAAAATATATTATGCCGCCAGCTAAAACAGAATAACAGTCTGCTAATGAGCAAAAGTAAGCATTATTTTCAGGAGACAGCAACATTTTTTCTGAAAAGTTGACATGGGTTTGAAGACACTGAGAGCATTGTGCATCTTAAGGATCTGTGAATCTGTGTCTCTAGAGGGATGCTTTCCAGAGCTATTCTGAGTTATAGAGACTTTGCAGAGCTCTCCATAAAGTTGACAGGAACAAGAAAATCTATACATTTTTGTAACAATTTAACTAGAAATCAACCTCAGACATTTTGACGTAAATTCAGACAGCTTCCATGTGGTATCTATACATACATTTGTGAATGATTGCCAGGGTGGTACACTTTTATGCTGTAAGCAGAAACAATGGTCTTGATTAAACGTTTTTACAAATCTGAGTCACTGACATCTTGATTTTATGGTTACCATTAAGTAAAGCAGATCTTAAAATTAAGACAGCAAACTAAATATGTTGGGCTTCACCTCCCACTTCCATGACTATCCCCTCCAGAGGGATATTATGCCCAGGACAAGGATGCTTGTATAAACCTCTGCTGGGGATTACTGCAGTGGAAGGCAGCATCAGTAGCTTCATCCTGTGTGGCACTGAATGGCCCTAATTCCCTTTGATGGCAATGGGACTGCGGGGTACTCAGCACTTTGCAGGATCAGGCTCTTAAGCTGCAGGTGGGTGCAGCCTAAGCCTAAAGTAGCTCACTGAATTATTTCTGAAGATATTACAAAATCATGCACACCTTAACTAATTCATTACCACTAATGGATGTACTAAAAAAACCTGTTTCACAAGAAATAGGAATTAAAACTGGATGTTGTCAGGTTAAACTTTGCATAATGCAGGAATTGCTGTACTGGAATTAGTCTTGGATTTGTCATTAATGTGAAATACTATCTAAATGGATTGAACAGCTCATATTCTGCAATATGATTGTGAGGCAGTATGGAGGCTTTGTTTTAAATAAAATGTGAAAAAATCAAGTTTAGTATCTTGTTTTGTTACATTTTATTTCTTATTCTGTTCACAATTCTGTCCCTCAAGTTTTATGGCAGATGCTTAATTTTCTTAAAAAGCGAGTTTGAATATGTGACACTTAGTGCAAGGATAATATAAGAATTGTGTGATTTATGTTGTACTTATGAAAGATTTATCTCTTTCCTGTCTGCTTCATACCTAAATACATGGAATAACACCACCCACTGGTAAGAGCAGGAGGTATTTATATCAAATTTAATTCCAGTATAAAGTGTGGAGAATATCCATGTTATCTGTCTGGTTTAGAGCTTGTTCAATGCTTTCTAATTTTAATTGTAACTTTTTGCATGATGATGGGGTAGATAGCGAAGGGAAATAGTCCAAATAGAATCAGATGTGGGGCAAAATGGTTACTAAAAATTAGATATTGAGAAATGCTAATCTAACCACATTTATTACGCACTGTTTTACCCCACAACTCAAATCATGCTTCTCTGCCCAAAAAGGGTCATGTGCATATTGGTTTGCATTAGATAGTTGCTCTGTAGGAATGTCACTCTGACAAAGTTGCCATGCTGATCATTCTGCATTTTCCTTTGCGTGAATGCGCTTAGTTCAAACCATATATGCATGTTAGCACAAGCACCAATGAAGTTTTCTTGGCTATAAGCCATGTGCATATGAGATGGACTTGCATGTAATATTAACTTAATTTTGCATGAAATATTTGCATTTACCCACCAAGTGGCTAATACTGTCCTCAGACAAATGTGTTTGACTCCTGTCAATATTTACTGGGAGTTGTTTGCAAATATCTGAAGGCAGAATTTGATCCAATGTCTTTCTTTTTCATTTCATGACTGAAAACTGAATGAAATTCAAAAACACCATCCTCTTTCTCCTTTGAAATATGAAATGCATGAATAATTTACATTTTATATATGTATATGTGCAGAAAATGTATACACACGCATATATATATATAAATAATATTAGAGAATATGTTTCAAAAGATGTTTTTAGTTATCATCAGTAGTATACTTAAGAAATCAGGAAAAGTGAAAACAAAAAAAACAACTTTTAACCTCAGGAATAATACTGCACTAAGACTAAATAAACTTGATTTCCTAAACAAAATCCTGCACTTTATATTAAAAAACAGAAGACAATACTTTATGCTCATTTAAAATGGCTAAACTTAAAATTAGCTTTAAAGGTCTGTAGGTGAAATATGCTGAGAACATTGTTTATTTCTTCCCCTCTGCTTAATTTCTACAGCTCTTTGATTAGGTTTCATTGCATAATGTATTTTGATAAAAACAATTCTACATAATTATGCATGAACTGGATAAACGGGATTTAGGATTTATCTTAATCTGGATAAAAATCTTGAGTCTATAGAATAAGCATAATTATAAATCATATCCCTGTGGTATACACTGGCAAAGTTAAATTACAAAAAAATTATTTGCAGTGTGTATTGTCTCATGAAGGATATCACCAGTCCCAAATATTCAAAGATATTATTTTGATTTTTAAAATATCCTGTTTTCCCTAAACTCTCTTTGCCTTCCTTTCCCTCCTTCATTCCAATGTTATCAGTCCAGCACTGATAATAGCATGCCTGTGATGCTTAACCTAAAAAGATGACATATTTAGTGTTTGAGATCCTTTTTTAAGTTATGCATGTATTTTTTACAATCTCCCCCCCATTCCTTCCATGGATCTTCTGTGCATCTGAACAGCTTTATTCATTTATTTTACCTTTATAAAGAGTTCAAAGAAGTAAATAACTGGAACAAGCTTTGGGAAGCGTTTAGACAAATGTACACATTAATTAAATTTTTGTATGTGGTACAGATGCCTTTTTATTTTGGGTTTTACCCAGTACCATGAAAGAAGAGAGCAAGTCAGAATTTTTATGCATAAATATATGGAACTTTCTCCTGCAAGCATCCAAGCAAATGATCGACTGTACACTTGTGATAAGTTGTCTTGGCCACAGCGATCATGCAAGTACAGCAGAGCACACACCTGTCTTGAAGGGTCAGAACCAGCAATGCTACTGTATCAAATAAAGGGCAGGTTCATCATTGATTTGATAAGGATTCTTTTGTGAGAAATTAGCCACTGGTCACTGGATGACACCACTACATTTGTTATTCTTGCTTTTCCTCCAGCTGTGATCACTTCTTTTGGATGAAAACTATTCTACCAGTAGAACTATTGCCAGTAATCTTTGAACCAGAGAATTAGAGAAGTAAATTAAAATTTCAAAAATAGCAAGAAGTGCCTTATACCATAAGAAGGGTAATCCAAATCAGAAGTATTTGGAACAAAAACTAGCAGTAATTGGTTAAACAGAGAAAATATGCAATCATGGTGGAAAGCGGTACTGCTATTTGTCTATATGTCATAATGAAAATCATAAGACATATAAGCCTATAAGAAAGTACTTCAGATATGATTAGCTGTAGAGCTGTTCATTCATTTGTTATAACCAGACCACTTAAAAAACATGAATGCCTATATTTAATCGGGTTACAGAAAAGAAGTCCTCATAGAAAAAAAAGACTTTCAAGAATTTCAACCTAGTTGCAAAATGATCCTTTATCAGTTTCTCACTGCATTGTATTTTGTGGTCTAATGTCTCAAGAGTGATTAATTTTCCAACTATCATTATATTTTTGGAAAGACATGGATCTGGTCAGCTTCCAGCTTCTACAGACATCAAACTTCTCTGTTAGTCAACAGTTTAAGAGACTGAAATAGTTTTCTGTCCTCCTCACCCAACAATGTATCGTATCTCAGAGATCACCTTTAAGATGTACTCAGAAACTGTAATAAGACTATAGATGAAGAAAAATCCTCTGCAGCTACAGTAATTTCAACATTAAAATGTCACAAAAATTTGTGTCATGTCAATGACTGAAAGCAGAAGATCCTAATTCTTGATAAGGCTGTCAGTCTGATTCAAATCTCATTGACAGGCAAATTAGCTCACCATCACACACTGCTTCTCTTCTCTCCCTCTCTCAACTGTTGTAAAGACCTCCTTCATATCCTGCAAAAATTATTAAAAAAAAACCAAAAAAAAAAAAAAAAAACCAAACACAAAAACCAAAAAAACAACAACAATAAAAAACAAAACAAAACAACCCAAACCCCATAATCTGACAACTTGTTCATTCTTTACTAAATGGTGAAAGCCCTTGGAAATGTTTTGGCCTTCTGCTTATAAAAACATTTAATTTATTTAATTATCACAGAAATAGTAAATTCTAAATTCTTTCTAGAAATAGAACTAGGTTGAATTACAGAAACATTTAGCATAGAGGAAGATATTATTAAAATCTCAGCCTCAAATATTTGTGACAGAACTAAGTCCCACACTACTCTTTCCATGACAGGGAAGACCTACTGGGGGACAAAGATCCTAATTCAAAATCTACACAGTGCGATTTGTGCAGGTGAAGAGTCTCAGATTAGTGCTAAAATTAGGTGGCAGAAAGATAAAAATTAAAGACATAGGTTATTTCACCAAATACATGAATTAGTATGAACAGATTTCACTCATTCTTGCACAACAAAATAAGACAGACAAAATGTTAATTTTGAATATAAATCCCCACTAGAGTGAGCCCTCCAAGGCATGGGATTTGCTCCCTATAATTAGTTCAAAATTTATTTTTCAAATAGTTCAAGAACTTTATTCAGCATTTAGTGATATCAGTGTCAACATATCTTGAGATCTATATTAAGCAGATGAGATCCGAACAGAGATTAAGTGTGTGTGGTCTACAACACAAATTATGTTTATTCCTGCCTCTTTGTACCTTTTGCTGCCCAACTTTTTTGCTGGGTTAGTTTTCACATGGTTCAGTTTCTCAAACCATTTCACGAGGACAGATCAAGACAGTGCAGGAATAAACACATAATGTGGAGAAGGAACAGAATTCCTCTTCAATTTATGCCATCTTAAATTATCAGATGAATTTGAGAGTCTACCTTTATTTTTCCCTCTATATGCTGGATATTTACCAGGCATAAATAAGTCTGGCTGATTCAAGGACAAGAAAGCCTTAGTCAAAATGAGTTTCAACACACCCCAAACAGACCCTCAAAACACAAGAGCCCTCTTGTGCTCTTCAATTGCTGCCTGGCATTTTTACATTTTAACGGAAAAAAAAATGTATGACAGAAGATTATATGCAGAATTAAGGGAATATCTTTGACTGCTGGACTGCAGGGAATGGAGCATCTCTCATGCTAGGAAAGGCTGAGAGACCTGGGACTGTTCAGCATGGAGAAGTGAAGGCTCGTGGGGGATCTCATCAATGTGAACAAATACCTGAAGGGCGGGTGTAAAAAAGACAGAACCAGGCTCTTTTCAGTGATGCCCAGTGACAGGACCAGAGTCAATAGGCACAAACTGAAACAGGAGATTCCATCCAAACATCAGGAAACACTTTTTTTACTGTGAGGATGACTGAACACTGGCACAAGTTCCCCAGAGAGGTTGTGGAGTGTACATCCTTGGAGGTATTCAAAAGCCATCCGGACATCATCCTGGGCTACCAGTTTCAGGTTGCCCTGCTTGAGCAGGGAGATTGGGCAAGATGACCTCCAGAGGTCCCTTCTAACCTCAACCATTCTGTAATTCTGTTGATATAAAATGTAATATTTCCATGTTTAATGACAATTACTGTGGCTGATAACCTGATTTGCTTTGGCTTGGATGCTTTCTAAATATTTTCTGTGGGACAGATGTCAATACCTGTTCCAGAACTGAGGACAGAAAATCTAAAACTTGTCAAGAATCTTATCATTCATTCAAACAAAACAAGGCTATCATTGCCACAAACATTTGCTAGTTGTCTGAGGTTAGGGAACATATCTATCTCCAATTCTGTTGTCATAAAAGTGTCTGATACATGTACAAGTGATACTTTGTTGTCATTTTGAAAAAGAGAAGTCAATGAAGCTGGACTCCCTCTCCACTTACAAAAGATCACATTCTTCAAGGCAATGTGAATAATGTCCCTACTATCCTCACCAAACTTCAATCACTTATTCCACATAAAATGTTTTACTTCTCTCTGAATGACACTTTCCTCCTCTCTAAGCATGCCAAGTACATAAACCTATATTATTTGACATGGAATGTTTTATTCCAGACAGGAAGAGTCAACTGAAGTTGGACTTGATAACTAGAGACAACTGGAACCTATGGTCACAGCCTCACAACTATTTCTTCTTTTATGTTTTTTTCTTCTTTTTTTTTTTTTTTTTTTTTAAAGGGGGAAAGGGTTGTGCTGATGTTATATCTTGTTACATGACTTTTTTAGAAGATCTGTGTCTCTTCAATTGTGCATGAGTTATGATTCTAAACATGATTCTAACCATGAGAATCCAAGATTTTTCTTACCAGGATCCGGTGGAATCTCTATTGAGGAAATACTGAGTGTAACAATAGAAACGTGTCAGGAAAGAATGGAGCAGTTGAAACACAAACCTGCAATCAAATGTTTTATTAATTCTGGATTTGTCATTGAGAATAATGCTATTTAAAGAGCAATTTTAGCTTCTTAATTTTCAAAATTTTATTTTAAAAATTATTTTATTTTTTCATTAAGATTATGCTGGCTTTTAGTTGTTTAGAAAAGCGTATTTTAATTTTTTCTTGTCATATTGGAGTGTGACATAAATGTGTTTAAAGACTTCGAAAGCACACAAGAAATAAAAAGAAGTGAAATGCAATATTTAGAGGTTTTTTTTTTTTAAGCTAATCTCATGATTTTGAAGACTGCATGGATGACTTTCTAATATTAAAACTTGTCGGTATGTGTATACATAATGTATTGATGTTGATTGCCACATTACAAGAACATAATTTTCAATACAATTGTTCCTGCTCTACACAGACAATCAAAGATTTCTGTGAGAATCAGATACTTCCTTATTAACACAAGCCAAAAATTGATGAATAAGAAATATTTTCTCAAAGTAATGAAAATCTGAATATTTAGAATGTACATGAAGGCTTGGGTTGGCAAGATGTTGTCTGTACTGCACAATATAAAACTTAGTTTGGAAACATCACATTCTGTATAGCATCAGCTACTGGACTTGGATTAAATACCTCACTACATACAATGTGCACGATATGGTAAGCTTTTACTCATGTAGGGTATAGCAATGTTTTAACAAATTTATCTTCAAATCAGCTTTTTTTTGCATTTTTAAACTTGTGTTAATGGAGCAATCTCCAAAACTCCATTGTAAATCAATGTTATTTGGGCACCTGTCTTCCTTTGAGACATTTGACAATTGTGGTATTAAAGAGTAAATGATCTTCCTCTGTGATATATAGCAACTATTATAGAGTGTAAGCTCCACGGGGCAGGGACTTTTTAATCACAAATACTTGAACAGAGGCTAGTACCTTTCAGATGTTATTGGCATATAAACTATTAACTAATATCTAATTATTTTAGAACAGTTTCATGTTAAGTATAAATTAATTATCAAAATAATTGTTTCTTTAAAGAAATACCCAAAGTATCTTCAGAAATATAAACAAACACACATGGTCTACATGGGTTTTGCTTAATGGTAAAGTTTTCATTTGATGAATGGGATAAACAGAAATTGATGTGAAAAAATAATACAATTTATCTTAAGGCTGTGCTCCTCACTTTCTAACAATTCAAATACCTTTTCATGTAAGTCGCTCTGAATTGAAAATATATTTCCTATTTTGCATCCTAAAAAAATGGAGCTCTTCTAAATAATATTCAGATAAATGTACAGCAAAATAATTAATTCAAAATAGGTCTTTTCTACTCATGTGACTAGAGAACAATTTCAAAATAAGCACCAGCAATTTTTCTCACCTGTATCATTGACCAGACATATTTGGTTAACAGATTCTCAGTATCATTCAGTAAATATGTAGCTACAACCCGCAATATTTTTATTTCAGTATAATTACATTAAGAGTAATTGCATACTAAGCTATTTCTATTAGTGTGATAGATACTGAAAACAAAGTGACACCACAGAAGCTTTTCATTTATTATATTTTCCTTTGCTTATTGTTGTTGAATGCTGGCTTTTTCTGAGAATGTATAAATTTCATGTGGTAATGCCCTATAGCTTTTAAAATTTTTGTATACATGTGTTTTAAAACATGCTGTTTGTTATTTCACAGCATTGATTTCCATTAGCAACCATAGATACATTTCAACTCAGTTAAAGGTACCAATATTTCATTTGTAAACCATAGCTTGGCTTGTGTGGACAGAAGCCTCATATCAGAAATGTGTTCATCTTTGTTAGCAAGGGATATGACTTGTGAATATCTTTATGCAATAAGAGTGAATGCACAGACCTTTATTGTGCTGAAGTAAGAATTAATATAGCAACAAATGAATGCAGTTTGTGTATTTTTTTCTTCTGTGCAGGAATATTTATGTGTTTGTAGAAACAGTGCAGAGGATAAACAGGAATGAATTAATAGACTGCTCTAATAACAAAAAGACACATCCTGTTCACATATACATAAGACTGATAGCATCAGTTCATGTTTTGTCCTTAGAAATATGCAACAGATGTAACGGGTCCCATTAACATCATTGACAGCATATAACAGGATTTAACAGAAAGAAAGGGTGGTGCATAATAATGTGTCAGGCCCATTCCTTAACACAGCAGGAAAAGTCACAAAGTGGCCAGTGCTCCCATAGAAGTCAGTAGCAGAAATGCTCATTATAGGTAATATATTACCTAGGTAGGTAATATATTCATATAGGTAATATGATCCTAGACAATTTAGAAAAGCTCACACATAATGAGCATGTTGTAAGTAGCTCACTTTTTCCCTTCTAAACAAAATTAACATGTTACCATGGTACTCAAGAGGAATCCCGTGGTTCTACTTCAGGCAAAACTCCCATTGTTCTGAGTAAGAGATGAGTAAGAACCATAGCAACTAGCCCTGTGGTTTGCTGAACTAATCATCTGCCTATGGAAATTTGCATAACAACATTGTTTTAGTGGCACGTGTTGCTTTTTCTGATAAAAATCTAAGTCCTTAACTAACAAGCAGAAAATATGTAACATGAAAATCCCATTAAAATGCCCTCTCTGAAAAATACTTGATCTTGTTCAGATAGCTCTCACTTTACAAATTTCATGGTTATTTCAGCAAAACCCTCTCTTATATTAAATGTAGTACTTTTATAATTGATAAAAAGGAAATAGACTTATTAGTCCAAATAGGTAAAATTCAGCCAAGAATCTCCCTTTAGCTGTCTTATTATTTTCCTGCAGTATATTCATTCATATACCTTAATACCATTTTAAAGGAAAGAAATCTTAACAATGAATTTTGTAACCACTACATTTATTAGTATGTACATTAGTATTCACATCATATAAGCTTTGCAATATAAATTACACTATGCACTTATTGAATTGTAATATTCTGACAGCCCTTAGGGCCACCTCTTTTTCTTTTTTCTTTTTTTTTTTTTTTGTCACTTCTTTCTCTCTGTCCAGGAAGAAAATATAAAAATTATGTAAAGCAACTTTCATAGTATTCACATGAAATCCTTATGGTTGTCTTTGCAGGTCCTGAAGGGGTTTCCAGAATGCTTACAAGCTGACATTTGTCTTCACCTTAACCAAAATCTGCTTCAGAATTGCAAAGCTTTCCGGGGGGCTAGTAAAGGCTGTCTTCGAGCTTTGGCTATGAAATTTAAGACAACACATGCACCTCCAGGAGACACTTTAGTGCACTGTGGAGATGTTCTCACTGCTCTTTATTTCGTGTCAAGAGGCTCCATTGAAATTCTTAAAAGTGACATTGTTGTAGCCATTCTTGGTAAGTAGATTAGTGAAGGCATGTTAAAAAGAGTCAGGAAATTGTAAAGAATTATCCATTGTTGTTCCTGGGGAAGGAAATCTGTAAATGTTTTACTCACACTTATTTAAAATCAAGCAGAGAAATAATTTGTTTAAAGAGCGAAGTCTACATTACTGCAATAATTCATGTGCACCAAAGGCTCCACACCTTTGGATATCTAAAATGTAAGAGCAGAAGTGAGTCAGATTTATCCCTAGGTAAGTGGTAGGCTGCAAGCTGAGGCAAGAAGATATTGAATTACTTCAGTTCTGATTATGCTGCAAGAACCAAAGTCAAGGATACCCCTTTCTTGAACTGTGTATGAGGGTACTGAGACACATAGACCCTCTATATGCTAAGTGGAGAAAAACATGTATCTGCTTAGGCATTCAAAATGTCTTCTAGAGGTTTTTGGAAATGTCTGCTTCAGCCCACTGAGCATATAGAAAAGGAAGAGAATAAAAGATTAATCTGATCTAGATTGATACTTAAGTGTGATAACACTACTGATTCACCTATATTTCTTATTAACATGTTCTTGTTTGTGTAGTGTGGGGACTTAGTTGCTTTCTTTCCCAATTAAGACGACTCAGAGCAATGTTCAGTTCAGCTGGGAGCTCATCCACAGCTGGTGATGGCTCCTGTGTGGAACAAATAAGACTTCATTAGCTACAGCAATTTTAAAGGTAAAATAACTAAAACCCTACCTAAACAAGACTGCTGATCTGTTTCTCCAATTTAATATCAGGTAATAAGAACACAAAGAATAATTGAGTACCTTAGTAAAGATTGTACTGTACGGAAACCTACACTAGCTGTTAACATCATTCATATGTTCTCCTTTCTGTTTGTCATCCACTTTACATCAAGAAAAGTAGCTGAAGCAAAATGTGGAATGGTTGCTACTGTTGCTACTAAACCATTTGTGACTGATTATTCTGCTAGTACTTTGCAGGGTGGATATGTGAGCAGAAGTACAAAGGTGTGCCTATAGCAATCCTTCCCTAGATTTAGATGGTGTTATCAAGATAATTTGTCATCTCATGCTGTTGCACCTCATCAGCTGGGCCAGCTTTGGGCACAAACAAAGTAGGGAGCATGCAAGTATAACACTATGATGTTTTTGCTTACCTGTTTAAGTGTCTTCCCCTGATTATGAACAGTGTGGTTCATTGAGGATTTCATCTCTTACATCAAAAATGTGCAAATTTCTATAGCACTCACAATCAAGGAAAACTGACAAGATTATGAACTCATAGATTTCTTCCTGGACCAAAGATGCAGACTTGTTGAGTTTTGCGTGTTACGCCCATCAGATCCCTCTGCTTTCACACTGCAGCAGAAACCTAGGTATTTGCAGGGCAATGCCACTATATCTCTTCCAGCCTACAGCTCCTCACATCAGCAGGCATAGTTTGGAGCCCTGCTCTTCCAGGGAATTGTGGTCCAGAGAGAGAGACATTCGTGCACAACTGAAAGGATGTGGGCCCACATCTGTTGCATGATCCATGAGACAGGAGCCTGCCTGATAGCTGGCTCCAGTCAATGATTCTGTGGTACCTTGAAGAATCTGCTAAAAAAGAATAGATGATATAAATGAAAATTACTCTGCAATGAAATCACACAGAAACATAACAAAGATTATCAATACTTAGCCAAACATTTTTAGTTAATTCCTCTTTCTGAAAAACATACACACAGAAAAGGACGTAAAATCACTCAATGCTTTGTCCTCTGGGGTTGAAAAGACTTCAGAGGTAGCATGGACAAAGTTTCCACCCTTAACAAGTATTTCAACTTCATCCCAGAGATCAAAGAGTTGTGAGAAATGTTTGGTTTGTCCCCCAGTTTTCCTCAACACATCAGCACTGTCTGATGCTGCTGCATGAGGACTGATCAGTACTGATCCAACAACAGTAACTCTGTGCCACATCCTTAGAAATACGATGGCTATGGACCTCATAAACTCTACTACCTCTTTCAGCTTTGCAGACAAGATAAAATATAAATAAATAGATAAATTATCTTGATAAAAATACTGCAATCATGTCAATAGTCATATTGCAGATAAGGTACTATATGCCTTGAATAGGGACCTCTGCAGTCATAAATATTAAAGCCAGAAGGACTATTAGATTATCTTGGCTAACCTTTGTTATATCACTGACTTATTTTACATTTCATGCCTTTAACTGTCTATTGTGTCTAATGAACTATGATGAAAGAAAAGCAACAGGTTTTGATCTGAAGATGTAACAAGATGAACAATGACCACTTCTCTTGGCAGTTTATTTCCATAGTTAATAATTTTTATTGTTAAATATGTGTCCTTTATTTCCAGTATAAAATTATCATGCTTCAATTTCTTTCCATTGTTTCTTGCTATGCATTTCTTAGTATATTCTAGAGTTGTTTAGTACTGAGTAATTTTTCCTCTCTATAAGGCTATATGCAATATAAACAGGTTACCCCTTAATCTTCCTGTTAATAAGCTAAACAGGCTGGGCTCTTTAGGGTCCTCATAGTAAATCAGCCCTTAAATAATTTTTTGCACCTTTTATCTGCTTGCTCACCCAGTTTTAAGCTTCCTTTTTAGAAAACGGAGAAATTAGATCTACTTGCAGTAACCTAATATAAAAGCCACAAAAGTTTGAGAGGCAAAATCACCCGGGATTTTTTATCAGTCTGCTGTTTCTCAGTTGTTATGCCCACTATTCTTTTCCACAAGTGTTTTCCTAGTTCCCCATAAACCCCTTTTTTGCAGGTAAGCCCTGCAACCCTTAGAGCATATTTTGACTGGTTTATGACTGCAGCTGCTCTGCATTGATGAAGGTTAGGTGCAGATTTTGAGTAAACAAGCAATTAAATAGAGATGACAGTTTTAGCAAACAGGTACTGTGAATGTGTCAACATTAACAGAAAGAATTGTAATAGTATCAAAACAGAGGCAGCTATGATTAAAGAAGTTCTTCAGAACAGCCTCTACATCTTAGAAGCTTTTCATTCCCTCTGAAAAATATGAAAATTAAGTCATTTTCTACTGAAATATATTTTAAGTATGGTCTCTTTCTTCATGTAATCCTTAACGAAATGAGATTCCAGGCCAGACAGGTCCTGGACTCTACTGAACAACAGAAATTACATCTTTGTCATCATAACAATATGATTTAAATCAACGAATAATGTTTTTACAAGAAAGGACAAAGGAATGTGTTCTAGTCATGCTATTTTGACAGAACTGAAGAAAAACTGTGATGAAACTAGATTTTCCTTTCACTTAGTCCAGTTATATGCCTATGTAATTTCATTGATTTTAATAATCTTACTTCTAATATTTAATAATAATACTTTTGATTCACAACAACATATGTACAATGATAATCTGATTATACCACTTCATGTAAAAACAAGTATTCTACACCATTATCATAAATAAATACATCATTCAATTTAATGGCTTATACATACTTAAATAATAATCTCAATTTAATTTTCTTTCTGCAGGGAAAAATGATATTTTTGGAGAGATGGTACATCTTTATGCAAAACCAGGAAAGTCAAATGCAGATGTGAGAGCTTTAACTTACTGTGACTTACATAAGATCCAGCGAGAAGATCTACTAGAAGTTTTGGATATGTATCCTGAATTTTCTGATCTCTTCCTCACCAACCTAGAACTGACTTTTAATCTGAGAGATGAAACTGCAAAGGTACGTACAATAATTAACCTTTTTTTTCTTAAAATTGGGCTGAATCTGTCCCACAGTAACAAAACTTGAAAATAGCATTTGAAAAAAACAAGGTTAGCAAAATTAAAAGCTAAAAGCCTGAGGCCAAATCCTATTTTAAAAAAATATACTCACCTGATTGCTCCCACTGAAGTCAGTTAAACTCAGCAGAAGTCAATGAAATTATTCAGATGATGTTAATCTAACATGATTTGGTTCTATATTTAAATAGTGTTAAAGTTTCAGCCAGGGGGATTTTGGATGTTTTGTTAAAGCCATGGAAAATATGGTTTTTTTGAGATGACTATAGCCTGGGTCACCACAAGGGGAATTTTTGCCACTAAATATAATTGTAGAGCCATAAACCAGAGATAAATCAGAGTATCCAGATTCATTCTGTGTCTAACAATAGAAAATACTTAATTGCCTTTCAAACATGAATTATTAATTCTCTTATCTTGGAGTGCACCCTACATCCTAGGGGACTAAAGGCGTACAAGGGACTTTTCAAATTTCACTCAGTCTTCAGACTTGCAAGGATTTCTTGGTCTCTTTTTCCCCCCAGTGACTATCCTAAGCGTCCTCTTTTTTGCAGATTGCATCTTCATGAAAATAGAAAAATTACCAGTGTTTCCTTATTTCAGACCGCCTGAGTCAGTCTGAATTATGAAAGAAAGGGGAGGTTTGACCAAAAGGGGAGAGGGGAAAGGCTATTGTCCAGGTCATGCTACTGGAGCTGAAGGTTTCTCTAGAAAGTTGCAGAGTACACCAGTACTGGCCACCAAACATGGACTACACTGCTCACAGAATGACTAGTTTACATTTCATTATTTCTGAGATACTGCTGTTTTGTGGTTTCTGACTACATTTTTGAGGAAAACAGAGGCTCAATGAGAATGAACTAACCTAATTTGGCTTCAAAGGCCTTCTGAGAAACAAGGAGACAAAGAACACTAAGTTTTGGGCTGTAAATGATAGGGACATCTTTGCTAATCACATGTGGATCTTTAGTTTTAAAAATTAGAACAAATATTACTTGTGACAATAAATGCCACTTCTTTATATGCTGAGACTTTTTTAAAATAAATGATCATTCTGAAAATAAAATACTAATTCTATTCTTGATTTTAAAATTCATTCTTTTGTGTTTATTGAAAAGGCCATCATTATTAATTATATGTGAAATACAATACAATGAATTTCTAGTTTAGTAATAAATTTAAGTTAAAACTGAAAGTCCACATATTTGAAAAATTCCTTGAGGATAAAGTCACATTAATGATTTTAGTCTGAGCAATTATTTCCTGCAATTACATTGTCATCAATGTTTTACCATTATTTTTTCCCTAGATCTGAGAAAATCAAAACAAAATTTGATCTGCTGTGCTGTGGTACAGAATACACAGAAAATTTTACTGCTCATGTTCCTTAGAAAATTTTCAATTATTTCTTACTGCTATACCAGCCACTAAGAAAAAAATCACTAGACTTCAGAGTCAGGGAGGGAGGACAGGCTCACCCATGCCTCTAAGCTTGCAAAGTCACAGTTTTCTCTAGCAATTCCACTTGCTTTCCACTGTCTATTGCAATTGAGAAAATCATCCCCCAAAAGAAGTGATGAGCATATTCTGGTCCTCAAAACATCACTCAGATCCATATTTGAATAATAGGTGCTTCTGCCTCAACTTCTGCCCCCATCTTCCTATTTATGTAAAAGTGCCTTTTTCTTCCTGCAGTTATTCTACCAGTGGGCCACCAACTTACCCACCAGGTTTACAACTAAGGGAATAGAGAAAGATGTAAATACTTCACACTTCTTTCCCTCTGCCCTTCTCCCACATGCAAATCTGCTTACTTGAGCGGTATGGGAAACCTCACTAGCACAGGGAAGGGAAGTAGGCTGAAGCCAATGCCATGGGTATGTACACAAAAAGCATAACTGGTGTTATATTTGCTTATTTGTTGAAAGAAGAGTTAAATGCATTTTGTATTTATTATGGGGAAAAAAAAAAAAAAAAAAAAGCACATCCATGTTCTATAAGATAGATAGAAAAAGACAACATTGTGTTCTGCTATGGAGATAAGTATCTGAATTAACAGAATCTGATAGAAAGGAAGGGAGGGTCTGGAAAGATAAAATAATGAGGGGTAAAGTGTCTGGTGCTTGTCAGCCTTAAATTTATTTTTGTAAAATATAACCTCTAAAATCATTACCATGTAGTTAAATATAAATGTAATTACAATCAGTTATTGCATTACTTCTTGCAATAGTATACGTTCTCTGTTACAGGTTATTTAATATTTTTTCATTAATTTCTCTAAGATTACTTAAACCACATGTGTTCAAGTTCAGGAAGCTAGTAACACATGTCTTTCCATGTAAACTTCTTATCAGGATAGTTTTGTTTCACCATCAGGTGGTGACATGGTTTTGCTCAATCTGCATGAACTTTTGAACATTAGCATTGAGCAATACCATTAGCTGGGGATGGAGAGGTTGATGCAGACTGACTTGTGTATTACCTATCTTAAAGCTTGAACATGATTAACAGTCAATCAGCTATTGAAAACCTGTTCCCTTTAGATGGGACTAATCTGTCATTATGTTTCATATTTCATTAATCAAGTCTGACCTCGTAATAAGATCACAAACTACTAATGATACGGATGGAGATAACTGCAAACTACGAAGACGGAAATTGTCCTTTCAAAGTGAAATAGAGAAAGGTAATTAACTTCATTTCTTACATTAGACAGCACTGTTTCATTATTTATTGGTATTTCACTTGGTAATGCTGGGTACATTAGGGTCCTATGTTGGCTGTTACTGTAGCAGCTCTTGAGAACAGAGCTGAGCAGCAAAAACAGTGTGTGCATTGTTCACTATATGGTTATATATGACTAGAGGATAACAGTTTCACCCTTCCATGACTTCACACCTATCAGTGCAGAGCTTTTCAAACGCTAAACTACCTTATTGCCTTTGAGATATACACATATATACATTTATATTATCTTTTACAAAATATCTATTTTCTGAAACATCAAGTTTTAAACCGTTTGAAGAAGCTAGTCTATTGGATTATTTATTATCAGCATTAATTTTATTTCCTCAACAAAGTGCTTTGTTGAACTTGATGCTAGGTAGTTTTTCCCCCTGGAATAAAAATATTTTGCTTTCAGGACACAGTAGATTCACCATAGTCAGACTTTGATTCATATGCTAATGTGAAAATGGTTGTCCTGGCAAGAGTTCAGGTAACATTTTCTATGCTTACATTCACTTTAGAGGCTTTTGGGAGTAATCCTGATGAAGGAAAATTCAGTGAAATATTAAACTGTGTCACCAGTATTCAGTACTGCTAAATACCAGGAATTGTAGATAGTAGCTGTGGTCAGACAGCAACAGTCATGAAGTTAAGCTGATACTTGCAGGATTTTCATTTTTATGTAGGGAAAGCACATTTCCTTGAATAACATTACACTTTTATGGTCCAGTGATTTGTCTGACAAATTACTGGTTTTCGTATGCCTGTCTTTAACACTCTGCAGTTAAATCCTAGTCCTAAATGCAGCATAATACCAATTTATAGAGTTTCAGAGTAGCTGATAATAAATGAGACACTTTAAACATACATAGCAGGTATAATGCTCAATGAAGTAGGAGTTTAATCCAGAGTGTGGCTACTCAGAACAATGACATTGCCATTCGATCAAAGAAGCCTCTTTAGGGCAGGAAGCCAAGACTGACAACAAATCTGTCAGGAAAATGTCCCCATGAAATATTCAATCTGCTCTTCACAAAGAATCTGTTGACAGAGGCGCTTTGCCTGAATAACCTTCACATTTCTTATGAGAAAACATATGCTGCCACCTAGTCAAGATGGAAGTGATCTTTCATGTTGTGCCTGCTGCAGAATTACAAATAGCCTCCTCGGGTGTCAATGTGGTTCCTGCCCAGTAGATTACACTGAACATCCTCTTGGAGACATTTATTTGCATTACTTTTGAAAGAATATAATTTCACACAGCTTTATCTTTGAAAAAAAAAAAACTTGCACCAGTGGGGAAGAAGAAACAAGACTGGCAACAAGCTCCTTAATCCTGTTAATGACTGTATAGTAGCCGGTAATGTCTGAGTTAAACAGAAGTGTGGTACATTGGATGTCCACCTGAGAAAAAGACGCAATCATAAGAGTCCTCTGCCAAGGACCGAGTATACTTTTGGCCCACTGCTTTACTGTCCCTCTCTGGTCCCTATTCAGATTCTCTCTATGTTGCCATAGCCACAGCAGACACCTCATAGTCATAGTTCGATGTCACTTTTCTGTGGCCCATCTTACATCATGTATGAGGTTTTAGAGTACTAGAGGTTACTAATAACTTATAAAGTAATATTCTATTGATTTCAACACTTTACATATAGGAGGGAATGGCATTATATTTTGATCCAGCATAGTTAATCTATAGTTATAGATATTTGAAGACGATCCTGCAGAGTTCCTCAGAAGAACTGAGTAGAAAAGACAGAGTTCCTGAACACACAGCTGGCAAATGCATTTCTGATCATAGCATTCTTTTAACAACAATATTTTGATTTCAGAACTACACTTTGAACAGGATAGAGACACCCAGCATTCTCACTTTTACGTTTTGATGGTTTACATATCACTAAATTCTTATTGATTTGTAATTATTGGCGGGGGGGGGGGGGGGCTGGGGGTTGTTGCTCATGAAATGGTCTTCTAGCTGGCACTCTTTACTTTCAGCTGTACACCTACTAGCACATTACACAGCTTGAAATTGTATTGTTTCCATCTTTAGTGTGATCATCAGCATTTTTCTGCCTTTTGGAGTGCTAAAAATGGGATTGTGTTATCTCAGCCTTCAGTTCATGCTAGCCTGATTTGGACCTTGTTGCCATGGTAACTCTTCCTGCATGAGTTCTATCAGGGGTTAAACAAAAACAACATAGATCTCTGTTATGCATCTGCAGTTAGTACCATTACTTTTCCAATTCCACACAAGACCTCTCACTCCACCTATAGATACTTCCACCATTTCTTACCTGTGTCAACAAAAATTGACTTTAGCTAGTACATTTGGTCCTGACATAATGTGATTCTAAAGGGTACAAGGATATTTGAGGGACCAGCTTGTTCTCTGGTTTCCAGAAAGAACTGTGATACCACAAGAAATCTCCTGCAAAAATTAACACATTCACTACATAGCAGCTTACTCTTGCTCCCACCCAAAAGAAATTCATTGCAGGTCTTTCAGAATAATGGATGATATTCCTTGCACAGGTGCAGGTGCAGCCTTAGCCAGTTGCCATAGATGCTTGACAGTCAGCCAAGAAACCCTCACCATGACTGCTTAAAATAAGCAGTATTTCTGCCTGGCAGTTCCAAACAAAGCTCTCAGCTGGGTTGGCAAGTTAGTTTCCTGCTGAAAACTGAGGAACAATGAGCTGCTCCATCTACAATCAGTTGTCTCTTTCTGCAGTGGAGAATACAATATTTTCTTGACCATTTCTTATTTTCCTCTAGTAGTTCTGTGGGAGTTAGCTAATTTCAAGGGAAATACAGATGGGCAAGAAGTTATTTTGCTCTCATAGTTCTGAGCACAGATCTATTATTCCATGCTGAGTGGGGCATCACTAGAGTTAGTTACATCAATACAAAATACAAACATATAGGTGAAAAACGCAAAGGTTACAGGCAGAGTGTAAGTGAACTCACTGAGAATTTGAAAACTTGAGGCTTTGAAAAGACTTTTCTGAAGTTCAAGCTTTATTGCTTTCACTAATATCTCGTTTAACTTTATGTTGATATTGGCTCTAAAATCTTAACCTTTTGGTGTCTGTTCCAGTGTCCAGTTATTCTCATTAAAAGATATTCTTTGCATATAACTTTAACTCATGTAACCCTTAGCTGAAGGCTATGAAAATTCTGGACACATTCTGGGCACTCACATGTAATTTTCTTGAAGCCCTAGAAGCAATCAGGTATAAGATCCTTTCCAAGAAGAAAAATTATTTTGGGCTAAAATTGTACTTGTTACATAGTCAGATCATATCCACCCTTTGTTCTTTTGACAGGGCATATAAAATCTTCCCATCATATCCAAGGTAATTAAAATACTGGCTAAATAAACCAGCATGGACATACTAACTGGGAATGTAATGATGACCTCACTGAAATAAACCCTTATTCTGGATTTTTAGCTGTGATCAAAACCAGGAGCATCATCCCACAGACTCTAGTTGAGAGGATGATAAGAACTCCAATGGAATTAAATTAATAACCGGAGATTCAGGTAGCTAGCGATACTTAACATTATACTTTTGTCAGCTGGCCCAGGGACCTCATAACAAGGAATTTTTATTTCCATAGATGTGATTTTAAAAGGCCACAAAGCAAAGTTCTTATGAAATCTTGTTACACAATTATTGCATACACTTGCCCACGTTGACACAGACTGTAACAATCAAGTAGGATATAAAATGCATTTTGCAGTGTTTCATTTTTAGCATGTTGTTAACTAAGTAAACTTATATAGTTCTTAATTTTAATTTGAAGAGTTGTACTTCTTGACCAGACTTTTCCAAAAGTGTCTACAGATCTATTCTTAAAGTAAGCACAGAAGCCAGAGCTCTAATAAACTTATAATTGAATCTTGATTAGTATAGCTACCTTAAGTGTGCAGTGCTTGTAGGTACTATCCAGGCTAAGAAGCCAAACCATATTAACGTAGCTTTATTATATAAGGTATCCTGAGGCAATATAGAAGACAAGGAAATCTTTCAGGAACTGATTCTCCTGCCTAAAAGCATGTGGTGAAGCAGTACAGAGAGAATGGGGAAACACTTCCCTTGCCCTTGTTCTCTCCCATTCTTGTCCCCCTTCCCCCAGCAAGAAAGTAGGGTAAGAATCTGGACAAAAATTGAAGCTCTTACTTAATGGTGTTAAACTGTTAGTATTATGCTGATGAAGTTTGCTTAGGCTTAATTAGAAAAGATTTTCTAATATTCAGCCAGAGTGTCAGGTGGTTAAATGACTAGGAAACAACTACTATCTTTTCCAGCAGAATATGGCTTGAGGCAAGACCTCATGTGCCTAGAATCTCACGTTCAGCATGAAACCCCAAACAAAAATTATATGGTCATCAGAGAGTCCACCACTGTAGATCTCCATCTGCTCCTATTAATGTTATTGTTATTGCTGTTACTACAGTGCCTGAGGAGCCACCTCAGGGAGCTTCCACACAAGAGTCTTGTTTCCAGGAGTTGCTCCCAGAGAGGCTGTTTCCAGAGGCCAAATCTGATCAAAATGTTGTATGCAGTCACACATACCCCTAGCCATCCTCTGGAAAAAAAAAAAAAAAAGGTAATAATAGTACCACAGTGAAAGCTGAATTCCTTGTAAAAGAGAAGAGAATTCTAAGCTTGATGGGAGAACTGCTTTGAACTTTGCCATGAATCCCTTCTGAGGTGAATGTTTATAATACTTTGTTTCTGATTTTTTAAATATAGAATCTTTCCTGAAGAATAGATCAAGAATTGTCCTTCCATTATTAACTGATTACTATTAAGGTTGATACAAAGCCAGACAAAGCAAAGGAAATTCAGAGATAAGGTTGTCACTCCATCCCTAATTTATCTCATTGCACTAAAAATGGTACAAAAGAACAAAGAAGGACTGCATGCTCACTTCAACTTTGGAATTCTTGGCTTTTTAAATGTGTTTCAAATTCAGTTATTCAAAACTAGCTCCTTTCTTAGTCCATTAAAAAAAAAAAAAAAAAAAAAAAAAAGAACATGGATCCTTATGGAAAAATTACAAAAATTACCCAGTCTTTAGTCCAGGATGGTGGGGGGAGTTTTCAGTATCTTCTGCTGTTCCCTATTTCCAGAACCATCCAAACTGTCATGGCTTAGAGAGGAAACACAGCAAAGGACATATTAACTTATCAAACTCTCACAAGCAGCACTGAGACAAATTCAAACGACTCTCTCCAGTATAGTCCATTTCCTCCACCAGCACTATCCAACCTACTGTAACATTTCAGCAAAATTGCCAGGACTTGTCTTAATGATGGAATTTCACTAGTTTTTATCTTCAGGGTCCCCAGTGAAGACCTAGGAGCTCTCAAATTAGGAATGAAATTGGAATTAGAGGAATCTTCTACCATTAAAAACAGTCACAGAAAAATAAGAACTTTAAAACTTTTTACTACTGAGAAGAGAAAATGCTTTTCCTAAAAATAACACCAGTAACCTACTTTTCCTAGGAATAAGAATCTTCTTGCATGAGTTTCTAGACAGACGTCATTTTTCCTTGGTATTAGTCAAATACCACACACATATTTGACAGCACATTTTGTCAGTAGGGGGTCCTAAAGGTAGGTGGGAAATTTGAAGGGAAACATAATGAGTAGAAGTGAGGCAGAAGGAGAAAAACAAGCATGTGCTGAAGAATATAAGGATTTCCACACCACAAGTTTCAGGAACCATTGTAAATCTTTGGCATTGTTTCAAATGTTGAGGTCTGACAGGTCTACAGCCATCCACTCTACCAAGGTGATGAACAAGGACTTACAGATACACAAATCCATGTACCAGGTGGAACTCTAGAATTTGTTCTACTTATCTTAAGAAATGTCTCAAGAAATGTGTGTGCACCTTTAAGACCTCTTGTCTCTGCCATGTTCCAAAAAAGGCCAAGCTTTGATAGAACTGTACCTGTTTCAAAAGATTACTTTTAAGCCAAAAAATCTCTGATGGAAAGAATCTATTTTGACTTGTTCTTTGTTTCACCTAAGTTCTGCTGGATATTATGTAGAAGGGCATACCTATATGTGATGTTCACAAAAGGAAAATTTGTAGTAATGTAGCCAGTCCTCATCATAAAAATCTGGCACTGTTGCTAAATTAAATAATTAATATGTGATGACTTCAGTGTTCATTACATTGCTCATTTTATTTCTAAAATTTATAATCCTGTGGTCCTCAAATGTGAAGAAATATCTTCATCACTGAGTAGGCACTGTGTGCTTTACTACTTCCCCTAATTATAACTGAAAAGCTGCAAATGGAACCACAAAAATGTTTCCACTTTTAAGTAAATCCTAGTGCAACTAACCATCAGAATACTATGCAACTATTTAGATTAACAAAAGCAAATTAACTGTATGTGTAAAGCAGCCTTTATATTAATGCTCTCACTGTACTAAGCATTATTACTATATTATATGTGATATATAAATAGTTCTCCTGTTCAGATTCTTGCTACAAAAAGCACACTGCAGATTTTAAGAGTACAGCTTGTTTTCAGATCTTTAGGACCAACTAGTTCTCCTGACTGTACGAATTTCTATTTTTTCAGCTAGCTTTTCCGATATGTTTTGGAAAACATTTAGATCTGAACTTCTCAGGCTACTCAATAAACATTTTGCACAGCGTTCAAACTACTTTTTTTTTCATGCACACTAACTTTGTGATTTTTTGCATACAGTTTTCATGCATTAAAACCCATCCAAAATGTAGGTAATTTTTCTAGTACTAATAATTAGACATTCTGTTAACTTGAACAGTGCTATAATCATGAAATGATGTTTCACCACGGAGCAAGAAAAACCTCCAGAGATACTAATTTACGTTCTCTTATCACTTCAGGTTATTAGTTATAAGGTCTTTATGATTAAACTTTCCTTAGAAGTTTTTTGCTTTTTTCTGTACTGCTTTGTCCTCAGGGATGTATTGGTAATGTGCAAATGTTGGAGCAAGCTATGCTTTCAGTAGCCACTCAAAAATTTTTTTGAAGGCAGCACTTCTCAATTTCCCTGATCACCAATCATGACCTGAGATGATCATGATGGCAGTAGAAGACTGTCCTGACAACAGACAAATTTCTCTTCAGCTGAAAAATGGTAAATTACTTTGTCCAAGTTGTTCATTTTCTGGGATGGACTTTCAGATGATCTTTCCTGGGACATGTTCCCTGTCAGGACATGTGTTGAGGCTGGTTTTGATAAACACCTAGATGTCACAATATGTAGTGTCAGAATTCTGAGGCTGAGTGGAGGCCAAGTTGTTTCTGAGAGACAAGAGCACAAGCGCTAAAGCTCAGGATTTATAAATGTCTTATGTTTGTTTAAGCAAATTCACAGTATGTTATAGCACTTTCTGATACTTGAGAAGGGTTAAATATCTCTATAGATAAGGCCAAAATCAGTTTTCAGACAATTTTTCCGGTAGCAAAGGTGGAATAGCTATCACATCAAATGTTGCCCACAAAATGAAGTCCAGAATTTTATCTATTGCTTGTCATGCATTTGTAAAGATTGTGGGCATCATGTCCTTCTCCCATTGGAAAATAAATCCACTGAAGTTCTTCATACTGTTTCCCAGAAGACTGACTGTAAATCAGTACCATTTTTTCTCTGAAGATTTTAAATTCACTAAAATTAAGCAATAAAGAGTTAACAGAACATATGAATTAAAAATCCATTCTGAAGTCTGTCAGTGGAAGGTCCTGTATGAATGTAATTTTCAAGTAAAAATATTAATTGCAGATTGGGTTAAGAGACCCAGTCTGAAAGACCCAAGTCAAAGAAAGGAAGGCAACAGGAACAAGTGTCAGACATCTTGCCTGTGGATTTCATTGTTATAATAATATATTTTAAAGGAATACAAATTACTATAACTTTTTCTTTTATTCTTAAATATGTGAAAAATATGACAAAAAGGTACATCTTCACCATAGCAACAGTTATGTACTGAATGACCAGATGCTGGATTGCTTTTCATTTTCATGTTTACAAGCAGTTAGCTTCCTCCTTTTTGATATTCTTCCATTATCTGGTCTATCAGAAGGCACTCAGCTATTCCTAGCAATACACTCCATACCAGTCACATTCAACTAAGTATGAAGCAAACACTAAGGAAAAATAATTAGGAACATTTTAATTAGCAGTTTTAATAATCCTGAAGTCCCTGATTGGCATTCTATAGAGTAGTTTAGCCTGCATATAATGAGTAGAGTTCTCCGGAATCACCTCTCATTATATATTGGTCCTGCTCCACAGTTCCAGTAATTTTTGATATTACGTAATTATTAAGTATGGATTATATTGTTTTTATATCCCTAAATGAAAAACAGTAATTTCAGGAATTAGGATTACCATTTTCCTTGACTGATTTTATGCTGCTCATCAGTGTTCAAATTACACATCAACAGCTTTAGATTTTTTGACATCTTTGAAATTTTGCACTTTTTCAATCCTGTTTGTGGTGTTGTATTTTAACATACTATCTAAAATGGTTGGTCACTGACTTTTATTCCAAATATTTGCTGTTCATAGTGCATGGGTAGGCACATAAGTCATTTTTCTGCTCTCTGACAAGGTAACTGACATTTTTGAACATATAACATATAACAAACAGTTATGATGCACATGCACAAATACATACAAATACAATAGTCATGATCCCAAGCACAAATACAGGCTGGGCGAAGAGTGGATTGAAATCAGTCCTGAGGAAAAGGATGTGGAGGTAGTGGTGAATAGAAAACTGACTGTGAGCCAGCAATGTGTGCTCACAGCCCAGCCAACCGTATCCTGGTCTACGTTAAGAGAAGTGTGGCCAGCAGGTTGAGTGAGGGGATTCTCTCATCTACTCTGCTCTTGTGAGACCCCACCTGGAGCACTGTGTCCAGACCTGCTCAAGCGGGTCCAGAGGAGGCCACAAAGATGATCAGGGGGCTGGAGCACCTACCCTGTGAGGACAGGCTGAGAGAGTTGGGGCCGTTCAGCCTAAAGAGAAGGCTCCAGACAGACCTTATAGTGGCCTTCCAGCACTTGAAGGGGGCTACAGGAAAACTGGGGAGGGACTCTTTATCAGGGAGTGTAGTGATAGGATGAGAGGTAATGGTTTTAAACTCACAGAGGGTAGATTTATATGAGATATAAGGAAGAAATTCTTCACTGTGGGGGTGGTGAGGCCCTGGCACAGGTTGCCCAGAGAAGCTGTGGCTGCCCCCTCCCTGGCAGTGTTCAAGGCCAGGTTGGACGGGGCTTTGAGCAACCTGGGCTAGTGGAAGGTGTCCCTGGAACTAGTTGATATTTAAGGTTGCTTCCAACCCAAACCATTCTATGATTCTATGATGACTAGCAAATATTTTGTTCATACATAGGAAAGGCAGATTGACCACCACAGGAATATTTGTGAATATCACATAAGAAAGATCTAATAACAGTTGAACCAAAATACTTGCTGGGAACATGAAGATCTGCAGACCTTTTGAACAAGCAACCATTCCTCCTTCCAGGTCACAGTGTGCATTTCTCATTACCAAGGGACACACTTGGTGTAGTGTAAAATAATATGGTAGGGTTTTCCAAAGGAAAGGAAAGATGTCATGTCTGCTGAACAGATTTGTGGTTATGCAGATCATGTTAATGAGGAGGATTATCTGTTTTATGGTTTGGGATATAAATTGCTTTCTGCAGGGGTGAAGAAGTCTTCCACCTCATTTCCTGCACAAAATTGAATTTGTCTAGGCATATTATGGAACTTTTTATTGGATGGCTGAAAAAGGGAGTAAAAATTTACCACTTTCTGAAACACTAGGCTACATAGCTATTCTGATTAAATATGACAAATTCCAGTTAATGAAATTACAGCAGTATTAAACAATGATGCTGCACATGTAATATATTACTGACACTCTCACCAATATTGTTTGCAGCAGACTAATACATTAAGAGAAAATATGTCTAGATCATGCAGGCTACCATTGTCTGAATAATGCAAAATTTCAGTACTATGGGCTGACGATAGCACACAAAAGAAACTTGTTTGATCTCTGGTAACCACCCCACCAAGGTGGATTTTATGCCAGTACTTCTGTGAGTCTGTGACATAGCTATATATCATTGCCCTCATGACAACCCCGTTTCTTCCCTTCTCTTGCCAGTGCAAGTGCAAAAAGCAGGACACAAACCTTCTAATAATTACTATGAAGATTTTGGAATTTCCAGACAGCAAATGTCAGAGGACATTGCCTGTAAACTTGACAGAAATCAAAAACACATAACAGGCTAAAACAAGTCCCATAAAGGTATAAATGATGTTTGTACGTGTTTGGTAAAGCAGGAAGTTACAAAATAATCATCTTCAGCAAAACATATTTTCTAGCAATCAGAAGCAGAAAGTGAAACTCACCTTACTGGAAAAGGAAGGAGGAAGCACTAGGATGAGGGGTTTTTTAATAATTACATTTATTTTGGAAACAGAAGAGAAAGAAGAGAAACCTTTTGAAACCTGGAGTCTGTGTGATAGAAAGTGAACTCATCCATCCATATATACACAGATAGAAAACTCTTCTCTTCTGGAAAATTCATTCCAAACCAATGGCTGGATTTCATTACAAAAGGAGGGACAAACTGAAGAAATTCACTCTGAATAAAGCACTACCTAGATATTATTTCTAACATATTTCCACTGAGCTACGGAGGCACTGCTAAGCTGTTGAGCTAAGGTACAGAGCTTGCACCATCATCAGGTCAACAAATGCAGCTTCTATTTTAATTCCTACTCTAGGTGCAGGGTGTCACAGGATTATTCTCTAGACAGAAGACTCTTTAGCATTAAATAAGAATCTTTTAAAAGGAAAACAGCTTTAGACTCTCTGAATGTAGCCAGATGGTTAGCAGATAAAGCAATGACAGTAAATCCAAAGATGCATATTTTGAAATAGATCAGCCGATGAACAAATCTTCCTTGATCTCAATAGGCAGGACCCTACATTCAACAGATTTCCACTTTCCTTCTAATGCCAATGAGCACATTATAACTGGACAGCATTTCGAAAATAATGTGTTTGGTTTTCTGATATTGATGGAGGCTAAATGCAGGACTATCTATTGAATTACCCAGTTTTACAAAAGTGTAATTGTTAGCAGAATCTGGCCTCTTGTTGCTAGATATTTTAGTATACTGTGAATATGACAGATAAGACAGTCTGCTATACTTCAGCTGCTATACATTTTTTTTCATTAGAGTTTCAACGACCTCCTCTTAAAATTAGTCCACTGATTGATTTGTATTCCACAGGGTGCTCATTACAGCTACCGTTAGTGCACAAAATCCTATGAACATAAAAAATTACCCTTAAAAATGGCAATTTCAAGCTTTCATTAGAAGGTCTTTTTCATAGTTTGAAGTCAGTCAAGCAGTGAGTAATTAAGACAATTTACTGTAGCATGACCATATGTATTTCACCATATTCCCACAAGAAAAGCCATGGGAGACATCTACATTAGAATTTTCTTATGAAGCTTTCTTTTGGTTTTGTACCATTTTGAAGATGGGATTGCAGAGAACATTGTACCTGACTCTTCAGTCTGAGCATCCCCCAAGAGCTTTAGACACTGCCAGTCCATTTGCATATCAGATTATCACCAGTACTACTTATAGCTAGTGATCCTGCTTAACAGAAGCCAAATAAAGTCACTTCAGTCCAGGGTTGTGTTAATTGTCCTTGGAGATTCTAGAGGGTACAGTTACAGGAGGCCTGCTTTAGTATTGGTTTTATTCTGTTCACCATTACCTGGCCTCACTGCTCACAGATGTTTGGACTCCTGCAGAATGCTCTCTACAGATACTGCATTCTCTTTATGTGCAGATAAAGAGGATTAGATGAGGCCACAGTTTCATTTCTTTATAGCGACCAGAAAACAGAGAAGAAACCTAGGGAATATACTAAATGTTGTATTAACTACTGCTGTAGGCTGTAAAGACTACAGACATTCCAGAACTATGTTGATTAGTAATTAGCACAAAGCAGATGGGAAATCATGCTGTCTCCCCAGGAAGTTAATGCAAACTAGTTACAGTATTTATATGTTGTTGAGACTACCCTGCTAAAATGTGTTTTAAATAAATAGCAGAACAGGAATTATCTTGACATTTCAGTTAAAAATAGGTAAAACCAAATATTGAATTGTAAATTAGCTTCCAGTTTATGCTGAAAAGAGACCAGGAGTTCTCTATATTCATAAATTATTATTCTTGAGTTTAAATCCTATTTAATTTTTACAATGTGCTTTTAAAGGCTTCAAATCTAGTTTTATTTGCCACTTCTTAAGAGGACTGAATCTTCTGTTCCTCACTACAGACCTTGAATGCAATTAATGAAAGATTCATTCTCAACTTGGTTGGTACTCTGCTATCATAGATATCACAGCATGTTGTGTACCCTTCTTACTCAGAAGACTGGATGGTGAGAGAATTGCAATTAATTCTAACGTAACTAAGTAAGGAGCTACTCTGGAAAGTTTTGAGATGATCCTACAAAGACAGACAAGGAACTCCCTTCTCTGGTACTGATAGGGTTTCTCTCTACCATATCAATCCTAAATATAAGTTTGACAGTAATGAGTGTGGAGAAATACACTCTCTATTTAGGTAGGCCCAGACATTTTGAGTGGTTGATTAATACATTTGCCTTTTAAGGGAAAAGAATCAGCAAAGATGCTCTTATGTGGGCATAAGTTCCGTGAGTTGTTCCGATACTGAGTCTGACATCCATGGCTCTAACCTGTTAAGTCTGTGAGAAATGCTCAAGAATGTGAGAAATTGGAAGAGGGAATGAAATAATAAATTATTTTTTAAAAACTTTGAAACATAGAGCTTTCTCAAATCTCATCCTCACCTGGAAAAATCAGTGAGTAAACAGGTGAGCTATGTTGGATAAAACCTTTGCTGCTTTCATATAAGCAAATTTTTACATAATGAGTAATGGTTTAGGGACTACAGATCCTTACTACATATATGCAAATGTCTTTTAGAACTTCAAAAGAGATATAAATCTTCTCTGATACAGGAATCAAAAAGGGTTTAAAGTAATTTATACCAATAGACAGTGAACCTCCTAACTGATGTAATAATCATCTCCATCCTCAGACCACAATAAACTAGAACACAATTTCATGAACTCCATATTATTGTACACAATTATTTCTTTGTAACAGATTATTTAAAAGAGAATGATCAGAATGATCCTGAACCCTCAGGAGACACCACCAGATACTATCAATCTATTAAGAAACACTTTGAGGAGAAAAAAAGCGAGTCATCATCTTTTGTGTCCTCCATTGAAGATGAGCAAAAGCCCCTGTTCTCTGGGATAGCTGATTACCCATCTGTAACAGAGAAAACCACAGAGGTGGACTTTGAAGAAATGGTTCATGACACAGAAGAAACTCTTACTGACAAAAGAAGCAATTCTTGCAAAGGTAATCTAGTTGCTATTTTGTAAAGTCTGAGTAGACATCTTTTTAGTCTGATTACCAAAAATCATTTTCTGAATGGTTCTATTGATTCTTTACATAACATTTACTTTTGTGTTTCCTGTAAGTTTAACAAGAAAAAATATTTTAGATCAAAAATTATCATTTATGAAGAGGATTAATGTAGTTTTGATACACTGGCTGTGGCACTGGATTACAGAACTTCCAAAAGGCTATTCCAGGCTTTGTTAATAAATCATCTTGTAACTGAACTGCGTTAGGAAAGTCATTCAAACAAACTCTGTCAACCGGTACTGGACTGAGTGCCCATGGATGAAAACTGCACTCAAAGCAGTAAACAATCTCTCAAAGGATGTTTGATATGCCAGGGTTGGGTGACAGTGAAAAATCCTAGATAATGACAGCTAGATAAACCTGGTGATAGTTGCACATGCACACAAAAGATGTTTTCAGGTAACTAGTTTTATTTCAGGCACAATGAAAATTAAGTGAAAAGAATTTGTAATATCTTGAAAGAACATTATCCCATTTTGCTGCACACATTGGTTAAAAGGAGTGCCAACACATCGCACAGAATAAATCCTGACTTTCATAAGTGAAACACAAGAACAAAGATTTGAGCTTTTCTACATGACAAATAACAAACTATTAAGAAATCTCAGTTACTTTTACACAGAGTTAAATCACATAATTAAAATTACATCTAATATACCAAAATATTTTCTCAATGATGTGAAAGGAAATTAATGAAAAGCCCCATATTTTGTAAATTTTGTAAATATATAATTTAAAAATTGTTAAAAGTTTGTTTGTAATTGTTTTAGTTTGAAGGGAAGAATTACATATTTACTGTTTAATGATATTTTTCCCCAGCAGTTTGTTTCTATTAAGGCAATTTAACAATTTAACCATCATTCCATAAACTTCAGGCTTTTAAGCCATAGTTTTATGGAGTAATCAAGAAAAACAATGTATTTTTTTACATTTCAGAGGTATGAATATGTGAAGTCTGGTCTCGTCATGTTAGGGCTATATAAAACTGCACCACATAAACTTTTTGCATACATAGAGAAATTTGGAAGCTTACCTTTCCCCTGCCAATAGCCAGAAATGTGTCCTTGCAGCTATAGCAACGTTTTCCAAGGCAACCTATTGCAGATTTTATTTGAGCTAAATTTAGCATGTCTAAAGGTTACATATTTTGATTAAGACCACACTCTTTTTTCCACTTTGTAATCTAGCATTTCTGGTAATGTATGTGAAAGCTCATTACCTTTCTTGCAACTTTCATAAAAACTTCAGGGTCAATAAAAACAGATCAGCTTTGATTGTTATATGTTTTAAACTACATTCTTACTCCTGGTTTTAATTAGAGATTCATTATAACTCACCATAAAAATAATTATAAACATAATGAAATTTTGAAATAAACTCTGCTTATATGTATGTACATTCATGATCATATATTATGGTACCTTACAAATCTTGAATACAAATGCACTTGTATAAAGCTACTTCAATTCATTGCCACTGTGACTGATACATATTTAATTATATTTAGTTTTGTTTTAAGCTTTGGTCATTACAGTTGATGAATGGAAAGACTATTAATAATGTATTGTATAATGTGAGCAGAAACTGCACGAACTTCTCACATAATACTAAAATGCAACTCTTGGCATTAAAACATATGGCTCTCTTGAGAAGACATCACAATTTTTCTGGAGCTGGTAATCTATATATTGTGGAAAAAAGCTATTTTCTATTTTAATTTGGTCGGGTTTTGGTCTTTAAGATTGATTCTTGAATTGTTCAAGTGAATCAAGTTATACATTTATTTGATTTGGCTCTCAGTCTAGGATTCTTCAAGCCCTGGAAGACCATAGTTGGCTACAAAGTTGTAACTTATGGGCTTTTCTGGGGATACTTATGTATGTGGAAGTACCTGAAAAGATGCTTAGAACAGTGCAATACCATATCTTATAGTGTATTAACTTGCTTATAGTGTATGAACTTATTTTATAATTTGAGTGCCTAGTTATCTGCTTTGTCAGAAATTACGTGTTTATTGTAATAGTCTACAAATATGTATTTCTATATGGGACAAAAACCAGCTATGATTTCCCTGGCATTTAAAAATATGTGATTTTATTGAATTATTTATTGTGTAAAATAACCAGCAACTTGTTTTTTACAGGACATTAATAAGCAGTTAAATGTATGTCCTATACTTTGAGTTTCTGTTCCTGAAACTCACTGCTTAAAAGTAAATCCACTGGATTTACAACATCCATTGCACCCACACCCATAGTTTAAAATTTTACCCCTGAATTTGTTATAGTCTTCTCCCTTCACTTTGCTGAGAGCCTTCCAGCTTCCTTGGACACTGCCATGTGCGCCTGCTAAAACCAAATTACATCCTTCTCTGACACTGTTTGCCTCTTTCCTTCTGTTGGCTTAAGTGGCTAGGAAGCTGAATGGGTTTCTGTGTAGCCAAGATGAAACCTCTTTCCCCTTCCTTCTGCTCAGTGCATAAAATCAGTTATAGGTCATGTCACATGAAATTCAAACACTCTCTACAGCTCCAGGAAACCTTCTACCACCTGCTACCAAAGATCAGATAATGCAGTAAGCACCTTTGATATAAAAGAGAAGCAAGTTTCCTTCTCTACTTGAAGTCATGTAGTGAGAGCTCCCCTTCCTGGCTAAATCTGCTTGAAATACTAAATCTGAGTAGGCTCCCCCCCCCCCCCCCCCCCATTTCTTTACTTAGAGCAACACTGTTCAAAGATGTGTTTGAAAAGGATTAGCTAATAGCATTTGGACAAACCTCTCACATGTCACCCACACTGTGGGTTTTTTCTCTTTTCTTTGAAACATGGCTCTGGCTGCTATGGTTGCTTAGAAAAATTTCACAAGTGTGAAATGAATGTAACCTATGCTGAGTTATCAGCATGCAGTGCCAAGAAAAGTGTTAGGAGAAGCTCTGAGCAAACCATTCAAGGACTGCTGGGGGATGTGGGATTCAAATCCAACTGCTCATACAACAGAGGCTGACACCTTATAAGCAGTCAAGAATTTTGTCCAGCTGTATGTTGAAGCAGCAGCCTGAGCGCAGTAAGAACTTTCAACGCATTCTGTAACTTCAAGTAGTTAAATAATTACAAATATAACCCTAATGGCAGTTGTACTGAACAGGTGTTAAAGTTTTAGCAGCCTTTTTTATCACAGCAGAGGAGAATCTGGGTGGTACTGAGCAATTTTTGACTGCGTGACAACAGATTCACTCAAAGTAACAAAGGCTTGAGGCGGGGAGAGGAGTAGATGTAGAAAAAGCACTGTTCATCCTAAATATGTCACCCACAGCCTCTGCAAAGCTCACAGCAAGATCTTCATTCTGTATCAGATAAGAGTTTGTGCAACTAATATATCCCATGATAAATTATTTGTAACTTTTCACTAACTTGGTCAACAGGAGAAACGGCCTAGAGCCAGGATAATTAGTAAATGCACAGAGGCGTAAATTAAACAGTTTGAAAGAGGAAGGATAAATAGCTCAAACCAGAAATCCAACCAAAAGGAAGGAGCGTCCCTAAGTTCTGTTTGGGTAGTAAGGTGCAGTGTTTTGTCACAGAGATCCAAGTACTGGGAGGGACAAGAGGGATGGAATTTGAGCACAGAAGATACAGGGTGAGGCCTGGAGTAGTCATCATCACGTTTTTTTTACAAAGAGCTGGAGATAAACAAATAAATATGACTCATAAAGTGTGTGGTTTTATATACTTTATATATTGTATATAATAAATGTAAGAATTATAAAGGAAACTAAATTCAGCAAGCTAGCTGAAACTCTGAAATAAGATCTTAATTATGCAATTGGGCTTTTTTTAGCTTGAAATAAATTTATTTTCTCTATCTTAATCCAAAATTTTACCTGTAGTTTAAACAGGGAAAAAGAAAAAAAATACTATTTACCATGAAGCTTTATTTAATATTAAAGTGATCTCTGATTGACCCAGTAATGATGAATATTTCATTCTTTTAGGATTCACAAATTATTAAACAAAAAGAACGGGCACCTTTCACCCCATAGTACTGTAAGAGTCTCTGAGACATACTTTACACTATGATATAAAGGTTGGGTTGAAGACTAGTGATGCTAAAAGCTACATCAATGAAAATCAATTTCTTTTTTGAAAATAATAACAAGTATTCCTTTGCAAGCAGTATGAGCTGCATTATATGGCCTCTGTCTCAGAGAAAACATATTATACTTCACCAACCTTGTTAAGACGAGCAGTGTTACAATTATTGGTAAGAAAGGCAGCTAGCTGAGACCTGGAGACTTTCTCTAGAGGGGTCATTCCAACACACTGTAATGCATGCCCAGTGCTGTAAGTGCAATGCAGCAAGGCCTCCTTTCACACCAAAAAGCTAAACAGTAAATACAATTCAACAGCACATTCAAGAGCAAGAGAAGAGGGTTTAAGCAGATCTCTGAAACACATTCAAGTACATCCCTTAATGCACCTAGGTTAGAACAAGTATTTCTTATTTCAATGAACAATGAATTGCTAAAAACCAAAACAAAACAAAAACAAACCAACCAACCTTGAAAAAATTGGGGCTTCATTGGTAAAATAATAGAAAGAAAACTAAAGAAATAGGAGCCATTCAGTGTCAGAACTCTGATGATACTGACTAGACAAAGTTGCTTGTTTCTCACAGCTTCAAAATGTTAGCATGTTGCTATTGTTAGGTTAGAGTTTTATGATTTATGGATGTGACCACTTTTCTCTCTCCTTAAATAGTAGTAAGGAACAAAGAGAGTTGTTCAGTCAGTGTGCCAGCATGCCAATTTGACTTTCAAGGTTTTGAGAAACACTAGTAAGTGGGATGCTTGAGGGGTGCCAGCCCCTCTCTAACAGCATGTATATGAAACTATACTTTTATATGGTTTGTTCTTCATCAGATATCACTGATAAAAGAGACTGGGAGCAGGAGAACATCCAGGAGTACCAGGACTCCCCAACTCAGTCAGCATTACCCCATGTTACATGGGGCATCTGTGAAACTGAAAGTGACTTTATATATGGGGAAGTGGAGAATCGATTAGATTTACTTCAAGAACAACTCAACAGGTAAAAACAGAGATATGACCAAAAGAAAGATATGAGTGAAAGAGTACATAATACAACTGATATTAATGATGCTACAGGAGGAATGAACTTGCGCAGGAAGTTTCCAAAGCATTCAGATCTTCAGAAGCTGAAAAGTACAAAAATATGCCTGATGGGAATATCACTTTGTTGTCTACGTGTATTCTGAGGAGCCTAAATATCACCTAAATTCAGTCTTCCAGATTCTTGGAAAAACCTATTCTGGGAATGCTAGGTACAAAATTTTTAATTCATTCCAGAATATTCATGTCACTTACATCTAGGTACCCACATTAGCTGCTCTGAATTGCCTTGCAGAAGAGCCTTTTGCCCCGATTGATTGGTTAGGGGACCAACTTTTTAATGAAGAAGCTGTAGTGGAACACCTAAACTTGTTAAATTTAAATTTTGTCTCACCCAGAATGCTGTTCCTTTAACAGTGATTCCTAGATATTTACATGTCCACAAAATGACAATTTTCAGTATCTTTAATATCTGAAGAACTTTCCTGCCTTGTTTAAAAAAGACAAATTCCCTTTTTGATATATTAACTTATTTTGCAACTGTCTCTATAATAAGTAAGACATGGGAGTATACAAAGGCAAAATACTTATACCTGTTACAACAGAAAACAGATGCTTTCTTTGTCAGAATCCATTATTACCTCTTCCTTCTCTCTTTTGCTCTCTGATAGGTTACTCTTTGCTGGCAGCTAAGCAGCATAGCTTATAGCATCTTAAAAATATGGTTACAGAATTCTGATCCATCCTACACTTTAATTTACCATGTAATTTTAAATTGCCCTATGCTCAGCTCTGTGGCTTTTTTATTATTTTCACTCTGCAATTCCATTACTTTCAATATTTTTCCATGACAAACACTATGACACGCACTCAGCCCTAATTATACTTTCGTAGCTCATTGTTGGCATTGTGTTGTATATTTTAGCAATCAGTTTAAAGCCAGGTTAACTGCATATTGTTTCCTTCATCTGCCATAAGCCAATCAAACCATAGTATTTTTCATTTCTTAATACTATATAGTACATTAAAAAGACATTTTTAACATGTAAGCCTAAATTGCTGTAATTTCTAATGGCAGTAAAGTTGAGTAATCTAAGCAACTGTAAATGTCACATAACTAAACAGCTTCATATTCCCATCAACAGTGTGTAATCTTTCAGTTACATTTTTTCCTGAAATCTTAAGCTCTTGAAACCGAAGTTATATTTCCAATTTACCCATAGTTTTATCAAATTCTTATGCAAGTTCTCATTATTTTGAGTGAGAAAATATCATTGTTGCTGACAAACTAAGATTTAAATTATTATGGATTTTATGAAATCATTTTATTCTTTAATTCTTCTCATGTTTTTAAAGCTTTTCATGCTTTCAGGATTTTGGGCCTTGCTGGGTCTTCTATGAATGTAAAGGACAATATTCTGTACTGCTTATGTCAGATCTGACTTGCTGGATTAAAAAGCTGGGTCACTTCTTTCTGACCTTTTCCATCACAAGTTAGAGGCTTGCATAACATTCAAATTATTAAATGGATATAGAAGGCTGGAAAGCCACTGTACAAGGAATATGTCCCTAGAGCTCTGCTTCTCCTGTTTAAGCAATGGGAATTTCATAGAGTCAGTGTTCCAAGCATCTAAGGTTGTCCTGTTTGTTCATCTTTGGGTGGCATGACATGGACTTGTTCTAAATTTTGGAGAAAGGAGGGAGAAGTTATATATGCAATGAGGATAAATAAAGACAATCAGAGGTACTCTTTGATTTGAAGTACCGGGAAACTCCCATCAACTGCTAACAAAGTAAGAAGGGAGCAATTTTAGTGTTAATTCAAAGCCAAAGCCAATCGTTGATGCAAGTCCTCCAATGCTAAACCCCTTTTATTCACTGAGATGTTAAGGCCCATGTTTAGCAGATGGAAGGTCTCTGGATGGTGACATGCTGCTGCAGTATTTTCCCCTGTGGCACCCACATCATGCTTGTGTGAGATCATGACATTTGCAAATAGCAAAGAACTCAAGGAAGCTGAACAAGAGAGCGAGTAGTGCATGACTGACTGTAACCTCCAGGTTTGGGCCTTTCCTTATGAGAGCTGATGCCGCAAAACCAACTTCTCCCAATAAAGGAAGAAACTACATGCTAAATACCCTTTGGGCATGTCTTTTAGATTAATTTAGTAGGTGATTTTATAAATAAATGACACAGGCAACGGACAACTCCAACGTGATAAAAAATAATACCAAACAGTGAAGCACCTGGTGAAAGCAAAAAACTGTCAGCGCAGGATCAGTTTTGCTGCTGTAGGGAGCCCAAGTAGTAACATTCACAATATCAAAGGCTGCTGGCAAAGATTTGTTTACTCTGTCAGGAGATGAGTTGCAATACAGAAGGCTGTATATCTGTGTTACAGTCTGTCATAGCATGTTCTGTAGCCTTCCAGCAGCTGGGGAGGCACAATAGGCATTACCTATTGCTGAGTTTGTCACGGATCTTGGCGAGACCATTTGAAAATCATTTCAGTGCTATGGAATTCTAAGTATGAACGTAAGTACTGCAAGTGTTTCAGAAGTCATGTACAAATTTATAAAGAGGGGGGAAAAAAAGCAATTTTCACAATCAAACTGCTGACATTAATTCTGAGGCCTGGGTTAAGTCTGAATAAATTTTCACAGTAGGAAGACTTGGGCTGTTGGGTTTTTTAATGATCTTGAAAGGATCTTTCTTTTTCTAACGGTGGAAAAACACAAATGTGGTTTCCTGCTTATCTCAGTGCATTGTATTAGCATTGAGAATGTCAGAATTGTCAGACACATCAGAAATAGTCTCTCATTCTCAGCCACCACAAATCCATTTAGTTACAATGAAGACAGTACCCAGCTAATTTCAACCAAAGACCTGGTACCTCGTGTTACTTTTCGTTGCAAACATAAGAGACAGTATTGAACGCCTTAATGTAGCAAAAAAGATCAGAGCCAAGCACGCAGATACGTTCTGCAAAGGAAAGGGACTGCCAGCAAGCTTTGGAAGGGCTCAGTACTCCCTCTTCTGTTCTTTCCTGTTTAAGACATGGCCATGTCACAACAAGCAATAGGTTGCTTTACTAATAAACTGCAGGTCCCTCTTGAATACATCTCTAATCAGTATGTTAAAACACACCTATTCCTAACCATGAGTGAACTGATTTTGTGTTACTTCTCTAGACTTGAATCCCAAATGACTGCTGATATCCAAACCATCCTGCAGCTTCTGCAAAGGCAGTCAACTCTCATTCCACCTGCCTACAGTATGGTGACAGCAGGTGCAGAGTATCAACAGCCAGCAATCCAGGTGATACAAAAGCTTCAGCCTGCAGCATCAATTAAAACAGAAAGAAGTTTCAGTCCTTCATCTCAGGTATGTACCTCTCAAAATCAAAAGAGGTTTGCTAATCTTTTTAGCTTATGATGGAAGAAATGCATACCAATCTAGGTGCTTATTCACCATTTTAAGGAATATGAAATTATTATTTTGACCTAGCACCTCCACAGTGGACTTAGATACGACAGTTTCAGAGACCACATTTTCTATGAGCATTGTAGAGGTCCATACAATGATCTCATAATCAGACTGATTTACTTAAATACCATGCTCTACACACAAGTTAGAAGAAATGACAAATACTAGACATGGCTGTAAACCACAAACACTTTCCGGCATCTGACCTGCCTGTGTGGGTGCATCTGCCATAGGTCCCATTCATAAAGTCCTGAGAAGCACCGTGACTGTTTTCCTCAAGGTACAGGTCAGACAACTCCAGCTGATGCAGCACGATGGTTATACCCATGGGATGGGCTAAAACCATTCTTTATGTCCAGTCCCTTGCTACTGGTGGAAATATGAACATACAGAGCTGTGACATATCTGCATTTCCCAATACATATTTGCCAGTCCAGTTCTGTTCAGGCAAAATTTGATGATTTTTCCAAATGTGGGATTTCTGGAGTTTAATAGCTTGGACATACTATTTCCAAAGTGGCTGCTGCATGTCTAGGAATCCCAAATCAGTCATGCAGCATACCATTAGTAAATCTAGCATGCTTGGCTGTGTCAGATTCCTCATGCATATGCTGGAACACATATGGGCATAGTAAGTCCAACACACCCAGAAAGCATCGGTTTAGACGCATAAAGATTATCAGGGCAGCGAATGCACAGCAGTAGTTTTCAGAAGTGTAAAACCACTGTGCATATACCTGCACAAAACATATACACATATCTTTGTCTGAACAGAAATATGGCCACCCTCTGAAAATATCAGCAGGTGCACTGCACGCTTCACACAAATTTTGAGTTTAAAAGAACTGACTGCTGAGACCAGATTCCAAATGGTTATAATGTTCAGAATGATGCAATTCCAGAGTTATGATCTGAAACAAAACTGCAAATTGAAGAATGTTGAAATCCATACTCTTAAATTGGGTCTCAAGAATATTCAGTCCTTCAGAAAGGGCTGTTCATATGTGTATCTTGATGTCGTATGAGCACATCTGAGGAGGGGACAAGATATCCAGGCTTTTACAATTAATCAACAGAATTGCATTCAATTATATTAAATCAAATGTGGTACCATGTAAAAATATTTCAGTACACTGCTTAATTTTCAAACATGGTTTTCCAGCAACCATCTGAATGTGCTAAGTTTGAGCAGAACAAGACCATGGAAATGACTGATTTAATTATTGCCATCTTGTTTCTTCTCCTCCCTTCCAGTGTCCTGAATTTCTAGACCTTGAAAAATCAAAACTTAAATCCAAAGAATCTCTCTCAAGTGGAGTGCATCTTAACACAGCCTCAGAAGACAACCTGGCTTCTTTTTTAGATCAAGAACATGACCAGTCTGTAGAGTGTCCCCCACAGCATTGTAAAACTTCTCTCCAGCCAGTTAGGCACCCTTCCTTGCCAGAATCTTCACTAAGCACTGTAGGAATCTTGAGTCTTCATAGGCATGTTTCTGATCCTGGTCTTCCTGGGAAATAATACTTTTATACTATTACTTCACATAAAAATGTAAGTGCTTTTAATGGCCGTTTTTCCTTTTTTATGTATTTAAATTCTCTATACTTGACTCAGGGGCTACAAGGAATATACCATTATATGCAAAAGTACTGTATATTTTCCTAAATCTGAAGCTTGTAAGGTAAAGTTGAGCAGTTCTGATGTAAATATATATATATATATATATATACACACACTAACTGTATGTTCCAAATATAAAACTGCCAGCATTCTCAAGGCACCTTATATTTTTATTTTTTTTAAATAACATGCATGTTCTGAAATTACAGTTTACATTGCATGGAGATTACCATTTACTACTGTCATGGAAATAGTATTTTATTGTGGCTATGTCTTCAGATCAAATAGGAGACCAATAACAATAATTCACATAGAAAAAAACTCCTACCTGACCAAGCTAAAATTCAAGCAAAATCTTCTTCTAGCTCATTTTTGAAATTTGATTTATCTTTCTTGTAGTGAGGGGTTTTTTTACAATAAATCTCAATGATTCTGAATCTAGAGAAAGAATAAGTTAACTAAGTCTTCTGGGTTTGAAACAATTAGGACAGAGAAACGAGCCTCCTTCCAAATCAGCTGAAGTAGGGCAATATTTTAACAGACAGGAAAACTGCCACATGCTGAAAAGTATCACCATAGGTCGCATCCACAAAACTGCATTAACTGAATAATCTGTTTCCACTACTTTAAAAAAAAAAAAAAAAATTGCATCGTAGAAGTTAGCTGTCATGAGCAGGCAGGTACTCTTCATCTGTCACACAAACATAATCAAATGCAATAAATCTAATTTCTATATAATACAGAAGACTGTGTTCCTTTTGTTCAAAACAAATTATTAGCAATCTGTTTAATTAAAAAATACACATTTTTGTTTTATAATTATTAAGATGATTGCTTGCAGTTATTTGTTTTTACTGACTGGCCCCTCTACAATAATCCTATAGGGTATAGATGTATGTGGACACACACATACACCACGCACACATTCCTGTATGTGTGCATGTGTGTATTTTATATATGTACATATGTGTGTATGTATGTGTGTATATATTTATTTTTATATATACACATACACACAAGTGTGTGTATATACCTACACTTACATGTAGGAGTATAGATATAGATATATATATATATATGTATATATGTAAAATCACTTTCAGGAACAATTGTAAATTTTCTTATTACAAAACAAGTAAGCTTAGCTTGTGTCCAAAGCTGACTACATTAGAATAAAATGATTTAAGGTCCTTAGGCTTTAAATACAGTATGTACTGTATGTGCATAATGCTTTGTGAATACTTAGATTTAATTTTATTAAAATATTATTCTGCTTCAAATGTTGTGTTTATTTTAGAAGGAACTAACCTTTTTATTACTGTTTTTAAATATTTAAAAGTGTTCAAATTATTTTCTAATCTTAAAGCTTTAATGTGAAATTGCTCTAGGAAGAGAACTGGTTTCAGAAAAGCATGGAACCCATTTAGTGGTGGAGCAGTTAAATTTTAGCTAAAACCAAATTAAACCCTCTGTTCTAAACCAGTGCTAGAGAGTAATGAAATAGTGATTGACCCTCGCATTAATAAGTACATATATTGTATGTTGGGGTCAGAATGACACATAACACTTCCAGTCATACACAGCCAGTAGCTAAACCCAAGGTGGCTGAAACTTCTCTCATTTAAAATTAGTGTGTTTTGAGCTATTGAGGAAGGCTCTGCTTTACCTTTGCATATAAAGATACAAAAATCAATTAACTGAATACCTTTGTAAGTGAAAAGAGAAACCAACCCTTACCATACAAGATCAAATTTTCTTTTGCCTCATGCTACTGTTGGTTATTGAAAGGTCCAAATGCTACAACATGCTGACTGCTCTTACTTCTACCATGACAACGGGAGGTCTGCACTGCTTAGTGCCTTGCAGGATCAGATCCTAGGTGACAGCATCATTACATCAGTCAGAATCTCCGCCTGCATATACTCCACTGAAACAGGAGTGCTGAATAACAAAGTGAAATAGCTTCTGCTTTTATTTTTTTAAAATAGCAAGCATTAACAACTTCTGCTCTATCTCAGCCTAGTAACTAATATTAATGTCTGTTAGAACAAGCTAGCATATTTTCTAAAAAAGTATTTGTGGTTATGCTACATTTGGAAGAGTCGTATAAATTAAAAATAAAATTAATGAAAAAGGTATCATGCATGAGCATTGCTTTACAAAATGCATTTTGTCCAACTTCATCACTTGGTATTTCACATTAATGCAAAGAGACTGAGCAAAACAGGTGGACTGGGGAAGGAGCATTGGAAAAGATGAAAAGCGACAACTATTTCAGTTAGTCCAAGTGAAGAAAAAGCTCCATCCTTTACTCCCTTTTTTTGGCTCAGAGAGGCTTTGTTCCTTCCCTTCTCTTTGTATTTATCAAGAAAAAAATTCTGAAATGAGGGCAACTAAGGGAGACTTTTCAAAGTTATGGAGATTCTAAGCTCACTAGACATCTGCCAATGAATGAAGAAACAAAACATGGAAGATGACAACTTGGCAATACTCTAGCTGCCCCTTCCTTGCTAAAAGATCTGCTTTCACAGATACCTTCTTTTCTTGCTGAGGTACAGTGAAGCACATGAAGACCCACTGCTTCAAGATTTTTTTCTTCTAGAGACAGGTACAAACCATTATTTTGGAAAATGTTTCAATTTTCTAAACAGCAAAAACTGTCCCACTTATTTTGGGGTTTGGGTTTTTTCAGGGGGAAATGCTCCTTTTAAACCCAGTTTCTGACTTGATAGAAATGGGTCTGCGTTATCCAAATCAAGCTGGGAATAATGTAAGGGTTGTGTACCCACACATCACAATACACATCTGTAACATATCCATAGAGACTTTCAGGATTTTAGGAGATAAGTTTTGGTCTTGCTTGATCTTAGGAACATTCATCTTGGCTATTTAAAACCTGTGGCTAAAAATATATGTAAATGTAAGCTTACATAGATACAGAGAAGTATCCTGGAAATTCAAGAATAGCTCATGTAGCTGAAGTATCACAGCAACTGGGACAATCACTCCCAATGTGAGAGTTGAGATAGTACATACCTGCAGAGCTCTTCATGAAGTTCATTACCTTCTACCAGCTATGGACCTAGTTCAGTGTTTAAAGCAGACAACAGATTGTGATGCTTTTCAATGTTTAAGCTGTGCAGCAACATGCACCATCTGTATGTGCACAAATCTACGTGCACAGATTTACAGTAATATACACATCACATGCCTTGACCTACCTAACTCTGCTGTTTCCAGGAAGCCTGTTACCAATTGTATGCCATTCTCTCCCTCCATGTTCCCACTTTGTTCACTCAGCAAACACATTTTCTGGTCTCCTATCTCACAGCTGCTGTTCACAGATGAACCTTTTCCTGCTGCAGATTGTGTCCTAGCAATCTCCTCTCTGGTGAGTGCAGGTCACTCATCAGGGCTTCTGCATGACTCACCAACATTATAAGTAACATACAAAAAGCTGAAAAACTTTGCATGGTCTTTGGTTGCTTGCTTAGGTGAAGCAACAAGTTTTGCTCACAAATTGCGCGTCCTCACCTTTGAGAGCTGCTGAGCTGACCTGGACACAAATATAATAGTGGGAGACTGCAATAGCAGCATAGCATTAGGCATGATTCCTTGAATGGAAGTTATATTAACACACCACCCGCAGATTAGAAATTTTGATGTTTCTATACTCTTCCGTTAAGTATTCTTACACTGTGAACAGATGTCTATGCTAATATTTAAGGTTAGACTCTTCATATGGCTTATGAAGGCTTAAATCAGAAATAATTCATTCCAATGGAGCCAGCAGTTATATGTTAACACATTTTTCATCAAACTGTCTAGTTTACATCTCCTTGCCATTCATCTACAGGTTCTCTCTGTATTTTCATACATAATTTCTGTGGCATCAATAGTATAGTGACATTTTCAATACCATTGAGATAGTGCAAAAATTTATTAAAGAAAACCTAATAATTTTTCTCCACAAACACATCTGCACAGACTCTTCAAATGTGCCACTTAAGCATGATATATTCCAAGCTAATTGTACCAAGAAATAACACATAGCAGTTTGTAACTCATTGGTAAATTGCCATCTTTAAATACTTGTCATTAAATACTTTTTACATTTAGGGGCAGTATTATAGACATTTTCCTCTATCTTACATTTTTCAGACTCTCAAATTGATGGTATTTTGTCACAGCTAAAGCAAATGACATCTAAATGGCTACAATTTCCAGTTCTTCATTCCTGTAGAGCAATATAATTATATTCATCCCCTGGAATTGACTAAAATCCAGTAAAAAATTCATTAGAGAAATGATGGAAATGAATATTTTTGAAAAAGCATTATTAATTATGCTGACATTGTACATGATTTTAGCGTCTTCTGAGTGTTATGCGTGAAGTTCTGTCATGTTTTGTTAACTAAGAGATCAGGCACAATAAATTTTGAGGTAGCAAAGACTTAACTGACCGAAACCCAAAAAACTGAAAGTTGCTGCTTCCAATGAATGACACTGATTCTAGCTAATGACAAAGCTACTGTAAGACAGTCATCTTTGGAAAAACTGTTAGATTAACTTCATCTGTGGACACACCAAGCATGACTCACACTTCCTAGTTATTTAAGGTTTAAAAAAAAAAAAAGCCTGCATAAACTGACATTGAATGCTGATGCATGAAGCAGAAAAATCTGTTCTGCTCAATGTAATAGTTTTTTTAGTTTTTTCATTTAGACAGGATTGTAGAACAGAGTAAGTCTATTCTTCTAGCATTCTTTCAACCTATACAAAACCAAGATATTAAAAAAGCTTTAGGAAAACATAGGATATGCATAAGAGCTCAAGGATAAGCCTCATAGCCTGAAATAAACAGTAGATATCAAACTTTAGTATCTTCTAACATCCTAATCCTTTACAGAAGGTTAGCGAAGACAAGCCTAATGGAAAATGAACTCCAGTTCAAACATTAGCATTTACTTTGAGTTTTGAAACCTCTAGTTGCCAGGTATTTCCAAGAATGAGAAAGTGGTGGCCCAGCAGATGAGATGCATGAACTCACACAGGGGGTCTTACAACCACCCCTCTTCAGTTCCAATTCTCAATCTTCTCTTTCTCTGAGACTGACATTTCTGTCAAGCAACACTTCTCACCGAGCTGTGCTACCATACAGGCTATACATTCACTGCATTGTATCAGTTGCAGAATAAGGAACTTCACTTGCAGGAAACTGCTGCCAAATTAATACTGTGCTAATCTTGGTCAAGTCCTGATTAACTCTGTTCAAGTCAAAGAGATAGCTGCTCTCCACTTCTTGACAAGCAGAGGTTCCAGATTGAGTATGAGTTAATAGTGCTGCACTAAGGGCATTGAAGTGACCAGCAAATCAGGAAACACTAACCTAGTGCCTATATTCACTAAGAAAAGCAACTACAAAGTGAATTAAATGGGTCTGATAAGCAAGATCAGTGAGCTGAAGCTAGTGGTTTGTGGGGTTGGTTGGGTTTTGGTTTGGTTTTTTTTTTTTTCTAATTTTGGTTTGTTTTTAAACTGTAATTTGTGACACTTTATTCAAATCCACACCATTACTTGCAGCTGCTCCAAACAGTTGCAATCATGCACTGAATAAAGTTGCCGGGGGGGAGGGGTGTGTGTGTCACTCCTTTTTTGCACACAAATGAAAATGCAACCTCAATGCTTCCTATTAGCTTACTCTTACCTCTTCTAAAATACAGAGTGATGAACTCATTTGATCGTAGTATCTAGCAGCCATGCAGAAATAGCAAGGGACCTAGTCTCTCTTTCAAATTTAACATCAAATTTTTAATTAAAATACTGGTAAATTGTTAAACTGATTCAGATTGGAGACAGACTTGGTATGCAGCCATCAGCATATCTTCAACAGCTGTCCAGACACAGAATTCATTTTTAAGTAGCTTCTCACTTACTTGGAATAAAAAGAGCATAGGGAAGGTCCTTTAAACATGATCACTCTGAATCTAAAATTTTCTTCAGGTGTACTAGGAAAGAAATGTACTTTATCATACAGCTGTCCCAGTGTCACTTATATGCTACATCTACTCTATACATAATTTGTTTTCTAGACTTGAAAGAGTATATTAGAAGTTAAACATCAAATAGCTTAGTGGGAGAAAAACCAAACAAGATCCACAGAATAGATCACATATGAAAAATCAAGACCACACTGAGTTTTATCAATGATACTAAAGAAGCATGTCCTGGGGCTTGTAATTGCATGAAGGCATCACTATGGCAAGCTTACCTTTTCTCACTGTACCTTTATGTATTAGTGGATAGAACTGCATTATTAATGAAGAAACATTTTGCTTCATCAAGCTATTTGGGGGTGGGGGGTGGGTAATGCCCACTTGGGAAGTTCTTTGATTCTTAATGAATGCAGAATATGGCTATTCTCTTTGGAATGGAAATTAGATGGACCAAATTAAACCCTCCCACAGGAAGCAGTTGCCCCTTTTATGCATTATTTACATTATCTATACTGAAGCTTTATGATATTGTAAAGTTGGAAATACAAAGAAAATTTTGAAAACTTAGTCTAGATAAATATTTCACTATGAGCTGTAGCAAATCCTGTTTGTATAACAGGTTTTTGTACAGTGCAGTTATAAGTTATAAGTTACTATTTTGCTTTCAGGAAAGACCTCCTGGAAAATTGTTTAATGTATAAATAAAAGCACTTGTACACTGCGCGTATATTCAGTATTTTATACTACCATGAAAAAGTGTTTGCAACAAATCTAAATATGCACAAATAAACTTAATGAACTTATTTCAGTCATAAGCAACAGGTTGTGAACATTTCATTTGTGACTGACTTGAATAGTTACTATAATGCAAACACCACTAACAGAATACAAAACATAGAATATGTATCTGTACCAAAAACACTAAGAAAAAAAAAATTATATTTAGTACACTCATAACACCAAGGGAATAAATGTAAAAGCACAGGATTACACAGGGCACCACTCACTGGCTTGAAGCACACAGAACAGACTCACAAAATTAGGCATTTTCAGAAGATCCTATGCACACAGCAATCTCCACGTATCACACTGACCTCCATCTTTCAAGTAGAACAGGAAGTTATACCCATATCTACACCCTCTAAATTCACCAGCTGAGGAATTCAAAAATCTAACATCTAGTTACAAAATCTGGGTAATAAAGCTGACAATTGCTATCCATTGAGGCCCAAATTTTCACAAAATATTTTGATCAAAAGTGCTGTCTAAATATCTAACTTGAAGCCAGACACTTCCATTGCTTGAATCATTTTATTTTAGAGAATTTAAAGTGAATCATGGAATGGGTTTACCATGCAAGACCTATTCTGAGAGTGATTTTACTGATCCAGATAAATAGCCATTGAAAGCTTTTGAGACAAGCGGAGCTCTTAAAAATAAATAAAACAACCAAAACCCACAAAAGCACGCAAACACACACACAAAAAAAAACCAAAACAGAAGACCACACCCACAGATCTCCTTGAGGAAAAGCCGTAGATAGGATTAAAATTCAAATAGTATTATCTGAGCTTGCCTCAAACAAAATAAAACACTGTATTGCAACAAGCTGGAGCTGTATGAAAGTTTTAGCTAGAACATTTTGTCTTTTTAATGGAATCCACTTACCTATTTTCTCCAAACGAGCAGAATTTTTCAGAGTATGCTGTCTAAGACAGTATGCCGCTACTAATGAAAAAAATTTAGGCTATTAGTTGTTTCATTTGTGCAAGCAAGCTACTCATTTATAAGACACAATTTAAAAGCTTATGATCATAAGCTTTTCCTTTTCATTAAGCTCTTGAGTTTAACATAGAAATTTACTTGTCTGGAATTATGCATGTACAGACAAAAAAAATCATGTTTTAAATACAGTAAAATGCAAAAAAATATTTATTGCTGTGAATCGTGCACTTAAATTTTGAAGTATTCATTCAGAGAGCCTTGCCTTATCAAGCAGAAAGGCTAAAAACTCTACAATAGCTTTCATTCACAGCAGTTCTACCAAACATGAACTTTGGCAGGTTGGTGATGCTCTTTTCCTCCAGCAGTTCAGCTCTCAGAATGCCATGGTGTGCTGCAAGAACTAGAAGAGGAAGTAATAGGGAAGTCACTGTTTAGAGATTTTGGAAGTGTGACAAGTACAATTACACTAACCATCAGTGAGATTCAAATGGAATGGCCTACTTCCATCCTGACAGATGGAGGGACCCACAAATTTAAATATTAGAAATAACATCTACTAGATGAAAAGCATTCACAAAATTGTATGAAGAGATAGTCAAGGCTGTTTCTGCTTTCAGATTTTTAGCAACAAAATTGATTCCTCAGTCTCATTTCATAGTATTAGTTAGAGCATATCCCAGCATTATTTAGTCAGCTGAACGGTTTACATCTTACTACCTACATTCTATCCATAACTCCCAGTCTACTGTAGTGATCCACCAACAATTTCCCATAGCAGCAAAGTAGTTACACTGCGCACAAGCAGGACTGTTCACAGTAATAATCTAAAGTAGAATGTAAGAGAACATCAATAAAGAATTATGCTTTCAATATTAAGATGCAAATTGAATAATGTGTTAACACTAAGATAAATGATTTTTACAGATATTTTGATGATTTTGTTACAGTTACATGCATTTGTTACAGTTACATGCATTAAGTTAAACACATCTTCAGGAATGATGAACATACCTTTTTCTTAACTTTCCTCTTGAGAAACTGGGAAAGTTTAATGGAAGCTCTCATAGCTAATGCTTATACTGCTGGTGGTAAACTTAACCATGAACGAAGCCACTCTGTAAAACAGAAAAGTGCAAAACATGCATATCAAATAAAGCAGTTATACAAATAATACACCTCCATAATCAGTATCTACACTACATCATAAATGCTCACACAAAACTAATATTAAAAGTTATCAGTTTAATAGAATTTAAAATTCAAGTTTCTCATAATCACCAACAGGTTCAAAGTGATACTATGATTCCAGTAAAGTCCTAATATGTATAAGGATATATCCTACATGGCTATCATAACTGCAAATTTTTACTCTGAATGCTGAAATGGTAATTAAAACAAAAAAAAAAAAAAACCAAAAAAAAAAAACAAAAAAAAAAAAAGAAAATCACAAGTTTGTAACTGGTATTATTTGTAACAATTAGTTTCAGAAACAACAGTGACCATGAATTCATTTTTTTGACTCCAATTTTAAAAAGAAACAAAAGAACATTCAAATAGCCTGATACTAAAACCACTTTTTTTTCAGTCTGTCTACTACAGAACTAACCAATACATTAACCTACTATCTTGGAGTAGCCTCCTTAACATCATCATTTAATTTTGAAGGGTGACAGAATTACATTAAGCATAGAAGCCCCATCTTCTCGACTCTGCACCTCAGAAGGCAAGGCAGTGGTGATAACCCCTCTTTAACACTGAGCTATACCTGCCTGGCTGCCATAGCAAAACAGTCAGTACCTTACAATAACAGGTTCCACTGATTCCAGATTGCATTAGATATCTCTGCAGTTTTTTGGCATCTCCTTCTCCATCCTGTAAAACAAATGCACACATTTGTCACAGCCGACAATTCATATTTAACTTGCAAGAAGTATCAGTGATTCTTAATGCATTAGATTGCCTATAGCGATACCTAAACTATTCTTATGTTGTCAAATAGTCACCATAAGAGAAGAGCACCTGATCTAAACTGGAAACAGTAAGCAGAATTCTCTGCTTAAAGCACATGAATGGCAGTGGGCAGGTAAACAGGTAATTCAACATCCACTAAACATTCAAAACCACTATCAAAGTTACAGCATTTTCAAATGTAGAATTTACATGTAAAGACAATTAGCAAGCTGATTAAAATGATGACACCTTTGTTTTCAATACTTAGTATTCAAAATATTAGTATTTCAACTTCAAAATAACTAATAGATGCTTTTCCTTTTACTCATCAAATCTCCTCTTGTTATTCACCTAGTGCAGGAATGTGAAACAGAAATAGAAGCACTAAGGTCCAGAGCCTATGCGATTTAAAATATAAAGAGAAAAAAGAAGCCCCTCTAATCTGAAAAAGAAGGTCACTCACCTGTAACTGGAGATCTTACAATACATTGCTTCTGCAGATCTATGTTCTTGAGAAGGTGCACCTTGTGTCGGCACCACAAAAGCCAGAATCATCTCATAACCTGTGGGGCTGCACACATGACCTTCCATTGGTCTTTTTCCCCGTACTGAACGACTGAATTCCCTGACTATTACTCCTTTTAACAAGTGACACTGCAGCAGTCGTATTACCATCCGTAAGTCATATGTAGTTTAAGAGAGACTCTTGGAATACAACTATAGATATCCCTCTCTATTAAACAGGATTTAATACTTTATTTTTTTAAAAAAACATGTAGCTTTTCAAAGCCAGCAGATTCCATACAGAGCTCACAACATTTATGAGCCCACCCTCTACTTCAAAAATTGTACGATCTTAAAGAATATAAATGTCAGACTTAGGACCTCATGCCAGACACAATACCTTGCAAAACACACATCAACAATTCTGAAGACTCCAGTTCCTTGAGATGCTCACCTGGGAAGTTATGTGTCTGCATTATATTTTCCTAACCAAGTTCCATATGCAGTACAGAACAAAGTTAATCGCAACCCTAGTCTCCAAAGTTTCACAACTGGCTTTTAAGGTTCTGTTCTGTTATCTGCATACAAAATAATAGCACTGACATGTAGAATAAGGTACAGCAAATCTAAAGAAGAAACACTATTTCAAGATGGCAGTGAGAATCTGAACATCAACTGCCAACATTTTCTGATTAATTTTATCTTACTAAACAGCAACATGACTATCACGTCTGTAGTACTGTAAACTCTACTGCCAACTATAATTACAATTATTGTTGAAAACTATATATTTTACCTGAAGAAGAATGGTTATCACTGGGAATATTATACTAAGGTATTTCTACTGAAGAAAAAAAAAAAAAAAAAAGCATGAAACAAAACTTTACTAGGATTGCTTTCACAGCTGATTATATAGTTATGTTGTTTATCTTATCTGTCCAGCAATAGCACTGAAATAAATCAACATGGGGTCAGCAGCAGCAGAGTAAGTACCAGCACATGAAGAACATTCAGAGCATGCACCATGAAGCATACTTGGTACTGCTCCTGGCATTGGCTGTCCCACTGCCACTGGCATTCCAGGCATCTATAACTGCAATACTCTGGGAGGAAAGAAAAAAAAAAAAAAAAAACACACCACCGGTATCTTCACCTTGATAGCCTGAAATACTCCAACTTTACAATGAAAGTGTACATTATGCATGATTAAGAAATACCTGTTGCAAAAAAATATTTCAAAAGATAATTTGAAAAATTTTCAAAAAATATTGTTTTTGAACTATTTAAAAAATCATCAATTTCAGACTCAGTCCTACAACTGGTTTTATTGATAAATGACCTCCATTTAAAGGTGTTTTGAAAACACTTGGTGACAAAACAGAATAGTACAACTCCAGAAACAGTTCCACATGCCTTTGACTGCATTACCAAGGAAGCTTCCCTATTTAAAAAAAAAAAAAAAAAAGTTACTATTATATTGCTAGGTATTTGTTTTGCTTTGGGTTTGTAGGGGTGGAAGCAGTTTTGGTTTTAAACAGATACCATATGGGCATTAGTGATACTGTTTGCAGGATGCTGTAGTCATTATTCCAGAGATACTAATAAATTATTTTTTTTAAATATATTGAGTTCTAATAATCTAATTTTCTCTGCGTTTGCTTTTAGATAAGTCTTTCCTTTTGAGTGTTCTACTGTTTATTCTGTCACTTATCAATGCCAGCATTTCAAAATATTTTCTTTTTATGCAGATACCACAACAGGTGGCAAGGGTTCCCTTCTTCAGGTGGGGCCACATACAATTTTAAGTGGCTTCAAGTATCCAAGAACTAAAATTTTATGAGCAGCTTATACATTTTACTGTGCTGATATGTTGCCCTAAGTTGTAACAGCAAAGTGTAATTTACCCGTATTTAAACATGGGAAGTTTTTCCCAAGCATTTAAGTGACTAAGAAAAATAAAATACAAACAGAAGTTTCCCATAAACAATAATGCAAGGCTTGTCATACCAATCACTTGAGAGTAACCGGAGTTACAGCAACCAACAAGAAAGTGACAGAACACGAAACCCATGACCTTGTAAAACTAAACACTGGACTGGTCAGATCAGCAAGCCTTTGGGAAAACAGAGAGGCAGGGTTTTTGTGTCAGGTTGCCAGTGCTAATCTTTAGCACAGCTGCAAATGGCTCCTGCAGATCACATATAAACTATCTTTTTTTACATTCCAGAAGCAGACTCAGATCTGTAGACCTGAAAAAAGCAAAGCCCAACAAACCATCACTGCCACTAGTATAATTTGCACCAGTTTTGTAACAAGCTATTTTCAGCTATAGCATTGTAAAGCAATTTCAAAGGAACATAAGAGATTTTAGGACCCCCAAATACACAGTTAACAATATTTAAAGATTTAATTTTAACTAACAATGACACAGGGGAATCACACAAAGGTCCAGGTTGCTTAAGCAGCATGGAAGCTACTGAACAGCAGTGCTGTGAGAGCTAAGCAACAAGCCTCTGTAGTGACCATATTTACACAAAGTAGCTATAACAATTTAGAAACATATTTTCATCTCTTATCCAGAAACTAAAAGTACTTGAGCAGCTTTCCTTTTGCTCAAGGACAGATAATGCAAATAGCAACCAATGCTTACACTGCTTCTTTGTGTTGTAGTTGCATGCTTTCACATTTTCTAAAAACTACCACCAGTGCTTCCAGCTGTACAATCAGTCTGTCCTAGATCGTTATTTCTCCACAAAAGGTAGCGCAGTGTCCATGACCAGTGTAGCCCCATCTCTGGGCAAATGAAACAGCAAATAAGATGCAACTTTTTTCGCGGAACGGCAATGACCACCTCCAAGCTGCAATCAGGGCCCCGGGCAGTACGCCAGCAGTGACCCCGTCCCACCGGGGGTCCCTTACTCCTTCTGGGGGGGTTATTCAGCGCACGGCGCCTGCTCCACCCACCGGCCCAGGGCCCACGGGCGGCGTAGGTGGTTGGGCTGCAACGACCCGCCTGCCCTCAGACACCTCCGCCTCGGCTGCTCCCGCGCGTGAGCAGCCCGGTTCCGCAGCTGGCGCCGGGAGGAAACCCTCTCCTCCGTTACCCGCCACCGCAGCCCAGCCTGCCCATCTGCGCGGCAGAGAGGGGCCGCCAGACCGCTCCCCACCAGCCCCGTGCGCGGAGAGCCGAGACGGAGCCGAGACGGAGTCGGCCGCCCCGGAACCGCACGGGAGCTCAGCCCCGCCGATCCCAGAGGCCGAAGCGGGGCGGCGCCAGGCCCCGGCCGCAAGACCCGCCATGACGGCGGCGCCGGCGCCCCAGCAACGCCGCGCCGGGCCCGGCCCTCCCCTGCGATTGGCCAGCCGCGACACCGCCCGCCGGCCGAGCCAGCCCCTGCGATTGGCCAGCAGTAACCCCGCCCACCAGCCGGGCCCGGCCCTCCCCTGCGATTGGCCAGCCGCGACCCCGCCCGCCGGCCGGGCCGGCGAGCCCAGCTGGGCCGCAGGGGAGGGCGCGTGCGCATGTGCGGTGCGTTTGGCCGGGAGCCGCCTTTGCCTCAGGCCCCGCCACCTGCCCCCAACTTCCTTCTGGGACGAGTAACCGACTCTCAGTGTGGCTCCGGCGTTACTTGTGCGTGCGGCCCGGCCTCTGCGCCTGAGCCGTCGCCCCGGCTGTACGCGCGGGTCTTCACCGCGAGGGGAAGGGAGGAGGCGGTGGCCCCGCACTGCTTCTCCGCCCGGCCGTCATTGGGTGGGGGAGGCCTTGTGCTCCTCCCCCGCCGTGCCGGCCCTCCGGCTTCTGAACCTCTGGTCAACTTCAGTCACATCTGAAAGGGGCGAAGGCCTCAAAAATCACTGAGTTTATGAGGAGTGTAGGCATCCATCTAGAGGAGAGCAATACAGTCAGGGTATTTGCATCATCAGTGGACAGAGTAGGAGCTCAGCCATCAGGTCTGCAATCTAGCAGTAGCCAGAATAATCAAGTAGCACTGATTTTTTTTCCCCTCTAAATCACAGGTGACCTCTTAGTGTCTGTAAACTCTTGGAATCTGTAAAGGATTGTGGAATACATACACTGGGCCTGATTTACCACTCTGTGCTGGTTTAAGCCCTGCCGGGACCAGAGACCACGTTGCCACTGCCCCTCCCCCAACCTCAGCCAGTCAGGTTGGCAGTGAGGCACAAACCCCGGGTTAAAATACAACAGTGTAATAAGCAATCTGAACAACAACAGTAGCAATGATAACAACAATAAACAGCAATGACAGTAAGGAAGACAAAAGATATACAGAGAAATACCACAAATGGTTACGGAACAAGCCCGCCATGAGCTCCCTGCCACCAAGGCCACAAAGGAAAAAGTTCCCGTGCTCCCACACTCAGACCTGACATCAGAATGGTGTGAATAACCTGGCTGGAGATCCCTTCCTCCTCTCCCTCTTAACACTATCCCAGCTGAACCAGGACACACTCCTATACATAAATGCTAGGAAACAAAGCAAGCATGCAAACTACACACACTGCACCCAAGTAACTCCTGCAGGCTTCTAAGGCCTTAGAAGAAAGACTGGCATGTCATCCAAATGAGGTGCTGAAAACAGAAGAAAAAGTAATGGGAGAAAAAAATAGTGAGACTTTCTTCAGAAATCTTCAAAGGAAACTTGTATGAAGCAGTAATAAAGTAATGACAAAGTAAGAGTGAAATGAAATAAGCAGAAAGGACTAGGAAATGAAAGTAAAACAAACTTAATTCTTCCACAGAAAAAGCCTCCAACTGAGGAAGCTCCACTGAGAGCAGAATGTTGTATCACATCTCAGCACATCAGCTGAGAGCACAATTTGAACTGCAGGAAAATTTAGGCTGGGAAAGGGACTCTGGAGATGCCTGGCTTCCTTCTGAAAGCAAGGCATTAAATCAAGGGCCCTGTCAAGCCAAGTCTGGAATATTTCTATTGAGGAAACTCCCACTACTAGTCTGGACAATATATTCCAGTGTCTAATTGTTTTTACAGTGAAGAATATTTTTCCTCATACCTGGACAGAATTTCCCCTGAAGAAACGTGTTCCAATTTTCCCTCATCCCGTGCAGCCCCTGTGAGAGGGAATCCAGCTTCTAGGAGTTGGAAAACTGTGGCTGAATCTCCCCTGAGCCACCTTTTCTTTAAGCTGAATAAACCCTGTATCTTCCAGTATGTGCCAAGCTCCCCAGTCCTGTAAGCATTGTGTTGGTCCTCCACTGGACCCTCTCCCATTTTTCACTCTCTCTCTCGAACTGTCCAGGACCAAAACTGAACACGATAACCCAGATACTATTTACTCTATCATTTTGCTACAGAACTTGAAATGAAGTCAAGGATATTTTGCCTCACCTCAGAATCACAGGTTCCCTAAAACCCCACCATGGAAACCATGCCTGCTTTGGCAGCTCAGGGACATCTAACCATACAGGTGAAACCCCATCTCAGGAAGAGACTGTTCCAACAACCTTAGACTATCCAACAGACTTCTCTAGGAAGTTAATCACAGGCACCACAGCCTCCTGTTCTGTATGCAAGGTGCAGTTTTTCAAACTAAAAAAAAAAAAAAGGCACCCAAAAAAATCTCTTTAACACTACCCAAAGTAAACCATTACAATATACAAGTCGGCTCTACTTCCCAGATAGCCTTTTGCGGGTCTCTATTCAGCAAAAAGGCTTATTCTGCAAATAGCTGCGGCCGCTCCCACCACCGATCACCGCCGGTGCCTCCCTTCTCCTGCCTGGGACGCCACCGGTGTGGAAAACCCTGACACAGCATTGACCGGCCCGAGAAACTCGGGAGCTGGAAAGTGAAGGATACACTTCAGTATATGTTTGGGGTTTTTAAAATCATGGTTCCTGTTAAAGATTTGCTTTTAAATATTCAGGAGTAGGACCGAGTCGAGCCCGTCCCTCCAGGTGCCGGGCGCGGCCGCCGGAGGGCCCGTGCCGTCACACACCGAACCCGCAAACGAAACCGAAAGCGGCGCCGGGGCTGGGATAAAGCGGGGCAGGGCCGCCGGGAGCCGCGCAGCGGGACGGCGACGCGGTGCTCGTTGAGGCCGGGCCGGGCCCCGTCGCGGCAGAGGTCCCTCAGCCGCCCCGGAGGCACCCCCACCCGCCTTGCCGCCCCGCTCCCTGCCCACCGCCGTCCTCCAGCGGAGTCCCGGGCGCCGCCAGCGCGGCGATGGCGAAGGAATCCCGAGACGAGCTCTTCCTCTACATGATCTCCTGCTTCAGGCCGCGGCTGAAGCAGTTCATCCGGGTGCAGCCGGTGCTGGACCAGCTTCCCTCGCTGAGCGCGGAGGAGAGGGAGAAGGTGCGGGCGGCCGCCCTGCAGCGGGGCGAGGTGGAGGGGGCGGAGGAGCTGCTGCGGGCCGTGGAGCGGGGCCCCCGCGGGTGCGGCTGGTTCCACGAGTTCCTCCAGGCGCTGCAGCACGGCGGCTGCACCCTGGCCGCCTGCTACGTGAACCCCAGCCTCAGCCAGCTGCCCTCGCCGGCCGAGGAGGCCGACCACGACCTCTGCGTGCACTTAGTGCAGCTGCTCCACAGCACACTGGTGGATAGAATGCAGACCATGCAGGTGGCTGAGAAATGCCGAGAGATGGGCATCTTCCAGGACGAGGACATGGACCGGGTAAGTGGCCCGCTTGCCAGGGCAGGCACCACGCTGTGCCAGACACTGGCCACCTCCAGGAGCCATGGGACTGATAGGAAGACACAACTAGGAATGGCCTTGTAAGTGTAAAAATGAAAGGGGAATACCCAGACTTGGGGGGAAGAGAAATGGTGCTCCAAGTAAAGCAATGAAGACTGTTGACAGTGGGCCAACAGGTGGGATGCCAGCTAAGAACAAGAGAAAGAAAAATGCCATGAAAAAAGGGTTAGACTAAGCCAGTGTTTATGTGGAAGGAATGCAGCCAGCTTTACTGTTACTTAGCATTTTGCTACAGACCTTCATTTCAGAAGATCATTAACTGTCTTCAAGGTCCCTGAACCATACCAGGAAATAGTGATGGCCTGTAAAGTCCTAGAGAATACTGGAGTTAAAAGAAAGCAAGACTTTCCCTCGCCTTTTTTGCAATAGGTTCACTGGGGAGTATAGTACTAGACAGTGAAGATGAGCAGAAGTACCAGTTAGACAAGAAAGAACAAGTGTTAATCTTTGATGAAAAAAATTTTCCAATGTTTACTCCATTTGGCTAAGATTGACTTGCCTGGACTAATGTGAAACTTATTTGGAAACCAAAGAAATGGATACCCTGAAACAGGGTTAGAAGAAGAAATTAAAATACTTGCTGTAGCAATAAGAGGAGAACTGGCAAACTAAGGGTGCAACTACATATTTGCACTCTGAGCTTTTGCACTACCACTTTTTAGGTAGTTTAATGCTCAATTTCAGTTAAATGACAGTCATACACATAATTTTGTCTGGTTACTGTTGGGTAGCAGTAAGGCCCAGCTGCACCCTAATGGATGGGGAGCCAAGCATGGTAATGCAGCAGGCTGAGGCAGGGGTCTTTTAGGAGATTACCAGCTCCATTCCCTGGTAATGAGTCTGTGTGTTTCCCCTGGGTCATCATTTTGCTGCTGGTATTCCCATTAAGCCCTTCGTTAACCTTCACAATCCTGCCGATTTCAATTCTTAACAGGGCCTAGGCTTTCTTAATGCACTTCCATTTTTGTTTACTTCTCCCTGCTCCCACTTCCCATGCACTTCCTTTTAGTGTTCAGGGGTGCCCACTGGTCAGGGGTGCCCACTGCTATGCCCGCCCGTTTTCTTGTGTATCAAGATGGTGATTATTGAGCCTTGAGAAAATTGCCTTTGAGGACTGAACAACTGTCTAGGGCTGCTTTGCTTTTGGGGTGGTCATTTTGTTCCTCATGTGATTACATGTCAAGTTCTGCTCATGACAGCCTTGGGACACTTTTCCATACCTTCTCTGAGGGCAATAGCCACTTTCTAGGGGCTTAGCTATTGTACCCTGAAGTGGGAATTGAGATGATAAAGCCAGAGTTGAAGAAGGGAAATGTTCTAGTTTTATGTGTAACGTCATGTTACAGATTAAGTCTGAGCTCTGGTAAATTGTGTAACATCATTTCTTTTTAATCAAGGTTGGCTATTCCCTAAATCGGTGCAAACACCAGTTATTATTCCACATGAATAATAATAATTATATTTTATAGTGGTTACTATTATAAATATTGTCCAGTACTACCAGTGTCTCCAGTTAAATTTCAGGACTCAAGTTTTATATGTCCTACCCAAAACCATATGGGATAAACAGAAGGTTGGACAAAACTGTAATAAGTCTGTTGTGATGAGTGGCAGGCCCACTTTATATCTTTAAGTATATTTTAATGATGACAGGGAAATGCTTTTGTACCTATATTATCTCTACTAACTTCCCCGAACCATTTCCAAAGTGTGTCTCAGGACTTTTTTATTTATTTATTTATTTTCACTAGATCCACACTGTTACTGACAATCGTGGGAACAGAGAGGGTGCAAGGGAGCTATTGAGCAGAATAGTGCAGAAGAAAGATTGGTTCTCTCCTTTTTTGATGGCTTTGCGTGAAACCCAACATGGAGGCCTTGCAAATGATTTAAGTGGAAATACAGGAGGTAATAATCTTATTTCACTAGTACTAATGTGTGGAGTTTTAATATCCCTTTTTGTACTCAGGAAACAATGCAGGGTTGTCACCATATTGATTTCTCTGTGACACTGAGACCAATGCTTTCACCTGTCCAGGGATTTCAAAATCAGGTTATTTTAACAGTTTATTCAATAGATTCTTAAATACTAAAAATCCTTATTAAGCGATATCATAATTTCAATAATATGTCTGTAGTTGTAATGAAACTGAATCCTTACCTTTTATAACCCATTGGTCAGTGTGATGTTTTCATAATTGTTCATAAAAAATATGCTGAGGATTAATTTGAACAAATGAAACAAACCTTTTCTGGATTTCTCCTTCAACACAAGGATTAGTGATTCCTTTATTAAATGGTTTACAAATATATGTGGCATTTTACAGTACATTGTAGTGTGTCTCCTTGGGAATAAGACATTCATATGTCTCAAGACATTATATAAAATTTACTGTAAATGATAGAGTAAACTAGTAAAAAAATTATTTACAGAAATGAAACTGAAAGAGCAATAGGTTTTTGGTTACTACTTTGTGTTCCTGTACTGTGATTATGATATTGTAAAAGTATCCTAGTGATCCCCTGGATACTAAAGTATGAAAAAGGAAGCAGTCCCCACATGCTCTATCCTTTTTTTTTTTTTTTTTACTGGGCTCCACGTATGTTTTATAAGTTTTGAGACCAAAGTTTTTTAACACATTTCCCATTTAGCAGCTTCAGCCTACTTGCTTAAGGAGCTCACCAGAACTATGTCTCTGTACTTTTAGTTGCTGCATATGGGACAGTGCATTAAGATGGGGATAAGAGGGGCATGAAGGTGTACATGATGAATACAGGTTAGTTCTCTGTTTTCTGTGCTCCACACTAAAAGAAATTAAATATTTTATAGTGCCTTGGAATTTCTATTTACTTTCTAGGAACAGAGAATAGACAAAATGAGATGAAGAACTCTACAAACGAAGAAACAGAAGTTGCAAACCCATCAGGATATGCTGTAGTAGAGGAGTTGAAACAGCATGAAAACGTGAATGATAGTTTCAGCAGTGAGAACAGTGTTTTGGAAACATCTGTTGGAAAGAGTTCTGTAGTTTCAGGTATGTTTTCTAACTGGTATTGTGCTGGTTCCAGTTAATCTTTAGTAACTGCAAGTAACTGAGAGAACAACGTTCTTGGTGCATTAGCTCCCTTCTTGCTCAAAAATACAGGAATATGTGGCACTGTTGAGGTGAAGAAGTGAATGGAAAAGTAAATCTTGGGGTTTTTTTGAAGCAGTAAATTTCTTCCTATAAATTAACAGCAGGAGTGATTTTAAGGGTCATATCTACAAATTTATTCAGTTTAAAGAGTTGCACTAGGGCAGGACTATGTTGTCATACTTGAACTAAATATTCTGAAAGGTAAGAAACCAATTTGCTAGCCTAGTGTAGAATGGCTTAGGAGGACATGGCCAAAAAAACTGTAGCACACCATGTACAGCCTTCATGTAGACATTTTCTGTATCCTGGTTGCAGTGATGATGTTTTATTTACTGTGGGCTGATTGATTTTATTATAATTGAGCAATAGTGATGATCTTCCTTTCCTCTTAAATAGCACTTTTAACAACTTTGTATTATTATTTTTTAATTTACTCTGTGAAGAAATTACTCATTTTCAAACATATATAATCTTTTAAATTTAAAATATTAATATTACTAAATTAATACTTTATTTCAGACCTATTCATGGTAGGTTTATAATATGGAATGAAAAACATTGGGTTTAGATTAACAACTCCTCCCAGTGTTGACAGAGTTTAAATCAAGAGCAGTGTTTCTGTACCACTAAAACTGCAGCTGTATTAAGTACTTCTTTCTAGGTGGCTGGTAATTCTATATTGGAAAACATTTTTGGTTTGGTAAGTCCTTTAATGCTGTCTACCAAGTAATTTTTCTGTTTCTTTTAAAGATTTGTATTTACAGAGCGTCAAACAACCTTTGTCACTTGCATCGCATACTCAGAAGTACATTTTTAGTAAAAATTTTTAGAAAATGTTGTGGCCTGTTGTTCATATGGATCCACTTTTGAAAATGTGCCTTGGGAGTTGATTATGAGCAACAGCAATTACCAGCAACAATTTACAGACATAGCTGGGAACCAATGATTCAAACATATGCTGTATGATTAAGGAACCATTCATATGTGTTACAAGTTCAGATGGAGCTCAAACAATAGTTACAACTGAGATAAATCCTGCCTGAAATGATTTTAGTGGGCTTACTCAGCCAAAGCACTAAGACAGCTAAGGCTGCTCTTTTTTTTTAACAAACATGAATATATAAAAAAAAAATTGGCTCCGAAAACTGCAACCTTTCAGTGTGCAACAGTAGTAGCCTATTTCTCATTTAGCATGATATTAACAGCATATCACAATGCTTTGTAGCAAGTAGTGAATTATTAACTACAGCAAAAATATCAACTTGGTTTTCCTGGATTAGAACATAATTTGGCAGTATAAAGAAGAGGTGCCAAATATTTAATGATGATGATTCAGAAGGGATCAGACTGAGTTATCCTTACTCTGAGTTAGAATCCTTTCAGGGCAAGGCTAAGGCTTTTAATTGTAGCCTCGCTAAGGGTAGGTTTTCATTGGTTAGCCTGATCTTCTACCTGATTCTTGTCAGGTTGAGGGTTACAGATAATGAGATCAATTAGCTATTAACTAGACTGCCACAAGCTAATTCTGGCCTGAAAACTGTAGTCTCCTCAGCACTGAACTGTACTGAAATTAATAGCCAGTGGGTATTAGTGCAGCTGAGTGGGTCTGTTGAGTGCAATGGTGCTAAGGGTGCACATACTACATGAATTCTGGCAGTTTGTTTCAGATTGACTTCAGTCTGGTGTGGCCTGTATGCCTGCAAGTGGCTGGAACTCATCTCATTTGGTTTCAGCTGACAGGAGTTCACTTCTGGTCCAAACCAGGTCTGCGATATGAGTTAAAGTAGTGTAAGTGGGGACAATGGACAGATTGACTGTAAATGTGCACTTCTGAGTTGAACTAATCCAGCAGTGTAGATGTAAGGTAGTAGAGGGCTGTCAGGAGACAGTGCTGCATGAGGATGAGTGTAGAAGAACTGGCTCACATTCAGCCATCTTGAAGTGCAGTAAGCATTGATCTATGCACTTGTATACACAAACTTAACTGCACTCAAGTCTTTTTCCATTTCCACCCTTTCTCATGATCTCATAAGACTGTATTTTTAGACAAGGCAGCTGAAAATACAACTGGAGCCCGGATTCTACTTCCAAGTAGGCACGGAACCCACCTAATTTGCAATTTGATGCTGTCAAGTGTTGTCAGTTTTGCAGTACACTCCCACCGTTCCTTCATGTATTGAGAAGGACAAATTTCAAGGAGAAAGAAGCTTTTTCAAGTCAGTTGAAGGTACTGCAATTTGCATTGTATCTAAAAGCCTCCACTGACCCTTTTATTGGAGTAGCTGAGACAGAGGGAGTCAAAAGGTATGAAGGCAGTAGGGTCATAAAGACAAAGTAGAAATAGATCATTTAGCCTAAGAGAAAACTAGAGAGAAATTGTGCATGCAAAACCAGATAAGAAACTACACACACAAAAACCAGCACAAAAGCAGTAAATTTGCAAGGTCAGAAGTGAAACACTTGGATTAAGGCTACAGTTACCTGTATAAACAACAACTTAAATATATAGCAGCTCTGTTTTTCAAGGCCTTTTTCATTAAAAACAAAAAGAAAAACTTGATTGGAACAAATAATTACACTGCAATTAACTGGAAATTTCAATAATGTCTCACAGAATGTCACTTAATGCTTCAGATTAGGAAAACAGTATATTAATTTGAAATTAGGACCAGTTTTAATAGCCTATTTATATTTTCTGATGTTTGGACCTTATTCTGTGACATAATGTAGCACAGGACAGGAAAGAAAGAGTTTTCTAATTAATAGTGCGTAGGTCCATTTTTTTTTCATTGCATTCCATTGTCTTTATACTTACTAGTGAAAAGTGACTGAAAATCTTTCTGTGGAATATGCTGCATTAAAATGTTCAAGTAGCACTGTAAAGGAAGACAGCTGTTAGAATATCAGCTCTTTTATCTTAATTACTTTGGAAAGGCTTACTGTTTATATTTTATTTTAAAATAATTAATGAATGTTGCCACAGTTGAAAAAGGAGAATATTATTCTATTCACCTTTAATTTGGAAGATGAGCATTTTGCATTTCACTTCGCCGCTGACATTTTCTGTTGATTTTGTAATGCGTGCTGCACATAGTAATTCAGATAATTATGTACAAACCACTTCATGGATGCATATTCTTTGCTGTACATACATCCTACAGTAGGTCATTTTATATGGGAGATTGCATAGAATAGCTACATAGAATCTTAATTTTGTCCTCTCTTTCCTAATCCGCGTGGATTCCTAGAAAGTAAAAACAGGAGACAGCAGTGTCCTCTTCATTAGCTGAAATTCTCACTAATGATACTTAATAGTTTGTCACAGGTCTCTGAACATGGATTATATGGTGAGGTTCTCTTGTTTTCAGGACAATGCTGTCTTTTAAATGTGATACTAAAAGTATGCTATTATGTAATAATAGGGAAATTTTATATAAATCAGACTTCTGCTGTGAATATATTTTTTAAGTGCCATCATTCACAGCATCTGTTTTGCTTTATTAATTACTTGTTGAGGACAATATGGATATGGACCATAATGGGATATTTACTGGAAAAAACTATGAAAAACTTGATAGGACACAAGTTCACAAGATAATTAAGCAAAACATAGGTCAGTGCTATTCTGACTGATTTCTTAGTTTCACTGTGAGCTTAGTTGCAGGGTGCTGCATACAAGCTGACAGTGCAGGGTGAGGCTGTTTGCAGCAGTTTTTTCCAGAGGAACTGTGTATCTCTTTAGATATTTAAAGGACTGTGTTTTGGAAAATGTAGCTATATAAATTACACTTGTGACTGAAGAAAAGTCAGTGTAATACATTGATTACCCAGCAGAGGGAGAGCTTAACATGAGAATATCTACAGTAAACTTGCCAGATTTCTGTGGCAGTGTTGGTCTTCTGTTGGGTGTAACGGGATTGTCAGTCTGCTTTTATTTGCAAATAGTTTGGAAGATTTAATAATTCCTCTCTGCTTTTATTTACTTGGGAACTATGGTTTCGTCTTTTCATGTCACATGAAGAAACCTTTTTTTTTAAAAAAAAAAAAAGTTACAGTTCTGGTTTTGATTTTCTTCATGATATGATTCGTGTGGCTTACAAAGAGTAAAAGAGAATGATTTCAGTTTGCCAGTAGTGCTATGTATCCGGTAGACTCACTTTTTTTTTTTTTTTTTTTTTTTTGATTCTTCACCCCTCTGAAAAGATACAATAAACTAGGGTTAGAGGGGATCATGCAGGTGGTCATGTCCGGACCCCTTCTTTCAAGCAAACAGAATATAGATGCCTGACAGCAATAAATCATGATCCACATTGCCTTACCTCTCCAGTGTTTTGGATTTTCATCTTCCACTCCATATTTTCTTCCTTAAGAAAATCAATTATATTGTTCACAGTTTTTTCTTTACCTAAGAAAAAGTTAAATAACGGAAATTATACCTCACCCATCCCTGCCAGACATTTGCCTAGCCTATTTTAACAACTTAGGGAGAGAGCAAACAATATGCTTTTGCTATTTATATTTGTATAGCAAATACACTATACTACATTTGTTTGTGCTTTTCATTTAGAGTCAGATGTCTCCATAGGAGATGGAAGTGTCAGTAACTTGGATGAAAACCTGGGACAGAGCTGCACAACCAGTGATACAGGTATGTTTCCCTTCTGTTATTCAGTAATTATAAAATAAGATGGGCTAGAGCAAAAATAAATGGAACTCTAGTTCACAGTATCATGATGCCAGTCTTCCTCTTATTTTATTGGAAAACAGATGCCAATTTTATGGGTCTGGACTTAAGTCCCAGCTCCAGAAGAGTTGATCTACTGAGATCTTCTGAACAGGTCTCTAGGCATCGTCATCATGCAAAATGGTCAGTGATGCAGAATGATAGAATCACATAGGCTGGAAGGGACTTCCAGAAGTCATCCAGTGCAGTCGCCTGTACAGATATAATGCTGCCATATATATGTGCTTCTTTTGTTCTCAGAGAGGAGCTAGATTGTGTCTGGCCCCTGCACAGAGTAAGTGAGAGGGACGTGCTTTAGAAACATCTAAGAGCGAGGAGAAGCATTTCCAGAGTACCCGCAGAATGGTAGCGAAGGTCCACCTTGGACCTAAGTAATATAGTAGTACTATTTGTAAAAGCAGTGTCATCAATGGAGGTTACTATCTGAAGACCTTTCCAAATCTCAGATTTAAACATATGTGCAAGTTCTAAATATAGTTTTAGACTAAATATTGGATTGTGTTTACATAATACTTTGCAGACAGATATGAACTTGCTATGTATATTCTCTGAGCCCAGTTAAACACTGCTGTTGTAAAAGACACCCCAATTTTTTTTCTTCTTTTTTTAAATCTTAGACCTCAGGCAGAACTAATTTGCAGCTGTCCACCATGATGAACAGTCTGTGTTTGCCTGCACAATATTTAAAAGGAACCAGTTACCTTTTGGAATCTAGCCTTTACAAAGTCTGTGCTGGGACTGTGTCTTGTACAAGGGCTAGAAACAATCTGGTTACCTTGCAGGCCAGCTCTCAGTAAGTCAAGGTAAATGTTATGTATCATATGCCTTCAAAGTGTTTACTATAAATGCTTTTAAAATAGTTTCAGGCTTTTGAAATATTAAAGTTCATGTATTTTGTAAGTACACAGAAAATTCAGGATATCTCAGATCTAAATTGCTACCCTATAGCTAGGATTTTAGTCTATATATTGCTAACTATAAATATGCTTTGCACTTCTGCATCAACTAAGGTGACTCATCAGTCACATTGTATTTTTTCTTCACTGTGTCACATGAAATGTCTGGGCACAGCAACTTTTCTGTTCTTTGGACAGTCACACTATATCAGTTGGTCAGGCTGATACAAGCTACTGATATGTGATAGCACATATATACCTATGCCCTGGTACTTTAAGATTCCTGAAAAATCACACATTAAGTAAATTGATCATTGGCTATATCCAGCAGTCCAGCAGGAAAAAACACAAATCACTACAATTATGTAAAGAATGAAGAATAGATTATTTTTTTTTTCCAATGTTTGCTTGCTATTTGTTCTGTTTACATGTAGGCTTTAAAAACTAGTTAAAATGTTTTAAAAACATTCATGCATTTTAATCATGTCTAGTGAACTCAGTGAGAGCAACTATGAGAAAAAAAGCAAAGAAGATACAGATTGACTTTGTGATATTTATGGATTTTATAATTTGAAACTTTGCAGTAAGGCTGTTGTATTAATAGAGGTGTTTGGATAGTGTCTTAATGCACTGACATGATTTGGATTTCAGTGCAGAGAATCGTGGATTTAGTTGGAGTCTTCTGTGCAGAGATCACTTTACATTTGAGAAAAATGGTGGAATTAGGACAATAGATTAATAATTATAATCTTTCTTTTCACCCAGAGCAGTAACTCATATGAACCTTGTATGAAGGCAGACAACTTCACTTAAGTTATACCATGCACAGTGAAAATTCTTTAATGGAATCATATCCTGTGAAAAGATTCCTGTATTAGTCTTTATCTAAACAGGGGCTGAGGAAGCTAGGAGAGCTAAGTTAAATATTTTTTAGTCCTGGACAGTTAATTGAGGATGTTAAGGAACTGAAATTTAACCAAACAGATGGGTGATAAAGTGCTAGTTTCAATACGATTGAACTATTGAATTTAGCCAACCAGAAAGCAAACAACGTTCTTCCTCAAAAGGGAGTAGTAGAAGTCAGATAAGTAACCACAAGTACTCTCTGTTGTGAATTTCCCTGTGTTCCAGGTAGTACTGCACTCACACTAAAAGGCAAAACAAGCAAAAAACACTTAAGAATGGCATTCAGATGTTTCCATCAGCAGTATTTTGTCAAGCTTCATTACTTTTTGTTAGTTTAATTTTATTTAATGGAATCAGGGATACTAGAAAAATACACTTATTTTGTGTGTAATGTATCAGTGATAATAAAATCCTCATGATTCTTCATTTAATGATATCATCAGGAAATAAAACTGCAGGGTTTTTTCCCTCATTTTTAGTCTAGTAGAATGAATTTGTGCCTTTCCTACACTGAGGACAGTTAATGCTTGGAGAGTGATTTAAACATGTCTGTAGGGAAAAAAAACAAGCCCAAAACTCCATTGAAATAAATCCTTATGTTATTAATATATATCATTTCTGACTTCCTAAATATATGTTGAGACTTGATGTGCTTTTCTTACTGCCTGAAATAATGCAACAGCATTTTTCTGCTTTTAACTTTTGCATGTTGTTTGTTTCACCTGTGAGCTACAGATCTGAACTCTCTGCCATTGCATTTTGTATGATGGAACATTTCAGCCTTCAGGTGGCAAATGTATATGGCTTTTTAGTGAACAGCTCAGCTGCATTACATATGAGTCAGTCTGGAAGCAGCGCAATCTACCATGAATAGGTGTAATACATTCTGCAGTTAGCTCTATCTTGTATGGGCAATTGAATTTTCTTATCTATTTGATCTACTTTATAACTCCCTTCATTGTTTTTTAAGTGGTCCCTATCTCTTTTTCATTCTATGGCTCCATCCTCCTTTTTCATCCTCTGGGAAGTGTTTAAAAAGATATCTCACTTGCAACCAAATAAATTTCAGTACTGATGAAAGAGAACGTCACATAAGATTGGCTAGATTATAAATACCGCAGCTCTAAACACAACCTTTGTTGGTCCCAGCGCTACTGAACTGTATCATTTGAATTCATACGTAATAACAGTCATGTCAGCATAGACGGGTGAAGACATACTGTGACTTGTTCCACCTACCCTGGTTTGTGACTGGACGTAAGCAGTTCTGATTCAGAGTTGTACAGGTCTACAGAGCAGCATTGCCTATGCTAATATGCCCTCTTTCTATTTAATCAGAAGATGCTTCTGATAATTAATATTTTTTTCCCTTTGACATTTGTTCAATATTTTGATAAATGTTCTATGCCTCCTGTTTGATACTTATATTTCTTTGTACCCTTAGATGAAGATGAAGTGGAGAGCAGAGCTTCACCTGAGCCAGATCTGATCCTGAGAGATTACCAGATGGAAGTTGCAAAGCCAGCACTGAATGGGGAGAATATTATCATATGTCTCCCTACAGGCAGTGGTAAAACCAGAGTGGCTGTTTACATTACCAAAGATCACTTGGATAAGAAGAAAAGAGCATCAGAGCCCGGCAAAGTTATAGTACTTGTTAATAAGGTATGCTGGTCCATTTTTAAAAAAAAGGGTATTTTTCAAACCTCATACACTGTTAATACAGAACTTGTAAAATGAATGTAAACTTCTCCAGATGTAGCTGTGTTTAAAGACATACAGCATTAGACTGTCATGTCCATTGCACCATCATCATGGTGCAAGCATGAATGACTTTAGTTTACCCCAGTTCAAGTGCAAATTTAGATATGCCCTAATAACCACATTATAAAATTTCATGTTAGAATGAATAGAACCAAAATGATTTTTTTAAAAAAAAAAATATTTTTTCACATTCTATTTTTGGATTTGGTGTTGAAGACCACCTAATGAGTCTCACAGTAGTTAGGGAATATTCTGTCAGATTTTCTGATAATTTATGTAATTTTTACAATTAAATTTAGCACATATAATACAAAGTAATATTCTATTGTGATATTAAAATAAAGAAATACATTGAATAATTTTATTAAAATCTATCCATATCCTTTTATAAGAATAAAATTGATAGCATGTTATAAGCTCAGTTAAAAAGCCAGAGCATATGTGCCTGGTTTGTTCGTTCTTTCCAAGGCACAGTTAAACCAAAGTTCTTGGGACAAAAAGCTTTCATAGGAGCAGTTGGAGGGGAGAGGTTGGTTTGGGGATTTTTTTTATGCTTGGTTTTTGTTTTTTCGTTTGATGGGATTTTTTTTTAAAATCCTATCCTGCTGTGAATAAGGGGATGTTTTCTTTTTTAAACAAGTACATTTTGCACAAAATGTATGTTCACCTAACAGTATTTCTAGCAAACAGGCATGTATTTTCAATCCTCTTTATGCTGTGGTTTAAATTCTTTGGAAACTTTTATCCAGGTACCACTGGTAGAACAACATTTACGAAAGGAGTTTAATCCATTCCTGAAGCGTTGGTATCAGGTTATTGGTTTAAGTGGTGATTCTCAGCTGAAAATCTCATTTCCTGAAGTTCTCAGAAGAAATGATGTCATCATCAGTACAGCACAGATCCTTGAGAATTCACTGTTAAATGCCGCCAAAGAAGATGAAGAAGGTGTCCACCTATCAGGCAAGTTCTTAATTATGAAATTTTTACAGAAGGGCTAAAAGTATGTGTCTGTTCTAGAAAACTGCAGAGTAAAAATATGCCACATTGATTAGTTAATATTTTTTCAGTTGACTGGTTTTATAAATGCAACTTGAGAGTCAAACCAGATCCTAGTTGATAAGCATGCAGTTTTTTCAAGGCAGATTAGACTCTTACAGTTCATTTATACTAAATATTTGTTATGCTTCCTATTTTATCTAGTTCAAGCACAACTTAGTGCAAATGCAGCTGAACTGGTTCTACTTTCCAAGCTTTCTAGAGCATTGAGTTACATCACACAGAAGCCATAAACAGGATGAGAAAAAAATTATAAAAACTCAAATGTAGTTGGTAGTTTGAGAAGTATAGTGGAACACAAGATAAAAGCCAATCTGTTATAAAAGTTGTATTCTTTAAACTCTTTATCTTTTTGCTAACGTAAAAGATCTCTGAGGTTGACAGATATAATGGTGTCCTACAACAGATGAAGGAAATTGAAGCGAACAAAAGATACAAGATGAGATGAGGTAGAATTGTTTGCCCAGAATACTAAAGTGGCAGATACCTATGGGAGATCAGAAAGGAAATGGTATTATCTGCCAGTGATATACAAATAATGGAACAGCCCCTGACTTCAGCTCCAGGATTTGGGCTGTAGTGACCCTCCTCTGTGAGATGTTAACTTCTCCCTGTATCTGCATGCAGTTAATTCTTTCTTTTAGATGGGGCAGGATGAAGCTGAGGGGAGAGCTATGATATTTAAAATAATGGACCTGAGATAAAAGTAGTACTTGTCTCAGTGTTACAGAGACAGCAGAGAAACCTGAGGGGTCAGTCTGTGTCTATCAGTGCCTAGTGCTGAAGGGATTACTGCTTGATCCAAACTAACTCCTGCAGAGCCACTTGGGTACCTCAGAATTGCTTCCTTCCTTCAGAATGCCTTTTTATTAACCTAGGCAGAGTACCAGAGACTTTATTTCCTTTCTGCTGCATCTAATAAACCTTCCCAAATCTGAATGCCTTACAGAGGCACTGAACATTCCTGCAGGAGCTGCTGACCTGATTAGAATTGGGCTGAATCCCAACCAGTTTATGTAATGAAGTGGGGTTTCTGAATGGGTTTCACACCTTGCAAAGTTTCCTTCAATAGGGAGCTACATTTTTACCAAAACTGAGGTGGCCCTGCAAACAGGGCTGTGTTTCCTTGCTATCACATGTGTGCTAGTAAGTTCAGCTGGACCAAAGCCAAGCAAGCCTGAACAGAGCCAGCTCCATTTTTATGGCTATGACTTGGTTAGCTTGCAGACTATATAAACCATCCTAATTAGTTACAATTTTTTGTTCCTAATTTCTGTTCATATTTGTTTCATCTGTTTCCACGAAGGTCTGCATTACATCTAACTTGGAATTCCAGCCTCAGTGAAATGGAGGGGACTCTCTTAATTGCATTTTACCAAATGTTCACCTTCTTTACCAAGGGATGAAGTCACTGTGTGGACTTTGTAAAAACTATGTATCACTTCCTTAGTAGAAGCACATTTCTTCTCGTGGGTTAAGTTCTTCCTGAGTAATCATAGAAACATGCCTTACAGAGATGATGGTCAAAATCAAAGGGAGTAATTTCATGTTGGCAAAATAACCAAGAAACTGCCAGTACTGTTTCTGAAGCTTTGCAATATGTAGAAATCTGAGAAATAAATAGCAATTTAGTTTTGAAACCACATCAGTCCAGCCTGGCGTCCTGAATCACTTGTGTGAACACAATCAGATTTCCCTAATGGTAGCACTAGTTTGTCTTTCCTAGCAGTAGTCTGGTTTAGCCTTTAAATAAAATTTCCCTTGTTCAGTCTCCACCTTTCTTTAGGTTTTTCAAAGACAAAGTTACATGATATTTTCTCCAGCAGAAAGGCTAAGAATGTTCTAGTTCTGTGTTTCCAACTTCTGTTGCCAGTTGTTGCAAACTCATTTGCAGTGATATAACAGTTTGAGCACTCTAGTGTGTATACAAGACCATGGAACTTGCCTGGATTAAAAAAAAGAAAAAAAGAAAAAAAAAAAAATGCGTTTAACTCTGATCATTTCAGTGATCTGCGTTACAGTTATTTCCACAAACATTCATTGAATTGTAGGAAACGCTATCGAATTACAGAGTTATTGGCCATCTGCAGGAAGAGTGGGAGCTCCATAAATCAGTTTTGCTGTTAGAGAAACAGAGAAATGTCCATGAGTCTTTCAAATCAGAACCTTGTAATATATGCCACTGGCTGCATATGCAGATAGATTAAAGAGATGTTTGTGAGAAATTTAAAACAAAAAAAAATCTTAATTTTCCTTATCGTATGGGAATATAAATCATATACGCATGTAAATATGATCTGACTAAAAAGCACATAATACCTGTCTGATTCTTCATCAGCTTCCTCCACTACAAAGAGATGATTGGTAGTGTTCCCACCATCTGTTTGTTCTTTTCAGTGACACATCCATAAAGTAATATAAATCTTTTAATTGGACAGGAATAGGGAGGAAATCTCTGTGTTGCTATAAAATGGAAGCATATTTTGATCAGTACAGGCCTTTCTAGAATGTCCGAAAGGCTTCTGACATGTTATATATCTTCTTATAAACAGTGTGTAGTTTGTCAGATACAGTTATGGATATAAGATATGATTGAGTTAAACTGTGATATCTTCTTACCACTGATTATTAAAAATATTTCCCTGAAACTATTTATACCATCAGATTGGTTTTGCAAAAATAGAATTTTTTTTTTATGTTACATGATATGTAAAACTAGCTGACACATCAAGACTGCAGCAAAGATTCCAAAGTCCATTAAATATATACAGCTTCCATGCATGCCTTCCTTCAGCACTACAAATTTCCCAATAAATTAGGGCTCAGACAAACTGACAGCTTCTCTTCCATAGTGACCTTACCTGTAAGAAGACAGTCACACAAATTATACATTTGCAAAAAAAATTAATCATTTAGGGGTCTTTTTTTTTTTATTTCCAGATTTTTCACTTATCATTATTGATGAGTGTCATCACACTCAAAAGGAAGGTGTCTACAACAATATAATGCGACGATACTTAAAAGAAAAGATGAAGAACAGGAAGCTGGCAAAAGAAAACAAACCACTGATCCCGCAGCCTCAGATTCTGGGACTTACAGCCTCACCTGGTGTAGGAGGTGCAACATCCTACTCAAAAGCTGAAGAACATATTCTGAAAGTAAATAGCCCTCACACTTGCAAACCATCAAAGGGATATTGCCTTGTTCAAGTGAAACTTTTAAAGTCAGTGTTAGGCTCCAAATAGATAATCTGATTTATTTTTTTCATGTTCACCTCACCGCAATTTGGCAGTTCAGCAAATTGACCCACTACAAATTCCTGGAAATCTATGTACAAATAAATGTAACTTTACAAGAAAGTGGTGTTACTGAAAAGGGAATGAAAAAGATTGACTCACTTGAAAAAAAATTCTCAAGATCAGAGGCAAGAGGTCCAGAAAATAGTGAGGTTTTATAGTTAATAAAAATCTTATTTTTTCATTGATGGATTAGAATTTACTGTGTATTTCTAAATCCTAGAGAGATCACAGTATTTTATATCTGTATTTCTAGAGCGACTAAGCAGGGCTTTTGTGTGGATTCAAGAAAGTGAAAAACAAAGTTGAATACTTAAACAAGAAGAAACCACTTGTGAGATACAGGTAGCATACAAACATTTTTCTTTACAGCAGTTAAAAGTACTCTTTGAGAGGGGAGTATTGTATAGTTGCATAAATATATGACTGGAGATAATTGTTTAAATTCTATATTCAAAAACCCTCTATTTTACTTGAAATTTAATGGATTTACATTAGTAATACAAAAGTAGAATTTAGCCCAGTACTCCAGTGAAAATTGACTGGCAAATTGCACAAGAACAATCTTGAATAGGTGAGGCCTGCAAAAAGCTTTTGTGATGTACTGAAGTAGATAGAATTGCATAATACTTTGAGACAAAAACGTTCTGGCAATGGAAAAAGAATTCGTTTTCATCAGCTCTGAAATCTTAACGATAGGATGCTGGGGTTTGTATCTAAAGAAACATAATCTGAATACAAAAGCTCAAATAGATAACTACTGCCGAAGACATTAAAAAGGTTGCCTGTCACACTTCCTTTCCTGGTTTCTCTGCTCATAAAAATTTCTTAAAATTTCCCCTTATTACTGTAGACACAGTGATAGAAATGTACATACTCTGTTCTCAGAAGAGATCAAAAGCAGAAAAGTCCAGTTCCGTTGTGCAGGTAGCGCAGAAAATATCTCTTCCTGTTCCAAGAAAGATAATTTCAAATTATTTTCTAGTCTCATGAGCAGCTCTTACCTTTATAATTACTCCCTAACATTTATTTTCTTCTATTTCGCTATTGATTTTATTTATTTTGTGCTCCAAAATCTGCTCTCCCAAAGTATCGATGGTGTATTTTCCTTTTCAAAATATCTCTTTTACACCCTGATGTACAAGTTTTTTCCTGTGTGCAAGGATCACTTCTGGCCTAAAAAGTAACTTGTTCGGCTTATCTCAAATGGTTTTTGAGACTTTAATGCTGACAGTGTCTGTATCCAGTTTTTGTAGGAAGAAAATAAAGTTACATAAAATGCAATATCTAAATGAGAACTCTGTTGCATTAATTCCGTTTTCATGTGGAATAACTCATTAAATATTAAAAGAAGTAACATTTGGTTTTCTCCCAGATCTGTGCCAATCTTGATGCATGTAGAATCATGACTGTTGAAGAGCATGCGTCCCAGCTGAAGAATCAGGTGAAAGAACCATATAAGAAGACTGTGATTGCAGATGACAAGAGAAGGGTATGATTTTTCAAACAAATCAGTGTTAAAGTTATATTGCCCTTTGAATGTGTGTTGTACAATATCAAAAACTTTTGGCTGATGCTCTTTTTCTGTAGACTTATTGTGATCCATAGTGCTAATTTGAATATGTGTGTATTAATCTGCTACTTTCCTCTGAATGGAAAAGTATCAGTAAAGTCAAATAGAACTAAATTTTTATTTACGGGTGTTACATTTTTGAGGTATCTGGTCAAAAGACCTTCTGAACCACAGCTGAAATGTTTGCATTGGAGTAACATTATATTCACTCAAAAAATATGTTATTTCACAGTAATTTTTGTAATATTTTGAACTATTTATTTCCATAATTAGAAATGCACTTAGCAACTATACTTTCTTTTTTAATTTAAGTTTTAATGTTTTAAAAATACTCGGTGTGGTACTAGCCATTGCTTTTGTTGCCAGAAGATACTTACTTTGATAATTAATTTATTTCTAGGATCCATTTAGAGAGAGAATTACTGAGATCATGACAGACATTCAAAACTATTGCCAGCTCCATCCAAAATCTGAGTTTGGAACTCAGCCATATGAACAATGGGTGATCAGAGAAGAGAGGAGAGGTAACAGCATATCAAAAATATCCCAGCTTTGGATTTCTTCAGGTCATTCTGTACACAGGCTTGGTTCTGTATTTTTTGTTCACTTTTAGCTGCGAAAGAAGAAAAACGCAAGGAACGTGTCTGTGCAGAGCACTTGAAGAAATACAATGATGCTCTCCAGATAAATGACACCATCCGAATGGTGGATGCATACAATCACCTAAATAACTTTTATAAGGAGGAGAAAAGTAAGAAGATGGTAAGGAGTGATGATGATGATGATGATGAACCAGCAGTATCAAAACATGATGAAACAGATGAATTTCTAATAGGTTTATTTCATGGTAAGTTTGAAATACATTGTGATCCCTAATATTTGAAACCCATAGATTGTGCACTAACATGATTTACACGAACCTATTAATTATTACATCCTAGAGACTGCCGTGTTGTTTATAATTAAGTTTAAAGAGCCTGATAGTGAAAAATAAATTATATTCCAATTTGTTTGATTTCACCACTGAAGGTGCCAGGAGTAACGGAAGAAAATCTAAAATTTCTCTTTCCAACTTTTAAGAGGTCATCTTTGGGTGGTAAACTCACTGCAGCCCTTAGTGTAGGTTTAGTTAAGGGGGACAATTGTGAGAGTTTGTTATACTACCTACTTTCTGTATATACTTGTGTATGTTTGATTACATTCTAAAATATGAATAAGACTGTAGTCAGGAAGCCACTGCCTAAGTGGTGTAGTAGTTTGTGATACATTGACCACCATTGCAGTGGACAAGGTGCAGTGCCATAATCTACATGGGGTGATGATGGCAGAGTGACTTTAATATCTTAACACACAAGGTCCCCACCTTAGAAGTGTTATTACTGTGTTTGCATGATTATTTGACAATGATATAGGCTTTTAAACATTAGAAGTTATTTAAAAAAATAAAACACATGAGGAATCCTCCCTGATCATGGCCAATAGTGCCTGTCGAAGAGACTCAATTCATTTGACATTTCACTGAGTGTACTGAAATGTCTTTAAAAGCTGCGGTGCTGATAACAGTGTGCCCATCCTGTTGTCTATTACATTGCATGTTTCTAGTGAGGATTCCTACTTTAATAAATGTCCCAAGGACAAATTATGTCTGAATTTATAAAAACATTATCAGCTCTGAGGGCTGTGCATATTAATCTGTTTCTCCTTGTAAGACTTCTTCCATTATTTTAAAACTGTTCTGCAAATATTATAAGCTGTGATTTAGCTCTTTAATACAGCACACTTAACTCTGTACCACTTCTGGTGTGTAGGCGGTTTTTTTTTCTTTTGCTTATTCTCACCATGAAATATAGGCAAAGTGTATGGTAAAAAGTTAAGGGTGATTTATTTTGATTGATCAGTGTGTTTTTAATGAATATAAACTCACTTGAAAAATAATTGGTGTGCCACAGCTCTTCAAACTGGATGTAAATTAGCCATTCTGGGAGAATTATATAGAAAACTGCTCTTTGCTTTGATTTTTTTCTAGAGCTGTTATTTTACATGGTTACTTTTTCTTAATTTACGTCTGCTATTTTTAAAGCAAAAAAGAAACAGCTGAAAGAGTTGGCTAGAAAACCAGAATATGAAAATGAGAAGCTAATACAGTTGCGAAACACTTTAATGGAGGAGTTCACGAAGTCTGAAGAACCTAGAGGAATTATTTTCACAAAGACTCGGCTAAGTGCTTTTGCTCTATTCCAGTGGATTAAGGATAACCCCAAATTTGAAGAAGTGGGAATTAAGGCCCATTATCTTATTGGTGCTGGACATAACAGTGAAATTAAACCCATGACTCAGGTACAGAACTATGCACTACAGCATTAAAATCTTGTACATGATTTGATAAAACAGCTTGTTTTAGTACTAGAACAACAGACTGAAGTTTAAAGCCCCTTCATAAACTGCAGGATGGGTGAATAACAATATCAGAATAACTTTATTTCCATAGGAAACATACTTTTTTGGTTTTGGATTTGGAGTAACAGGAAGCCATTTCCTAGAGGAGTATATAATCAAAACGGACATACGTTGTGATGAGGCATAGGAAGGAAAAGTGAACAAAATCACAATAGCAAAAATATGATAGTTAAACAAGTTTATACTTATTAAGACAACAGTAATTCAAACTATATTTTAGTTGCTGAATTGAAAAATAAAATTACAGTGTTGATTGTGCCTGTCTTTTTCTGGTATCATTGCTTAATCAACTCACACCAATTTATATGCATGCTTCACACTGACGCATAATCATTGAAAGAGAATTTGCCAAAATTAGCAATGAAAATATCACAATTGATCACTCAACAGTCCATCTCATACCATTGCGTTGGCTTCATAAACAACATCTCTCTGATCATTTATACCTCCAAATTCAACATTTTCAAAACAAAGTACTTCAATATCCTAAAACCTCTATTCTGCCTTTTACTCCCCATAAAATTGCCACTTCAGCATTTAAGCAAAAATGGTGTGGTTTACTGCTGGGCAGAGGCCATTTCCTTCAGCTGTTGTCAGTGTCAAAAGAAAAGTTGGGAATTGTTCTCTCAAAGTTGCTTGTTTTCTGTGAAAATTCGGTATTTAATCTGTGTACCACACTGCACAAACAAAACAATAGCCTCTACATTTTGAAATTGAATGTAGCAGACGGGAAGTTTTTGTCCTTCTGCTCAAGCTTGTTTGAAATACCCAGCTAATTCAGAAGTCCATGTTTTGGATGCTTTATTTTTTAAGTATATCATTGCTGTGCTTTTGGTGCTCCCCAGATGACCAAAATTATGGTTCCCATTTATTATGGGAAATTTTAAGTGCATTGGAACTTGACTTGGAAGTGCTGAAGTCTACACTGTGAGCTGAAATTACTGAAGTGGTAGAAATATAGAACCTCTGAATAACTACTTAAAGAATCTGAAGATGATAGAACAACTATATTATCAAAATTCCTGGTTCCTGTGAAATGGTCTACAAAGTTCCTAGCTCAGTTGCCTTAAAAAGATTGGTTTCTTGGTTTCTGCTCCCTCCTCCCTCAAAAAAGGTGCTGAACACCTCTTATATTCAGTAGGAACTCTTTGTTTGTGATCCTGACAAATGCTTAAATGCAGTTGTTGAAGCCACTTGATGTTTGGCACTCCACTCTGAAATTATTGGACTGTAATTCCTTAAACCTCTTAATTAGAAGAAACTGATGACAGAAACTAATACTGAAAGTTAATATTCTGATTTTTTTTTTTTTTAAATTTACAGAATGAGCAAAGGGAAGTTATTGATAAATTCCGAGGTGGAAATGTAAATTTACTTATTGCTACTACTGTAGCTGAGGAAGGCCTAGACATCAAAGAGTGTAACATCGTTATTCGCTATGGCCTTGTCACCAATGAAATTGCTATGGTGCAGGTAAGAGTTTACTGCGTACATAACTTTTATTTTTGGAATATGCAAATGGTGAATACCTGGAGATAATTTTGAAATACTTGCATGCTGAAAGAGAAAATGCTCTTGCAAAGAGGTTCATTGCCAGTTGCTGTCCTCAGTTTGCATGCAATATAAAGTTTGCCTCCATGTGTAATGATGTAATATCCATTTAAAGCTCTACACAAACAGTAAACTTTTAATAGAAAAGGTATGAGAGTATGATCAGCAGACTGGTTAGTATGAAAGACATTTGTACCACCAACAACTAAAAAGAGATAATCTCACATCAGAATACCAGTTTGTCCACATTCTCACCTAATTTGTGAACACAAATATTTATATATTTAATATTTAAATGCATGCTTATTTTTTGGTGACAAAGTACAGTTTCTGCTTTGCAAAATGTTGGTCTAATCACAAATCTGAGTACTATTTTCACATGTATCTTTCATAACGCAGAAAGAGTCTGTGTTACTCACTGATTCTTTATCTGCCTGAGTTAGTGGAAAAACATGTTCTGTGGGGACACTGTGTAAGGAACAGTACATGTCTTCCATTACAAAACTAGGAAAAAATGTCGTGCAGTGTTGTAAGGAACATTGTGATGTTTATGTTGTATTCCTTGAAAATTGTAGGCTCGTGGTCGAGCTCGAGCTGATGAGAGCACCTATGCACTTGTGGCTTCAAGTGGCTCGGGAGCTGTTGAACGTGAAGATGTTAATATTTTCCGTGAGAAAATGATGTATAAGGCCATTCAGCGTGTCCAGAAGATGCCTCAGGAAGAGTATTTAAATAAGGTATTTGCTGCAACTCTGCACTTGCCCTTTAAATAAGACTGATGTACATTGTAAGAAATACTTTCTATTTGCAATGTACTTAGGGGAGGAAAACTTAATATTAGCTACTACATATGACCTTGAATCCTTCTGCCAATATTTGTTTTATAATCTATGTTTTCTGGGCCTTTAGAAAAGTCTGCTTTTCTGTTGGTAAGGGGGGCAACACAAATTGGGAAAAATTGACTAGAAGTCATGTTGTCAGTGAGCTTGGTAAAATAACTGAAAAGAAAACTATACTGTCATTCCCCCAGAATATTACAGTGCTCTTTCTGATCTATTTCTAGATTCACAATTTCCAGTTGCAAAGTATAGTAGAAAAACAAATGAAGGCAAAGAGAGATCAGTGCAAGACATACAAGAAAAATCCTTCACTAATAACATTCTTATGCAAAAATTGCCACAAGCTGATATGTTCTGGAGAAGACATACAAGTTATTGAAAAGATGCATCATGTCAGTGTGAAAAAAGACTTTGAGTAAGTGTTTATGAACTACTTTATCTCTTTCAGGCAGAAACAGATTTTCTTTTCAGCAGGATTGTACAGGGCCTGTAACCCTCTAGGCCCTCTGAGGAAAAATAAAGATTATTCCAATATTGTCAAGTCCTAGGCTTTATGGAGTTTACAGTTGAGTTTGAAGGCAAGGTTGGTTCTTACCCCTCATTTCAAGGTGTTCGGAGTTTGAAACTTTGGAAAAAGATACAGCTTCTGTGGTAATAATAACTAGGTCACTTGTTACATAATATGGTATGTATTCCACAGTGTAACTGTAACCAAAGATGAATACCAGTTACTCACCTACTTACACAAGTAACAGACCTAGGATAAGAGTCTGACTATGACCAGTGCCTCAAACAACATTATTGGCCATGAGCTGTGGATTGACAATCTCTAAATATATTTAGAGGATGTTCATACTGGTGGCACACCTCTTCTAGTTCTGCTAGTGTTCTTGCTCCTTCTTACCACCATTGCAAGACATGCCATGTAGTTTGGGAAACATTTTTGTTAAACTGTATTTAACTTCTCAGCGCCATGATGGCAGGAGGTGACTTTGTCTTCCCACTTGTAATGGAAATTAAGAGTCCAAGAAAATATTTTAATTCCACTTCAATTGCATTTGCTTGCTACAGTGAATTTGTAACATGTATTGTCCCTAAAAGATCAGTCATGCTTTGTTAATTATATAACAGACACCATCCTGTCAAGTTATTACCCTCCAAAGTTCTCATGTCTGAGACATCACTGGTATAATTTATAAAGACTTTTTGAAGAGTTATGAGAAATTAGTACCCATATGTGGAAAAAAATAAAATTGAACTGCAGCCCTAAATATTAAACTGCTTTTACTGTGAAATTGTCTTGTCAGCATAATGTTATCAGTCAATTCAAACCACAAGCTAATAATTCTTATAGCCCCTCTACACAGGCTAATAGTAGCCCTCAACATAAGCGCTCCCTAAACTAAACAATGTAAGAATGTGCACATACTCTGCAGCTCTGAATACTCAGAACCAAATTATTCTGTTAAGGGGTATGGTTGGACTACAGGGAATAAAAAGAAAACCTCTAACTCTTAGGTATCATTTCTTTGTCAGCTCCATGGCACCTGTAAAAACCAAGCTAGATCTCTTGCTTATTATAACAGGGAGTCTGCTGCTCCTACTTTAAGATGTGTGGGGGAGGATGCAGCTCCTGAAATGCTATGAAAGGAGGCATGGAGTACACTTGTATTCACCATTACGTCAGAGCACGAAATATGACCTCGCATTTTCTCCAACTCCTGAATGTGCACAATTCATATCTGACTTTCAGCAATTGTAGTCACTGTATGTAGCACTGAATGACCAATGTATGCTGACGCACACTGTCTTGACTGTTTTTCAGAAGTCTTTACCATACAAGAGAAAATAAGACACTGCAAGATAAACATGCCGATTACCAGATAAATGGAGAAATTATATGTAAAGATTGTGGACAAGTGAGGAAAAACTTTTTTCCATGTTTTTGTCTGTATTTATTTCTGTCTAATGATCTTGTCTCTTTTATCTGAAACATAATTTTCTTACACTTGCAGGCTTGGGGAAATATGATGGTTCACCGAGGTCTTGACCTGCCTTGTCTAAAGATTAGAAATTTTGTGGTTGTGTTTGAAGACAAGAAAACAACAAAGCAAATTTTTAAGAAATGGGGAGAACTGCCCATCATGTTCCCTAGTTTTGATTATGCAGCTCATTGTCCTTCAAGTGATGAAGATTAAGGACTTAGAATGAAAATAAAAGCCCTTTTCAACTTTCCTCTAACGGCTGATTTAGAAGCTTCTGTGTCCCATAGAGACTGCTGCATCATAAACACTGTGAAAGCTCCTGGACAGAGGGAAACTGTCTTGAAGAGGAAATGGACCCAAGGAAGGAGAAAGACACAGTCACACGGCTGCGGTCTGCACACAGATTTGCAGTGGTACTCCAGCACAAAGAAAATGACTAAATACATTGCAGTCATGTGTATCCATGGAACAGATTCCCAGCTCTACACACTACAGTCCATCATAGGGTGACAACACTGTCAAAAGTGTGTTAGGTGACCTGTGGTCAAGCACAGGACATAGGACAGACATCTTGAAACATGCCATGATGATGATTTTCTGGTTTACTTCCTGCTATAACCCTTTTGATGATAAAGTGTCTCAACAGAGAAGCCATGTAAAGAGAACAGATCAGCTGAGTATTATTTCTGAATCATTGTTGCTTTGTCAGTGTTTTCCTGACTGAGTTCTTCCCCTCTTATCTTTAGCTGTAAGCTCATACATTTTCACAGACTAAAATTAAGTTTCCATTAAAAGCCATTTCAAAAAATAAAGCCCTTAACCTGACTTGAAATTGATTATTTTAATGTCCAAGAAGCACAATGCTAAGTGACTTCCTGTGTGTTAGTTTCATAGGATTGTTAAACCAGCTATATAATGAGGTATGTATATTTTTAATAAATTACTACAACAATTAACCTTTGAAAACTGTGATATTTTTTATTGTCTTTCACTATAAGTATTGTGACAATAATAATACCACACTTGTACCCTAGAAATTTAAAAGATAGTGGTATTCTGACTGTAAAAATAGCATAATGTGTCCCCATATTTACCTCATTGACAGATTTTTTTTTCCCCTCTATTTGCAAGTAAGATATTAGAGAGTGGAAAGAAGGTCTGTTTGTTGTTACAACAGTCAGCTTTGCAAATTTAGGATAAAGTATTGTGTTTACTGGCATGGACATGTAAACATTTCAGTAGCCCCAGGTAAAATTTCTAAATTACAACATAGCTGAAAAGTATATCCCAGTAAAAAAAGAATCTTGTTATGTCTAGATCTGTAATTGCTCTACATTTTTAAAAGGAATATAAATACTGTGCACATTTTTGTAAATCACATTTGATTTAAGGTTTGCATCAGGACAAGATTTTTTTTTTTTTCACATTTCTGGCCTTTCTTCAGAGGGAGGGGAAAACTAATTTCTGACTGACAAGAGCAGCACGTTTCAGATATCACCAAACTGATACAGGCAATTTTGGGATTAGCTACTTACTTATAAACAAATTAAAGCATTATGAAATAAATATGCACACTGATGAGTTTTCACTAGAGCAGTTTTGTAGATTAAAATGTGCTTAAACTACATGAATTGCAGTTTATTTATAGATTGAAATTATTCCACAGCGGTGATTTATAACAATAAACTACTACATTAGGACTTTAAAAGAAAATCAGGCATATTGAGAGTTAAAAGATTATAATATATGCAAAGATGTTTCAAGACACAGCAATTCCACAGGTATTTTTGAAGAATACAACTAAAATAGGAAAGACCACTGAGAGATAGAGCGTGTAAATGGCTTGTAGTGTATGTGTTTTCTATTTGTGTGTATCTTTATATAATGCTGTTCTTACCTCTATGTATTGTGCAGGGCAGAACGTGAAACCTTCACCAATTACTTTATTCAGCATTAGATACTTCATTAGCTGAAAAAATTAAACAATTCCCCTCATCTATAGTTCTTAGAAACTCTAAGTTACTCTCTTTCTTGTAGTATTTTTTCTTAATATGGAAGCTTTTGGCTACTTCTGGAATCTGCTGATTTATCATTAAGTGCAGGATAAATTTTACACTTGTTACGCATTGATCTGAGAATCTGACTATTTAAAAATGTTGGAGATTGATCATACGATTGTAATTTAAGATGTATTTTGTTCATGTGCTCAGTATTTGATAAGATGCTCTGAAATATACTAAAAATAAATTACTTGAATAGTCTTTCTGGGTAGATAATTATCATCCAGTACATCTCTGGATTTCTCTATTAATGAGTTGTTACAATTATGTAAATATAACATCATACACTGTACATAGCATTTTCAAGTGCATTTATTCAGTACTTTAAAGAAGTATAAAACCCTGGTAGAAAAATTATATCATTATACAGATTGCTGCTGGGTCCTCAATCAAATCATTTTCCATGCTGAGTAAATTTTCTGAAATCCGAGTTTTTGATACTTCCCTTTATTGAAGCAACAAGAGTCTGTGCAGCTGGATTTCTTTGTTCTCTTACAGTTGAGTTCAACAGGGCCGTATCACAAACACGTGTGAGCTTCTTGTGGTTCACCTGTGTGCTGCTGTTATACTCCCAGTTCCTAGCGTGACTCAGCCACAGTCACCAAAGCTTAAAGAGTGTTTGCACAATCTCACTTCAGCATAATGTGTAATGAACCTCAAATAAATCCTGCTGGTGTGTAGGATAAGGAATTTCCACTTCAAGCTATTGTCTCTGAATGAGGTTGTAAAACGTGCCTATATTGTTCATCCAGGAAGTGTGAAGTTGTAAAAAACAAGCTAAATTGCCATATTTTATCTGCTAGTTACTTCTGCATTTATTGCCTTTATGGACCCAAAGCCCTCCAGGGAGTGTGACAAATTCTGATTATATTTTGTACTTGCAGCTTTTATTTGTTCACAAATGTGGAAAGAAGAAAAACTCTTAGTCACTGGGGATTTGTCTAGCTATGTGTGTGCCTACTTAAGAGCTGGTTCAGCTTTAGTTGCATTTTCATTATTCTATCTATTTTTGGTCTGATGTCATGCACAACCTACTCTGTAAGTCTACATTTCCTCATCTGGGAAGCATAAATACTTTAGTAACCTTAGAGTAGTTGCATAACTGGTTGGATAGTTGCTGTATAAACTGAATATGTTTTCTTTTCCATAACTTGTCCGTTTCTCCAACAGATTCACCCTCTTTCTAGCTTGCTTACATTTCTATTTCTATCTTACATTATGGGGTTCTGATGTTACAGAAGTTAGGAAGAGCTTTGGCTGTTGAAAGAATTACTGGTTTGCTTCTCCACTGGTACTAGTACAAACAGTCCAGAGAAGGGAGTTCAGGTGTTAGGAGCAATAGATCTACAAAGCTTGTAAAGATCGTTCTCTACCAGGTCGATTTTATTTTGCTTCTAATGCTGCAACCTTTGTGAATCTTACGACAGCACATGTCTAAATAATTGGACTTCCAAAATAGAAAAATATATAGCATGCAGCATATAGTCTTTTTGCAGTCTTTTATATCATGTGAGTTTGAATCATTTCCTTTAAGGCGTTCTTTAAATATGTATTCATTAGAGGAAGCTGCATATTTGGAAATGAAAACTAGCCTCATCAAAACCTGCATCTGCAAATTTTTGATGGTCTGGTGGTCAGAAATAAACAATGTGGGTAGAAAAAAATGATTAAACTGTGTTATTGAAAATTTATATGGCATTAACCACAGAATGCTAGGAAATAATGTGAAGAAGAAGCACGAGTTACATGGGGAGAAAATTATTTTGTCACAATCCTTTTCTGTTTTGGAAATTTTGAGCAGCTGTGGTTTTCTCTTGTTAGGAAACACTATTGTTTTTGAGCACAGTTCTGCCCTTCACATACAGTGTATCAGGGACAATGTATTTTAGTCTTCTCAGCCTTTTTTCCTGCATGGTTTATGTCAACAGGATGGATCTTATTCAGAAATTTTATCTTGTATAACTTGTACTTTACTGTTGTGACAAGAACTGGGAGAGAACTGAGCTTAGGGGAAAACAAGGCATTTCGTATCACTGTTTTTCCAGACAATTAATTTGAATCTGTTTTCAAAAATCGCCCCACCAACACTATGGTAAGGAATGTTGCTGAAACACTGCCCAGATGAGCTGCTGCTGTACCAAGGCTGGTGTAATGGTTAGGGTTCAAATTCCAGCCCATGCTGTTAGGCTAAGGTGGTAATGCATTGAGGTTTTTTTCTCTATAAAACATTAGATCAAGTTCTGCTGGACAGTGGTGTGACAGGAAACCTACCTCATCTACTACATTTTCAAAGAAGCCAGAGGGTGTGATGCATCCAGCTACTACTGAATTTCAGTAAGATTTGGGTGCTTAGTCCTTAACTTCCTCTGAAACCTCATAGGCCTGTGCCTAACTTCCATACTGAGGCACCGTCATTCTGCACTCATTTTCTCACCGTCTTATTTTTCCCTTTTTAAGCACAGGAGAGAAATAAAAGATTAGTGAAGGGAGAAGGATGTGATTGAGCAGACTCCATGTGCAAAACCCAACCTGCAACTTCCAGTCACTGGTCTCTTAGGTTTCATATCAAACGTAGAAGCAGAGATGGGCCTGGGGCTGCAGCTGGGCCTGCCCACCCCAAGCAGGCCGTGGAGGCCAAGCAGGGGAAGGCCCACTGCCAGTTGGAAGGCCCACTGCCAGGTGCTGCTGGCTCCTCTGGCATGGGCACTGGCTGAAATGGGGGGGAAGCTGCAGGAATTAAGTGGATGATAGGTGATAGGCTTTGTTTTGTAGCTTAGTTCAGCTGCTGTCATCCTTAGTGCCTTTTTGTATGTAACACCAAGCCTGAACCCATGGCTGTGGAGCAGAGCACTCTGCACAGGTTCTTGGTGTTTCCTTCCAGCACATGGATGAATACTATAAAGGGTGTTGTGGCTTTTTTTTCCCTTCCCCCTAATAACCCATCTGAAATGCCTGGCCCAGTCTCATGCTCAGCTTAATCATCTGAAAGAATGATTACTGACTCTGTGGTAGGAGCACTGGAAGGATTTCCTTTTCGAGATCATCCTTCTGAGGCCTGCACATCGCCAATAAACAGCTGTGTGTTGCAGGGTGTGTGGAGATGCACCACAGAGCATCCAACCTCACCGCGTGAGCCCGAAAGTTTGGGTGGGGGCGGCAGGGGTGCTGGGAAAGAGCCGTGAAGCAAGGAGGCGACAGTGCCGGGCGCTCCTGAGGGAGCGGGGTCCCTGCGGGACACGGGCTGTGCAGGGCGCGGCTAAGCGGCGCTCCGGGCCCACAGAGCGCTGCCGCGGTTCAGCGTTTGTCTCTTTGCAGGCGGGTTGGGTCGCGGGGGGGCGCGCGGCCGCCAGGGGCAGCGCCTGCTCCGCGCCGGCCGGTAGCGCTGCGCAGCGCCGCTGTGCGGAGCCGCCCGGGGCAGGGCCCCGGGGCAGGGCCGGGCCGGGCCCGGGGCAGGGCCGGGCCCGGCGCGGGCTGCTCCGCTCCTGCCCCCGCCTCCCCGCAGCGGCGCTGGGCCAGGCCGGCAGGGAGAATATTTGGGTAAAGTCAGTCTAATGAGCGTGGTATTTTTTTACTTCCCCTTTCGAGCGTTTCTTCCTTCTGCTGAAGAATCTCTTATGTAACTTGACACTGCGGTCTCAAGTTCTCGCTGTTTTCGACTGACCTCATTTCAGTGAGCTAAATAAAATACATGCAACTGGTGGTTTAAGCATTATTTCAGAGTTTTTACTGGGCCTATAGATAATTTATTTCTCCTAAGCTCTCTTATATAGCCTATAGAAATTTAGAGTTTTCTGAGAAAAATAATTCTCACATGTGGAATACATTAAGCGATATCTGTTTCTGCTTCTTGTGTTGCATTCTTACACCACCATTTATTATTTCAGAAAGTAAACATACAAATTATATGTAAACAATAGAGGTATAGGATTTTCTTTTAATTCCTCTGTAGAAAGTAGAAATAAGGTCATGACTATGTCCTGAGAATGTGAGGATTGCCAAAATACACACTAGATACTTTCCAGAGAAAAACAGTACCTATCAAGTAACTGTTGAGTCATAAAACCCCTAAGTTACTGTAAGCAGATGTTGGTTACAGCTCACATTGATAGGAAGTATATAATCACCACCTCTATAGCCACCCACTGTCCGTTTCTGGTCCAAGAACTTCTCCAAAAGTGTGTTTCTAATTTTATAGAAACCCTTTGAAATTTGGCAGAGTTTTCAAAAGTATGTAGGAAAAAAAAAGTCTGCCAGAGGTTTGGCCTCCGACTGTGAAAACAGACACTGCCTTTCCAAACTCCTCTCCTAGATCCACTGACCAACACCCAGAAGAGAGAATTTACATTCTTTTAGACTACAGCAGGAAAATGAAGGTCTGTATGCTGTTGAATTCAGCTTTTGGTAACATTTACATCTGTTGTTTAAAACTGTCAGCTATTGCACAAGGCCAGGCTCTGATGTGAAAGTATTTGTTTTAAAGAAAAAGGAAGGGGAAATCTTTTCAAATGTAGTGCAGGGACATTTTTGCTTGTTGCTTGGACAGATTCGATCAGTTAGAAAGCATGGGAGGGTTTAATTATTTACAAGCCGTAGAAGTGTGCTTCAGGCAATATTAGAAATGTAATTATTGTTTGTTTCTGTCCTGCAGACCCGGATAAAAATCGTATTTGGTGTGGTTATATGCCTTTTGCTTTCCTTACTACTTATGTGTATTATACTGCTTCCATCAAGAGGTAAGGCATTTGTAATCTAATGTAGTGTAAAGTACAGTATCTTTAGCTACTATGGCTTCTAAAGTTCACAAAAGTTTGTCAAATCACCATCATTGTCCTGTCAGAATTGTTATGGCTTTATCACTTTACAGAAATGTCCTGACAGCTGAAATATCCTGAAGGTAGGATTGAAATGCCAGCAAATGTTGAAACAAGGAACTCCTTGAAGTGAAAAGCACCTGAATTAACTTTACTGTGCATGATATATAATGTTCTTAGACAGGACTACAAAAATAATTCTCACATCTCATATTGTGTTACGTTTTGTGTTAGGGGTTAAGAGACTCTCACAGACTGTTTATAATTTCCTTTACCTTAGTGAACTTGTATTTAATTTTAAATTATTATGTAATAATTTCAGAAATTCTCTATCCAATTAAAAGGTAAACATTTTGCTGTATGATTGTTTGTGAACATATTTTAGGTTGCATTTGAAAATTGAAGTCAGTTTTGTATAAAATAGGGATGCATAGTTTCCTTTAGTATTATTATGCCAGCTGTAGGTAAATCAACACAGTGTGGTCTGCTGAATCCTCTGATAAAAGTTTGAAGTGAGTGTGTTTTGAAATTTAAAGCCTGAGTGGTACTTGGTGGTCATTCTTGTCTGAGTGGTGTAGTGAGGGCAATATTAGTATGTACATGGCCCTTTCACTATAGCAGATCAACTGAATGACTCTGAAATAATAAAAATAGTAATAAAAAGCCTATATTACAGTAACAGTATCTATTTAAAGGGTTTTTTTTCCCTATTATTATTCTTTGTTCATGTGTTGGCTGGGTGACTGAGATGAAGAAATCAGTTTTGCATTTACAACTAAATGTTATAAAATCAGCCGTCTGCTTAAGTCTTGTGAAAATTAAGTCCTGTGGTTAATATGCAGGTTTTGTAAAAGGTGAAATCTCTTTCCTACCTGATATTTCTGTGGAATATGTTTATCATGGGTTGTTTCATTGAGAGAAGTGTTGGAGGTTGATTCTGTTACACATTATGTGAATATGAGGATAGAATATACCAAGGTGGGAGGCAGAGCTGGAAAGAGATACCACCTCAGTGATAGGTTTGACTTTTACTGTCAATAATGGGGTGCCAGATTTTTTGACTAGCTTAAGCATGGTCAAATCTGATATTTCATTACTAGATAAATGTATGGTATTGAGTCAGACTTACTCATACCAAGTCTGAATGTTAGGACAGGACAAAATATTTTTATGAGATTTAAATAAAAAAGAAAAGTGAGGAAACAAAGAGGCTGGAGACCAAGGATCAGTTTGGCAGCCTGAAGAAGTTGCTAAAGATCATGGAAGGTACTGTAGGAGGAAATGAATGTATTTTTCTCTTTTGAAGTTATCACATCCCAGCTCTCTGGTCTTATCCTGAGCTGATTCTGTACCTGAGCCGTTACAAAGAACTCTTTTCATCTCTATGGTTTCTTGGAATAGCAACTTGGTAACAAGTCATATCAGACATCACATTTAAAACCAGTAGGATGATAAAGTATTTATCTTACTTTACAGAATGCGTTTGAAGTAGAGTTTTAGACAGTTGTGGAATACACAATTGTGTTGAACACACAATTATGTTGAACATGTCTAATTATGGTTTCTCGTTCTCAGGTGGAACTGCAAGTGCTGCAGGTATTTGTTTGAATGCCTAAACCTCTTCAAATTCTTAGCAGCCTACTGATCAGTTGTAAATGGAAGAAATATAAATGAATTTTTCTATTACAAATTTTGCAAGTCAGACAGGAAATAGCTACAGAGATGGAATGTCATTCGTACATTCCACCTTTACTACAGCTTAACTGAAAGGATGTGGCAGTCTAGAAAGACAATTAATTGCATATGAGAAATGTATAGACACAGACTGACTAAATTTCTGCTTAAGAAATCAGCAAAGAAAAATGTCATCAGTAATTCTGAAAGAACTGGAAGAAATATTTAGTTCTGGTTTTGCCTGCTAAGTTTTTCATAATTCCATGTTCTTTAAACTTCTCAAAATGTGATAGCTGGTTTTGGTTTACCCATGGAAGAGTATAAAAATGTGAAAAATTTTCAAAAGTTATACTGGAAAGTAATTTTCTGTTTGGAGAGGATATTAAAGGGGAAATACTTAGTTGCAGTCGTTACACAACTTCTGTGGGGCTCAAGAGCAAGACAGGAAATCTCAATATAGTGAGTGAGTGGCATCTATTCCTAGAAATAGTGACAGAAAATTAGTGACAGTTTTTTGACATTTCTTTGAGTTATGAATATGCTGTGTGATTTATCTAACTATGATAACCCAGCTATGATAGCCCAACTCTTAAATGTTCAGAAAGGTTCTTTTCACTTGTACACTAGTATACCTAGTCTTGTTCTTCTGCTGCATAAACAAGAAAGAAAATACCTGTCTGCAGTTAAAAAGCAATAGCAGAACCGTAGGCAGAGTTACACTTAACTGAATGTATTGCTTAGTCTCCACATTAATCTTTCTTCTGCTATTTTTAATGAATATCCCAGAATCCTGCCTGTCAGTGTTTCTGTTCTCACTGTACATTTGACCTAGGCCTGAGACCAAGACCCTGGTTCTCTGATGTTGCAGAGTAGGTCGTAGGGCATACTTCTCGACCAAGAAGTGCTGAGCAGTTTCTTAGGAACTGGTAGTGGTCTTGCTACACCCCAGACAAATCCATTTTCTGATTCAATAAATGCCTCTGTGTGTTCCAATGCAAAGTGAAACAGGGTGGTTTCCATCATTGTGGAGTGGAAGGAAGATGCTTCCAGTCAGGAACTCAGTTGCTGGCACTGAATTCAGCTGGAGATGGTGCTGTTAGTTGCTGCTTTCTAATTGCAATGCATGTCTGGATATTTGACTTAAAACAGAAATAAAGAGAAATTCTCATCTTCTTGGCCATCTATCAAAATTGGCAAGTGACAATTAGAGACTATAAACTCTCAGATGTTGCCAAAGTTCCTTGTAATTGAAAATCAATAGATTTCAGTGATAGTGTGCTTCCACCAAAAAGTGGTGTCTCAGTCTTAACTATGAGTTCAGGCTCAGATCTAAGTAATAGTGTAAACGTGTCTACAGTGATCTGTACACTGGTGGCAGAGTGCTATCATAAGGTTATTAGAACAGAGTAATCAAAACCAGTATTAAGATGGTTTAGACTAATTCCTTCCTTTTCCTTTTGGTACTTTAGACTGCGTAAAAATTGGTAGGAATTCACACTAAAATCTTTCTAGATAAGTTTTCAAAAATCAATATGCTCCATTAGTTTATATTCCCTCAACATGGTTCAGTCTGCTGTACTTGTGCAGCTTGTGGTCTGTGACGATACTCCCAGGACTGTGGGGCTGGGTGGGCCTTTTCTTTCCAAATATGACTAGTGCTTTGAAGAAACTCTTTGTTACTTAGATTCTTAAATCAGAATGCAGTGCTCACCCAAAAAGGCTCTGTTAATTTTTCTGTGCTTATTCACATGCTGCTGGCAGAATAAATACTCTGGTTTAGGACTAATTTAAAGGAGTTACCACAACAATATTACCTCTCCAAGTCTATGCTTAGCAATAATGTATGATGGCTATGATCTAAGGTAAATTTTTATACTAACTTTCCTTTACAAATACATTTTTTGAAAACTCAATTTTCAATAGCTAGAAGGGATTATAATGATTCTTTCTCAGGGTATGAGAGAGGCTTTTTTCCTTTCCAAGACTTGTATGCAGTAGAGATGTCAGAGGCAGTAGTAAACTAAACCATTCTCATTCTAGCATGCTCTAGCTTTCTGTTCCTACCAGTAACAAGAACTGGATCATGCTGTGGAACATGACTTGTTCAGACTTCATCTTCTCATTCCAAGGGGTGTTTTTGAAGTAACCTTCACTGAGAAAGCAGTGTCACACCTCACAAAAAATCACTGAATGTAAAGCAGGTATGGAAAAGCAATTTCAGCTGATGTGGAGCTGAGTGCGACCAGAAGTTCTGGAACAGAAGCAGGAGCATTGGAATTAATTTCTGATGCTGAACTGGGCTGTGGTTTCCTCAAGTGGAAGGCTGTCTTACTGTGCATGTTGAAGGAGCTTGTGCTGTAGCTATTCAGCATCAGCCCACAGAGATGAGAATGGACATTCTAGTCCAGAAGCTAACCAATTTTCTTTTGGCAAGTCATCTGTTTGCTGTGTAGCAGTGGATGTTAAATAAGATACATATAAAATACATACAAAAATATATATTGAATACATATAAAATACATATATACAACTACATATATAAAGATAACAAATACAGAAACCAGAATACTTTCTGATTACTGTGTATGCTTGCTTTAATTTGGCAGGAGTAGACACAATTTTTACGGACGCACATTAGACCATGTTGTGGAATAAGCCAACAGGGCTTTGAAATCTAAAGCAAGGGCTGTGTTGGTCTACCTACATCCAGTCTTTGAAAGGTAATAATCTTGATAATACAAACAGAATTTCACAGTGATGGATTGGTGTGCATAAAGTTAATCTGAGTTTAATATAATTGAAAGTTCTGCTTTCTGTGTTTTATTAAGCTCTCTCACAACAGTGAACTGAGCAGTAAAGGAGAAGGTATCTGCATAAAGCCAGTGACAAGTATTAGATGCTTACAGGCTTTTATCACCACAGTTACACATGTATATACTCGAATATACTCAAATGCATGACTGAATGATTATGATCATGGAATATGTAAAGCAAGTTACACTGTGAAGCAAAATAACCAATTCAGTGCACAGAGCAATACAGAACTGCACCCTGTAAATGAATGTAAATGAATGTAAAAAGATTAAAGCTGAGACAGTGGGGTGCTGAAAGGAAAAAAGCAAAGCTGAAATTTGGTAAGCTTTCATTTCTGTGGTTGGCTCTGCTATTTGCTTCCTTTTTGTCCCTGGGCATCTTTTTTCTTCTTTGTTATTTCATAGAGAAACAAAACACAATGAAAGAATTTACCAAGTCTACCAACAGCCATGTAAGTCAATGTCTATATAGTGCTGCACACATGTAAAGTACTTTTCATGTTAGGGTCTGTTCTGTGAGCAGAGATTTCATATACTATTATTGAACCAGTCTTTAGTTACAGAAGAAAGAATCCGCAACAATTATAGGAAACAATTAAAGATGCTGATTTTAATTAAAGTATTCAAAGATATCTTCTGTTGCCTAGAAACAAGCATTCAAAATTATAAGTAATCAAGTAAGAAATAGCTGTGTTCAGATTTTTGGAGTCCACTGGTAGAAATTGAGATAGGAGTGGACACATTTTGAAAATCCTTACCAGTTGTAATATATGAAGTATGTAAGGGTGAGATGGCTAACAGAGTAAAGGTTTAAAACAGAGCTGGGAAAATTAGACCAGAAATGAGACTTTTGTGATACTGTCTTCTTAGTAAAAAGTCCTCTTAAACTGAGAGACAGAACCAGGAAGTTTTATCAGATTAAGGTATCAGACAGGACTGCAAATTTAAGCCTCCTATACAGACAACCATAGAAATAGATCTTAACAGTGATTTCTTTTGCTAATAGTCATATTTACTTAGAGAATTTAAACTGAAAGCTAGTGATAAGTAATCACCACTCAATATAAATAGAAATTAATTCTTCTCTGGAATTATTTTCTATGCATTTTTTTAAGAGTTTGTCATCTGTGCTTATCATTAACATATCAAAGATATCTAAGATACAGTCATGGTGTTAGCAAGAGGAATTAACTTCTTATTGAACTTCTTGGGATATTTTCTGGACATATTGCTAGCTCAGAGTTTATACTGATAGGTTTTTGCCTATGGATTGGCATTCAGTTTTATTTCTCATGACAGCTTTCTTCTGCATTAGTGCAGACAAGGCTAGTGTCAACAGTCAACCTGACATGTGTATTCTACAGTAAGTAATAGTCACTTAGCAGAAGAAAACATGTATTATCATTAAAAAGTGCCATAGAAAAGAATATGAAGAAACATTTCCTAGGAAGTCAGTGTGATCTTAACAGAGAGGGCAGCTGTAATGAGGAAGTGATGGAGCATGATATGAAACCTGAGGGCAATGAGTCATCTTGATTATCTGGCTGTCATCTGAGAGCTCTGAAGGAAAAAAAGGGGAAGTGGCAGAGATCTACTAGGCTGCAGCATGACATCCCCACTACCTCTGAAGACCATGGCAAAAGTCCCCTTGATTTTAAAGGAAAAAAGGATAGAATCCAGAATGCCTAGACTTAAAAGCTGCCATTATTACGGTACTGAACTTTAAAAACTGACATTTACCAGAAATGTTCCTTTCTTTTGTGGATTACATATTTTGAGTACTCTTTCCCTTGTGAACTGTAGTTTTTGGCTTTTTTTTACATTTTTATAATGAAATTTTTCACTTCCATGCACTTAGGAAGCCAGCATTTTCAAATTTACCCTCTTCTCATCCAGCTGGTTGTCCTTAAATTACATTTTTAAAATCTGCCCTAGCTTAAGTTGTTTAACTTTGGGAAGAAACATAGTCATATAAGAACCACAAAACCAGCCACAATTTTCTGCATTATTTTTATGCAGCTATCTTATCTGCTTAGAAATCAAATATCAGAGTACCTATCTTCTCTCCAGAATCATTGCCAGTTTTCTCTTGCAGCATTAAATAAAAAATTGAAATTTGAGTTCACTCATTCATTACTTTTCAGCATTATTTTTTCCTGCACAGATTAATCTATTTTTTTCATGTGGCTACTAAGAAGTATATGTGGATGGTGATTATTTTGCAAGGCTTATATCCCTCTAACACTGGTTGATGAGGCATTTATGAAATTTGGCATCAGGGGCTTGTATGCACATCTTGTTGTTTGACTGCTGAATATGTGCATGTCCCTATTAAAATAGTTGTGTCCACATACCACACAAGTTCATGAAACCCATGCTTTAAAAAAAGTTTTGATTTGTCTTTTGCGTGGAAAAGGCTTTTCTTGAACTCACAGGGTCTACAAGTACATATGTCTGAGTGAATAAATGACTGGGTGAAATAAGGTAGTTTGGTTTCTAATTTGGTTTCTAATTCCTAAAGGTGAGTCCTTCAGAGACTGAAGGACCTTATCAGAACAGTAAAAGAGAACTTTCCTTTTTGCTGTGCCTACTCTCTGCATGCCTCCAGGATTATGCTATCCTCACTGTTCCCTGGTGCTAAATATAGGAAAAAAAAAATATTGTACTAGTAATTAATTTTTTTTTTCTTTTTTTCCCCACTTCACAGCACTGCATTAACAAACTTTCTGTCTTATTCTTAGTTGTCAACACAGATGATGGCCCCAGAGCTCTTACACTGGAGGATTATTTGAATGGAAACTTCCAATATAAAACATTTTTTCCATATTGGGTGTCAGGTAAGTAAAACTTTCTCTCAGACATACATAAGCCTTTCTAATATGTGTTTCCAGACTGGTTTACACAGACTCAGAAATGTGTTTTCCTTCCGGCTTTACTATGAATGAATGCTAACTATGAAATTAAACAATCTGCTAGTCAAAACTTATGGTTGAAGTTTACTGTTCTGTCAGTCATTCTAGAAATTCCAGGTATTTGATGTTTCAACAGACATGTTTGAGTCAAGTATAAACTATAATTTTACAGAGGCCTTCAGTATTTTATTTCTTTTACTGTCATATTATTGCAGCAAGTGAAAGAAATATGTCAATGTGTCAGTCATTTCTTAAGCAATTTCCTTTTTTGTGTTTGTCACAGTGCTTTTTCACTTACCATTTGTAATAACTGAAGTAGCCTGTCTTACAGGCTCCATCCTTCTTTGTTTTCAGTAGTATGTAGCTCTGCAATGAGTCTTATCTCGTTCTTATCTCATTTAAGGAAAAGCTGGAACTGGTGAAATTCCTGAGTTCCAATGCATTGCATAGAAAACAAGGTTGAGTTTTTAAGAAAGTTCCTTAAGGTAGAAGATAAAGACATGAAGTTAGTTGCTGCTGATATATCTGCCTGTGTGTGACTGAAATATTAGTCTTGTTACCATTGAATTTCAGCAGCATCAAAAGGCTTGAGCTAGACTGGATTACATTCTAGTGCACACACTACTACCACTCCTATCTATGCAGGAGATAATTGCCTGAAGCAATTATTGTTCTCTGACTAGAGACAAGAAACATAGTGCCTGTTCACATGGCATCTTACCAAGTTAGTTTTAACCCACAAGTTTAGAACTGAGCTGAAGCCTTCCAGGACATTGCTAAAAGCAGTTTGTTTACAATTAGCAGTTTGAAGTATGTTGACGTCACTTGTATGATTAAAAATTAGGTCACCATTTGTTAGAATTCTGTCTGAATCTCTGAAGTATGTAGGCAGCATATCCCCTAAACCTAATATTCTCCTTCTCTCTTTATATTCTTCTCACTTAGACTTATCTTTCTTCTTAACAGTCACAAAGCTCATGCAAAAGTCATGCCATAGATTCCATAGGTAGTCATGCCTACAGCATTGCATATCTACTATTCTTCTGAAGCAAGGAATTAAAATTGAATATCTCTTCCTAAGGGTGCCTGAGATCACCACAAATGCGGTTACACAAATCACAGAAGTGTGCTCAGAAGATTCAAGTGTGATCTAATTTCTGAAAAATTAACACCTTATACAATGTTTCAGGCTGCTTTTAAATGTTAAAGTCTCCCTCTAGCTACACCAAGTATGTAATTCCTTCTCTCTGTTTATAGCAGATATGTGAAACTAAAATTCTGATCTTCATTCTCTACCAAACTATGGCTCAGGTCTTGAGCACAGGTAGGGTTAGATTCCATTCTCATTGAAGGCTACTCACCTCACTTTGTAGGACCTGTGTGAGTTAAGGGCAGCATCATTTATGTAGTGTCAGTTACATGGTACTGCTGATATCTGTGGAATCTCTGCAAGTGACAATGTTCTGGTGAAATTATAAGCAAAGATCTCAAATGTTTTCTTTAAAACATTTACATTAGGATACTGACCTTCTAATGGGTCTGTCCCTGGTATTCTTGATCAAACATTACTGAGAATAAAATCTGGCATTTAATTATAAAGTTAACTATTGATTCTGTGTGCAGTGTGTAATCTTGAGAATGCACTTAAGAGCCCTGAAGACAGTCTGTTGATAACTCTGTACCTTGGCATCATTAGAAGAAAAACGGTTTTTTATGTAGATGCTGGAAAATATTTGTTCAAAAGCTATTCATTGACAGGAGTGTGAATACTGTGATAAACAGATCTATTCTATAGTATCTTCTCCGCACCGTAACAGCCCTTTTGTCTTATTTATAAAGATAATGAGTATCTTCATCAGTCTGCAGAAGACGATATTATTCTTTACAATGTTGAAATGAACTACCCAACTACCATCATGACTAACAGCACAATGGTACGTAACTTTTCAATTAATAAAAAGGCAGCAAAATGCAATTGCATTACAAATGCCAGTTTTAAAGTGAGTAGATTAAAACCTGACTCATCAAATGCTTATTTAAAGTTTTTTTACTAGAATCTAATCTCCTTCTTAATCTTTCAGAAACAAGTTAATGCTTCAAATTATGTGTTGTCATCAGACAAATATTTCATAGCTCTGGAAAGCAATTATTCAAAGGTAATTATTTTAATATACTGCTTAATGAAATTTTTTGTTTCATTTAGTATTTTGTTGATTGTGGTTGCCATAGATAAATGTTTCTTGGTACTTTTTTGAGGAAGGGGTAGGCTATGGAAAGGCAGCTGATTATTTTTAATTAGATTATCTTTTTCCAAGTTAATAGTATTATTTTCTTCTTTAATTTTTGCAGCTGTGGAGATACTCTTATACAGCATCATACCACATTTATGATCTAATATATGGGTAAGGCCTGTTACTTCTTACAGAGAGCTATGGTGAATACTGTGTAGTGATTTGCTTGCAAGCATTTCCACTGAAAAACTCTATAGAAATATGTCTACCCCCCTGCTTTGCTTTTGCCTGAATCTATCAGGTTACTTGTTTGCTTGGAAAAAATGGCCTCTAAGAATATCATACAGTCCTTTCATCTAATTATTCACGTATCTGAATTGATTTGTATTTCATGCCCTAAAAATTAAACTGCTCAAGATTCTCATCTTTTTTTCTTCTCTGCATAATTTTCTCCCACTCTGTCTTAGCCGCTTGAATCCACTTCAGTCTTGCACCTGATGTTTCCATGCCTTTCTGTTGTCTAATTCATCCTTTTTATCATTGATCTAATCTTTAGCTTTCCTAAAACTCGCATGTCCTTTAGTGATCTTGTAACAGTCCATCCCAGCTTCCTCAAAAGTTTACAGCTTCTCCCATGGCATTCAGTCTCTTTCCCAAGAGATCTTCCCCAAACCACTCCTCTTTCCACCCAAGTTCAGAGGAGGCCATCTGCCTCCCCGTCACCTTTTTATGCCATAAGTATCAGCATAACCAAATGCTTCTTAGTTCTGAGCAACAGGGGCTGCACTAACCTGCACCTTTCTTGGGCAGCTGTTGGATCAGGGTGGCAGGAAAAGATTGCTGCAAGCTCATGTGAGTAGAGAGGTACTGCATGTGGGTCGTGATCCTTAACAAATGTTACCTGCTGCTGTTATGCTTGCTTCAGTGTTCTATATCCTGAATTCACATTTCAAGTAACTTGCTGAGACTGTAATGCGGACTGCAGACAAAGCAAATGACTGAAAATGCTTGTGCAGTATTTGGAAAGAGATAAGGCTGGCTTCTTAGGCTGTTGACTATGTTTTCAAAGGGTTGAATTGCAAGCCTTTACCAGCACTGGTGCACACCATCACATTACTGCATGTCTCACTATCTGCCTTAACCTTTCATTGCTCAAGAAACAATAAGCTGTTCACAAATATAGCCCTTCATGAATTTTATATGAATGTACAATATAATGATCCATTTGCACTGTGCACCAAAAGCCATCTCAACTTCTTTCTTTTTTAGTGGTTTTGTAACAGAAAATCAGCTTCCACATAAAATTCAGTATATATCCTGGTCACCTGTTGGACACAAATTGGTCAGTAAAGAAAAAGTACTAGAATGATTTTGCTTTATATGACTAGAAGACATTTATTTGCCTTTGGTTATGATTTTGTTAGGCCATATTTTTGACAGGCCTGTGTGTTAACCTTGGTTGTGGCAAGAATGACAAAAAAATCAGTTTTATATTGTCAAAATTTAACTTGTCTGTGTCTCAGTAGAAGAATCTATGTTCTCAGCTACATCATGTTTGTTTGCTAGCCAGTTTCTTATCAAGAATTGACCAACATAATTGTATATAGGTTTAGATGTAGTTTCAAGGCCTGAAAACTGATGTGTTTTCCTTTGACATATGAGTTTACTGTGGAGCTTTAGAGGTGCAATATTTAAAATCTTCTCCAAAATTTTTTCTCTAGGAAATGGCTGCCAGATTCTGATTACAAAAAAAAATATATTTGTTTTCTTTTTTTTTTTTTTATAGTTATTTGATAGCCAAGTATGTCTCAGTAATTATAAGAAACCTATTGCATATGGTAACAAGTTTATAAACTTTTATACTTGATTCCAAAGCATCATCCCAATAATAGTTAGTGGTTCTTTAACTACTTAACCCCTACTGACAATATACTTATGCAAAACAAATTTTTAAACATCATACTTATTTCAGAAAATACACAGGGACCTAAATATGAATGGACAATTTATTAGGAAAATTTTTCAGTGTTCTAGGAGAGTATCAGTTCTCTCAATTGAATTAAATATTGTTATTTTCTTTATCAAGAATTCTGAAGACAGAACAGAATGAAGATAGTATCTTCATTCTCTCCTATCTTCTTAGTACTAATAGTCTGTGATGTTTTTATACACTCCTTGTATCTGAGAGTTTTAGGAGTTGCTTTGCTTTTCATTTAAAGCACAAAGTAGTTAAAATGTACACCAATATTGCTGACAAATGCTTATAGCTTCAAAAGGCATGATTTTCTTAAGAAAGTGATGTTTCTGGTGCTGGTTTCTTAACCACATGTCCATTCATTTGACTGAAATTTAGAGATACCCCAAGGCCTGCAAGCATTTCTTGCAATACCTCTCTTTTGGTACCTGATTTACTAGACAGGAACAAACTAGTTCAGACAGAATAAAACCCTTTTTAGTCTCATCTCACATCACCTAGGCCTTTTGACAGTTTAGAAAAGTTCAATTATTTTTGTTTATTATTTGTTTTTATCTTCTACTTTTGGTGGAACTAGAAGGAAAAGTCACAAAACACTTTGCCTGAGTGTCTCAAAAAAACCCAGCAATTTGAATGAGTTTCAAAGATTTTTATTTTTTATTTTATGATTTTCCACTCCAAAGCTAGCCACAGAAACCTCTGAAGTTTATTAAAATCAAAGGAGTTGTTCAGGATTTATTCTGAAATAGTTGAACATACAATTTGGCCTGTAATGTATAATTTATTTACTGAGGTACCTACTTTTGAAGAATTTGCAAGGGTTTTTAGTGTAGCATGTATTTTCTGGTTTGTATTCATTATGTCTTCTTGTTGGTATAATGTAAGAGCATTGACTGCAGAAGATGATACTCTAACCCCTGTTATTGGTGCCTGTACTCATAAGAAATACTTTCTTGTCTTTAGGTATATGTATATCAGAATAATATCTATTTGAAACAAAGTCCAAGAGAGGCACCAATTAAAATCACTAGTGATGGAAAACAGAATGAAATATTTAATGGGATTCCTGATTGGGTCTATGAAGGTAAGTAAATCTTGAAGGGAAACAACTAACGTTCTAAGTGCTTTAGATTACCTGGTTCTCACAATCCATTCTAAAATATCTGTGATGATACATTATTTTTAGAGCCCTAAGAATTATTTCATTTCCATATTTTATTTGCCACGCAGTGACTGGAATTTGAATTCATAGTGTGTAACCAGAATCCAGTGATTGCTACTGAAACTGTATCAGTACTTTACAAATTGGGCTTCCTTGTGCTGCACAGGCAGTGACTGGGAATTAAGCTTTAATGGGAGTTTTAATTTTGGTGAAAATTTGGCATTTCAGTGCATCAAAAAAAAATTTTAAAAAATAAATCCATGCACACAGGAAAAACCTAAGTGAGTTAAATGGAATCTGTGTACCTGTTTTGAGAGCTCTGAAGGCCTTTCAGAATTGAGATGTATTGCAATATATTTGGTGTTATTTGTTTAGTGTAATTCTCTTTACACATCTAGGTTGCTAAGAGTAGAATGCTGAAATAGGTAAGAAGATAGATTGCAATGATAAACTATTATGAATTATTTTTTTTTTCCTCAGAGGAAATGCTAGCAACAAAATATGCACTGTGGTGGTCTCCAAGTGGAAAATATTTAGCATACGTACAATTTAATGATTCTGACATACCAGTTATTGAATATTCATATTTTGGTGAGGACCAGTATCCTAGAAAAATAATTATCCCATACCCAAAGGTATGTTTTCTCATTCTTTTGACATACTTCCTGTTGAGAAATTAGTTATGACAATGATAAAATTAACTGTGCTTAAAAAATGGTTGTACTTTAGTGGTTAAATCCATTGTGGCCTAAATTAATGAAAGAAAACAAACTTAGGCCAAGTTCTGAAAAGGTATAGGTACATTTAAAATTGCAGATATTTAATAGTAGCAGTGAAATAAATGGAATTACTCATGTAAGTAAAAAGTATGTGCAAAAGTGCATGCTTGCATGATCAAGCCTTGCTTTGTTCAATTCAGTTTACTTATTGTGATGTGTTAACTATGCAGTTGTTATTTTTCATTACAGTAAATGAATTATGAGACATTTTTTATTTCGAAAAATAAAGACTATGACCGCTTCAGCTTATTTGCACACTTCATAGTGCTTTTTGATCTCAAGGGGCTTTGGATTTTAACTGCTTTCAAGTACCAGATCTAAGGCAAGGTTGGCATTTCTTCAGCATGTACCAGAGAGCTCTCCTGACTTGTCATGTTCATGTGATTGCAAGTGATCATGTTAATGTATCTTAAGAAGTTACTGACCAGTCATCTGCGTTACATTTCTAAAGTCAAGCTGGATGGTTTAGACCATGCATGGAAGAGAATTAAAAAAAAAATAATAATATATGCAATGAATAAACAAGCATGAAATCACTTTAAGCTAAACCATTTTATTTCACAGCTGGGATGTCAAAGACCACTTGCAAACATGTGAATATACAAAAAATGGAGTTTTTTGCCAAAGTAAGCGTAGCATGTGCTGCAAAGATCCACACTGTAAATAGAGCATTGGTTCCCATCAAGCGTGATTTCTGTATAGAAAGGCACTAAATTTGACTGTTTAAAAGGTTTTCTTCTTTATATATGAAATAATGCAATGTTAAGTAACATACTACTGCCATAGTGTCACTCTGAGATCTTATAAGGCAACATTTGCCCTATTACACTCAAATGAATACATATTTTTTAACCTATCTCTTTTTCTGCAAAAAGTGTTGTAATTTTCCTCAATCTGAATTGTTCAGAGTCTGATTGGAATAACCTGATCCATTTTCTTTGAAGGCTGGGGCTAAAAATCCTACTGTTAAAGTGTTTATTGTAGACACTATTAACGCTGGAGTGTTTGATCCTAAGGAGGTGCCAGTTCCTGCAGTCATAGCATCCAGGTAGTGTGTTCTCAAATATGTCTTCTCTTTTTTTAAAAAAAAGTTTTTGTCTATTTATTTCAAATGCTTGAACCTCTGAGTTGTATTCTGTTTCTCACAGTGGAGTGCCTAGGTGGATCAGAAGCTAACTAGAAATGTGTTTTGATTCTGTCTGTTGATATGATACAAAAAACAAAAAAAAAAGTCCTCAGGATAGGGGATGCTTTGTCTTCTGCAGGGCAATATGGGGGATAAAATCTGTACCAATGCTTCTATATTCCTGTTCTTTAAAAACCATAGTTTCTTTCTCTTTTTTATTTTTTAGTGATCATTATTTTACTTGGCTTACTTGGGTAACAGATAGTCGAATCTGTGTGCAATGGCTAAAGAGAATCCAGAATTTTTCCGTCTTAGCTGTTTGTGACTTCAAAGAAAATTTAAATACTTGGGACTGCCCAGAGGTAATAAAGTTGGAAATATAAATTTAACGTTGCTGAGATTAGCATTTGCTAATCCCATCTACATAGCTATTTTAACACCTACTAATCATGCACATGTTGCTTTGATTTACTTGCAGAAGTATATTTAATCTTGACCTGAATTCTTTTAGAAAATAATTGTGTGCATGCCATAATTGTATTTTCCAGTGTTTCATCAGATTCATGTTTTAGCTACTAGTGATATCTTTTTTAATATTTTAATTGCTGGGAGAGGGGTGAAAAAATTTTAATTGCACCAACAAGAAATAAAATCACCAAAATATTTTTTTAATGAGGCTTAAATAACATAGCAACAAAAATAAGAAAAATGTGATTGAGCAGCTTTCAATACTGCTGTTTAGTTCCTTCTTCCTCATTTTCATAAGTGGAACCATATAGGATCTTTATTGTTTTTTAAAGAAAATCTTAGTATACTATGTTGAAATTTCATACTAAGTCTGACTAAATCATGTCCTTTATGATTAATATTAGTTGAAAGAACATATAGATTAAAAGTAAGGCAGGCTTTCAGGAGTGAGAACTTCTATCAAATCATACAGTTGGAGAAAGCAGGTAAGTTTTCAGAAACACAATCCCTTTTTCAGATCTGAAAAGAAAACTTCAGACTAATTGCAGCAGTAGCTCTACGTTTTGTTTAAATATGTCATTCTATCATGACGACAGTTTGGAGGGAAAACCATGCTCTGCTGAGCAGAAGAATAGATTAGATGGCCTAACTATCTACACCTATATGTAAATAGGTACAGTTCTTACATACAGAAGCCTTTTTGAAAAAAAATATTTCTTTAAAAGACTTTGTAAAGCCTGAAGACTGTAGACACTGATGAATTCATATGGAACCTGAAGGAAAGGTTAACCCTGAATTTCAGTAACTCCAGTACAGAAGTCTCATTTATTGTCTTTTCGTATTGATGCTGTTTGTATGTCTTGTTTTTAGAGTTTATGGTGCAGAACACCTATAAAAACTAGCATGAGGCTGAAACCTTGAACTAATGGGAAATAAAAGGCAAGAATATTTATAAAAGTGTTTTGTATAACTCATAAATTGTAAATTCAGAATTTATTGACACAGCCTTTCCAAGCTGAAAATAATTTTTAATCCTCTGTGATATGACAAATTTTTGTAAAGTTAAAAGGAAGTCAAGTTCCTATTCTTTCAAAAATATTATCTTTGAAGTAATTTTCCACAGAGAAATATCTTAATTTATTAGAAAGAGATACATATTTACTGCAGCATTTGATGTTTCCCAAGTAATTGTTCCACTTGGGAACTGTAACACTGAATCTCTATCTCACCTCCAAGTAACCTATATATTAATAACTAAATATTTTAATGTACAGAAAAAAAATATTAAGGTTTCAAGGATTCTACCATAATCCACCAAAGTACTTTAACACAAGCTTAATTTTAAGCATATAATCAGTTTTATTTATTTCAGTAAGTCTATTTATGTGTTTAAAATTAAGCATGTGCTTAATTGCTTTGCTGGAACCAGACCAGAACAATTAACATCTTGCAGGACTGTGTTCATGATCCTTGTTTAATTGCATTTCTCCATGAAACCTTATTTATGGAGTCACTACTGACGTTTCTATAATTCTATATTTATACAGTGATACAATGCTTTTATCACATTAAAGTTTGCACAAATGGCCAATTGAAAGAGTGTGAACAGATGGGAGTGCTGCATTAGCTCTATTTGCCATTAGAAAGTATATCTCTGTACGTTTCCATTGGCAAAAATAGTTCTCTTGTTGATTTCAGATTAAATTGAGACTCTAATGTATAATAAATGTGCTAGGCTTTATGTACTTGAAAATAATAACAAAATATAATCTACAAGATGTTGCTAAAGTGTTGAAATGTTCATGTGTTCAAGTCTTGTTCATGTGAATAGACCATAAAACTAATATGATTTCAGTGGAACTATTCATGTGAGTAAAAGCTAGACATGTGTTTGTGAAATGGGGATTTCCTTTAAAGATGCCAGTTCTCTAATTAAATTCTGTAAATACTTCAATACACAGAAAAATCCCATAGAAATCAATGGTACTACTCATATGAGAAGTTAAATATATCCTTAATGTACTGTGTCATCAAGATCCAAGACTTAATTTAAAGAAAAGAAAATAAATTTAGGATGCAGATAATCAAACAATACATCCCATTTTTCTTATCTTAAAAAGAAATTAAATTACAATACATCCCATTTTTCTTAAAAAAAAAATTAAATTCATCTTCTGAGTTAATAGCTCAATGAAGCCATTGCAAAGTAATAAACAGTCTTCTAAGGGGCAAGTACCTGCAACTTTTGCTCAAATAAGTCACTTCACAGGGTCTAAGTTGAAAGGGAGAAAGCATGATTCTGAATGCCAATGAGATTACATTGATAATAACAGATACAAACCATATTCTTTAGAAAGCAAATTTGTTGAATTTATTTCAGACTGTGAAGAAATACTGTATTAAATGAGCAGTATACAGAAAAGTTGTAAAATAAAAGAGATACATTGATTGAATGCAGAATTGTTAAATATTAAATCAGTTGTTCCATCCAACAAGCAAGATACTACACTCTTCAATGAAAAGTATTGAAAATGCACTAGAAACTTTTTAAGTAAAACATAAATAAAAATGCAAAAGCACCTTTAGCTGCAGGAGGTGATCCTGATCCATTTATGCTCACTACAAGTCTTTTCTAAAATCAGCTTTAAGAATGTTACAGGGAGTTAAGACCTGCTAAATTTATATTCATAGTCTTAGGATATGAATCTGGGTGATTTTTGCTGCCTATATTATCTTTGCCAATCCTTAATTCTTCTTTCTAAATATGTTATTTGTAAGATTTTTTAAAAGTGTTGAAAATTGGGCCCTTTAATATCTCTAAACTGAACACCAAATATGGAGACACTTGATTTCTATGTACTTTACTTAGTTAATGTCTTTGGGTTGTATTTTTAAGGTTTTTAAAGGTTACATTTAAAAGATATACCTAGTAGTCACATTATCCACTGTTATAAATCAACATCTCAGCTTTGAAATGGAAGGAAATACGTCAAATTAACCAGCAGAGAATCTAACAGAGATTTTTAATATTATTATTCTTGAAATTATTTTACTTCGTTTTTTACTGAAATATTCATGAGATTAAGAAATTGTTAATTTTTGCTTTCAGTGAAAATGTTGCATAAGGTTAAAACAATTACCTTAGATTTTATTTAGCTCTGATGAAAGTTGTTAAAAAATAATATTTCAATTAACATAATAGTATTAATACAGTAATATTATTTACCTCAGACAACCTTCAAGTCCCTGAACCTTCATAGAAAGTGTTCTAAAATTCTCTTTTGCAGACAGCTACAGAGTTTTTATTTGAAGATTTTGAACCTCCATAAATTCATTCTTTAACTTCTTAAAGAGATTTGTTGTTTGATTTTGTTTTTCAGAATCAACAGCACATAGAAGAGAGTCAAACAGGATGGGCAGGCGGAGTAGGTTTTCTTGTTGTACTCTGTTTTGATTTAATGAAAAGCCACAGCTTTCTGCATCTGCACAGCAGTGTTTTGAAACATGAAGCTCCATTCTGAGTCATACAACACTGCTGTTTAAACCTATTGCACTGTAGGATTGACACAATGTTGTGCTAGGCATAGAGTATCTGGCTACCTGCTTTCTGAGTTTAAAAACACTTTTTCTGTCTCCTTTTGCAAATCTTAGACCAACTGAATAGAGAATATACTGAAAGGAGGGAAATAATGAAGAGGTAGATTTATAATTCAGTGTAATTCTAAGAAGCATCCTGTAGGCAAAGCATAGATGTAAAATTCCTCCGATATCACTAGGGCAAGAGATAAGATCAGTTATACCATAGCACTTTAAGAATAAAACCTGTCCATTCAGAACACAATTTTAGTGCCAAGTGCTGCACATCTTCAGCTAGGGAGGAACCCTCAAGGTGATATACCCCACTTACAATGATAGTTGATACTTCTCTGCATAGTCTCATACTTCCTCTAAGCAAAAGAAATTTTCTCTACCCAGTAACCTTTATCTTGGAAGAGACATAACACCTGTTTTTGGGAACTCACAGTAAAAACAAACCTGCAAGGAAATTGTAAGAGCATGAGATCAGTATTTACAGTCATATATTCTAACAGTGAATATGCATTATTTCTTATGTTTACTGCTCAGGCAGGGGAAGTTATCAGAATTCAGTATGGTAATCCACACATTGTGCCTGAGTATTCTGCAGTGGTCTTAACTGAGAGTTTCAATTTTAAGTACAGTGTCCTTTAAGAGACATGTTTTTATGTGAAGTGAAGATTGCACATTTACAAGGTTTAGTTATTTTACTTGATCCCTTTTTTTGCTTCTTGAGGTTTTGATGACAGGTTTTTATTAGAGCTAAAAAAAAATTGCCCATATGCATAAATCCGTGCTTTAGCCTTTATGGGATTTCAAGAATTAGGAATATTAGAAGCAGGCTCCAGAACAATTAAGCTTGTGGTCACAGATTCTAGTCAAGCTTGGGCTACAGTCGCAGTAACTCATCCTTGACTGACAATTTTAGCAAAGAGGTGATGGTTTGAAAGGAAACAAAAGTTGAATGGCTTTATCTGGCATAATCTGTTCTTCGACATTATTGGAATAGTATGGGAAACCTCAGATATCCATTTACTTAGTGCTGTATTTACTCAGTGAATTAGCCAGACTCTGTGGTCCACAGGATTTTCAGTCTGGCACTATTCATGAACATTAGCTTTATTCAGAAACTTAATCACCTCTAAATATTTTTAATAGTTATATATGTATATTCAGGATATATAAACAAATTATTCCATAATCTATAAGTAGAGCGCTTGCATTTGTGGGGTACTCAAAGTATCTATATTATCAGTTTAAGAAATCTGACATGACACGTTAGAAATTGTAATGTACTGACTGGGAGATTGAATATGACAATGTAAACACTTCTGCAAAGTACTCTGTCCCATCTGAACTGATTAAATAGTCTTGTTACTTTTAGTATGTGTACTATAATCTGCTAAACAGTTTGGACAGTCTTACTTATGTTTCATCTACCATTTTTCTTCCATTGTTTCAGTTCTTTGTTTCTACACCATATTTTACATCAGACAGCAGTTCATACTACAAAATTTTTAGTGACAAAAATGGTTATAAGCATATTCATTACATCAACGGCTCTGTGGTAAGTCAAAGTGTTCTACGCTGATCTGCTCTAAGTTCCTGAAATAATTCTACAATATTCAGTAACTTACATGTCTTGCTTCACAGGAGAATGCAATCCAAATTACAAGTGGGGAATGGGAGGCAATATACATTTTCAGAGTAACAAATGATGCAATGTAAGTATCATGAAGAGAACAGGCTGTGAGTGTTGTCAGTAAAAGGAACACTTAATCATTTGAACATTAACTCATCAAGTTATAACTAGGTAGGATTTGGTTTGTATCTGAATGTATCCAAAGCAAATCTGTATGCAAAGGTAGTGCACAGGTTTGCTTATGGGAGATTCTTTGCAAATTGCCCATGTTTTTCTACTTATTTTCAATCACCCATCTTAGAGATATTAGGTATTTCTTATTTAGAAATATTTAAATTTATCATGTAGTTAACCCCCATACAATTTGCAGTTACTTCTTTTTTTATGGTCTCTCATTGAGCTTACTATATACAGAGACAGTTTACATAATTGGAGTGATTAGTTCATGAGAATTAAGATAGAACTCCTATTTATATGGTTTATTTGTCATCTAATCAGAGCTTGAGCAAAGATTCTTTAAGATGAAAGGTATATAAGCTTAATTTACTCTTCCATCACATGCAGAAATCTCAAAAAGTCTAAGTTAACTTCCAAGACGGCTTTTCATCTTGATGCTGGTTCATAGGTCATCACTTTATGGATTATTTATTAACATATAAATGAATTTACAGTTTCTATTCAAGCAATGAATTTGAAGGCTATCCAGGAAGAAGGAATATTTACAAGTAAGTGTTATCAACATTATCTTAATGTTATTAGGTTAATAGAAGATAGCTCTGGATTTGTCAATAAAATAATTCAGTTTAAAGTGTAAATTTACAAGCTAAATCTTGAGCTTGGATTATATCTGAGAACCAAGGAGAAATAGTATTATAAAGTTTAAATATACTCTTGGGGAAAAAGTTTGATAAAAAGGGAAAACATTTTTAAATTGAACTGTTCTGACAGTACATTGCCTATGCTCTAGAATGTGAGGCAGACACATGTAAAGTTAGTTGTAACAAAATAAATATTACTTTATTTTATTTTTTTCCTAGAATCAGTATTGGAAGTAAACCTATCAGAAAACAATGCATTACTTGCAATTTAAGGAAAGAGAGATGCCAGTATTATACAGCAAGGTTCAGTGAACGTTCTAAGTATTATGCCTTGATCTGTTATGGTATGTATAGCATGGGAGCAAACATATAATCAATTCTTTCAAATTTATCAGAGGTGTTGATAATACTGATTATCCCAAGTAATAAGATAGATGAATCACACAAATTTCACAATAACCAGGAGAGATTTCCAGACAGAAACTTTTCCATGTCCAAAGCCCTTGGAAGATGTTTCAGAAAATACAAATATTTTCACTCTGTATTTTTTTTACTTTTTCAACAAAAATCATGGTATTTTTAGAATGAAAAACAAATTTGTGAAAATCCTTCGTATCAGAAAACAGATTCTAATCTGGCTCATCAAAGTCACTCTTCTTGCAGCAGCAAGAGCAGGGTTTAGAAACACACACTGATTTCCAATGCATGTGATCAAAGTTAGCTATGACAAATTACTATAATGTGTTTCCCAACTGAAATTATTAAAACCTGTGTCAGCCACAAATAGTTGGATATTTGCTAGCTGAGAACATTTTTAATAACTGAGCTAAGAAAAAATCAATTCATCTAGATTTGTGATCATTGAAAACACTTGTAACACAGGAGTATTAAATGAAGCCTTAGCTCTTTTGAAATGTTAGGTGATTTCAGAGATCTGAGGTTTCATCCGTTGCTGTAATCAAAGAACGCTGAAGTCACAAACTAAAAAAAGGAAAGAAAAATATCCAAGGTTTTCCTTTTGCGTATTTTATATAAAGTTTCTGATTCTACACCGACTGATCAGCTGAAGAGTTCTTTAGAACTTCCATTGAGCAGAGAAGCAAATGTAGCAAATAATAACACCTTTCAATCATTCTTGCACAAAATAGCCACTAAGGTCATCGCCATATGAAAGCCACTCACCTTCACAAATATGATGTGACATGTTCTCAGAAGAATGTTTCACATTGTTAATTCTGCATTCGCCTTATGTAATCACATCTCAGGTATTAACTAGATGTCACTTCATCTCTAGGGAGGAAGAGTTTGTTAGTAGATTTAAAGTTACTTCTGTTATGTTTGCTAAGCAATGCCTATATGTATACAAGTCTGTGTACACACAGTATCTTATGTGTTTCATGCAGCAGGGACTAGTGGGTTACACAGCAGAGAAGATTCAGATTTGTGTATCATCTCTGAGCACTTTAACACCCCTGCATTACCAATGTTAATGTAATACACACTCCATGATCAAATTCCAGCTTCAAACTCTAAACTGCTTTTTTACCATTGTTATGACAGGTCCTGGGATTCCCATTTCTACTCTTTTTGAGAACCACGGTGATAGAGGTACTGCAAATGTCCTGCCTATTTCTGAGCAATTGTTTTTCTCATTGATCTCGACTATGCAGATCCTCTAATACAATAGTATTGTGATCAACGAGCCTTTCATCTTGTTTGTTGTTGAAATATCATGTCTTTCTAGATTTATTTAGTAAAATTCAAGTATCAGTGAACACACTGATGCCTTTATTTTCATTCCCAAGTCCAGCACTTTTATAGCATCCTGAAGTTTATCCTTTTCCTATTTTGATGAACAGAAGACTTTCTGAGTTTTTCCATGAAGCAACCCTATCCTATGTAAAAGGCAACATTGTACTATTTAGAGTTTGCAGTTTGAGCTATTGTACTGTACTAATTAGAATTTGGATCAGTGACTTGATCTTCAGCTGTCGGTAGAGATGTCAGGGAAGAGCAGAAGCTCTTTCAGATGATCAGTTCAAATAACTGCTTCAGACAAGGTGTAATTATTGATACAAAATGGGAACTTCAGCAAGAAACATTCAGAGCCCTCATTCCTTAAGTAGGCTGTAAGTGAGGACTGTTTGCAACCAGGCCAAGCAGGAATTTGCTAACCATGATAATATTAATTGCTCTGCACTGAGTTTTCTCTCTCTGTCCCTTTTTTTCCCCTAAAAATTCTTCTCCAACTTAAAGTCCTCAGTCCTGAAATGTTATGAAAACTAGCATGGTCCTGTAAAAAATTTCAGTGATTTGGCAGTCCCCCTTCCTTCCCCAATAATCAGTGGAAACACATAGGTAGTTCTAATGCCACGGTCCTTACAGTTCAGCCCGTGTTGGTAAGCCACTATTAACTGAGTGTTTTATGACCAGAAGACACATAAAAACATGAGGAAGACAAATGCCATAATATTGTTAAGCTAAATTAATCAGTGGTGCTTCATGCAAAAGTCAATGAATTGCAACATAAGATTATTTGGACTCCCATAGGAGTTGGGTTTTGGTTTTTAACCATGCAAAAATGTCTGTAGATGGAAAAGATTGGTCAACATGTCTATTTCAATTGTGCTATGCACTCTTCAGGTATTTCTTTCGCAGAAGGTTTAAAGGTTTAAGTACAGCTAATGCTTGGATGTTTTCATATTTAATCCATTGTCATAGCTGTTTTCCATGATTTATTAGGACCTTGTGTATCAGGGACCCCTACTACTTCCTTATCAACATTCAAATTGCATGAAATGCAGCTAAGTGTCCAACTACAAGTATGTGTTTCTTAACCTCTCTGCAGGAGATAACAGCTTCATTTAATGGATCTTCACCATTAGTTTCATGATGTGTCATTCTGCTGTGCTATTATTCTTCAGGAATAAAAAAAACAGAATGAGGCTTCTCTTTGACTTTTTCATGGCCTTTTTTGGAGTAATTTTCAATAAGTCCCTTGCTTTCGTAATCTCTCCTGTGGTACAAAACTATTTTTAGTAGATCCATTTTCATTGCAGTTGTCAGCATTTTGAAAATATGAATTGTAGTAAGAGGCATGCAGTTAAACTAACATACAACAGTTTGGAAGCCCCTTCCAGCATGCCTACAATTCATTTGTGGTAATGGGAAAGTTTCAGGAGCTTTGAGAAGGATGGAAAGGGTTCAGCTGAGTTTGGGTGAGTATCCAAAACTAGGATAATCTTTCAGCCATAAACCCCCCTTGACTCTGCAAAATTTTCAAGAGTCCTTTGAAAGAACAAATTCCAGTGTTATACTTCTGGCCTGTCTTAAGCACTATCTAGCACAAGATGGGCTGAAAGAAGTACTTCTATTTTTTTGAGCATTTCCAGAAACAGGAAGTGGTTGCCATTTAAAAAAAAAAAAAAAAAAAAAAAGTACGCTAACAAAGAAAAATCTCCCCCAGTTTTAAAAGATTCTTTCATTTTAAAGGTGAGGCTAAAAGTCATAGATTTCCATTATGTACAATAGTTTTCATTCATCACTACTCATGGGAAAACGCATAAATAAACAAGTAATACCCAGTGGACTCATAAAATACAGTTCTGCAGTCTATGCTGGAAATTAACTAAATTTTAACTACTACTTTTTAAATTATATAACTATAAATTGTTTCTAAAGCAGGTAAAAACCAAAAGTTTTAAATACTTCTTAGATTTAAAAAAACGCAGAACAAACAAAAAAAAACCCAAAACCCAGAAGAGGTTCATTAAGTGTGCAGCAACATATTACTAAGGACAGTTAAATTGTAAGTCTAGTGTCTTTGTGTAGGAGTATACCATACAGTGGTTAAGCAAGGGTTTTCCACAACCCCTTAAGAAACTGAATTTCTTAAGTTATCCCAGAAATAAAATACTCCCAAACATCTTGTGCGCTTAACCACACTGCCCAAGGGTCTCAGAGGTTAAACTGTGGGAGATACAGGACTGTGTTTTGCATGACGGGATGAATTTTGCATTTCCAGCTCCCACCATATTAAAAAACCTGGGACGAGAGTTCTGCATGAGAAAGGAGTTTCTTCATAACATCCAGGACTCTTTAACACTCAGAGGCAACATGTGAAATGATCTGCATTACAAAATGTACATCCTATAAAACTCTAACAAATAATAGCACTATAATACCAGTGCCCTGCTTTTATTCAGCTATGTGATCAAGCCCAGTTAGAAGTGTCTGTTGATTTCATTGCTGTGCTTGTAAAATTTTTGTTCTAATAACGCAAAATAAATGAATCCCAGGTAATGAAGAGAAAATATCAATAAATTAGTTAATAATTCAATAATTCTTTTACTTAGAGCTCAGAGTACTGGAAGACAATTGGGAATTGCAGACTGCTTTGCAAGAGATCAAACTGCCTAAAGAAGAAATTAATAAACTTGAAGTGGATGGTATAAGTAAGAATTAGACATCTTTAATATACTTTTTATTCCTACCATTTTAATATTTTACCTTCATTTAGTTATAGTAAGTATCATCTTTCTGTAGAACAAACTTGTTAGCCTGTCAGATTGGGAAGAAAAGGCCTGGTTCTGCCCTGCTTGACAACAACCAATTTGTCTGTGCCTCAGGGTATCTCTCAGTAATATAGTAGTTAAAATACATCTCTGCTTCACAATGCAAATTTGTTTTTAATTCTTTAATACTATTGGTAAAGTGTTTAAATATTATGGTGGTAATAAATTGTGAAATGCAAACAGTTGTTCATGTGTTACAGATTATATTAACTTGCATATGCAGTTGTTTTCACTAGTGACTTTACAAAGAAAATTCCATGGCAATAAATCAATGTAAACTTTCCAAAACTCATTTCTCATAATCTTAACAACAGTTATATTTCTAGTTATGCTTTTCTAGGCACCTGGAAAACTGAGAACCGAGATTTATGTGAAATAATTATTTTATGCATAGCTAAATTAAAATAGGCTTTTTATTTCTCTGAAGTTGTTCTTCAACAGCTCAATATAAGCAGTTACTTGCATCAGTTCTGTGATTCACAGTTCATGCATTGTGTAGTTTCTGCCGATTATTTTTCATATACTATTACACCAAACTCTGCATTATGCTTGGAGGAATCATTTTAACTATTAACAATATGATTTTAATATGTCTTTTCTAGATTTGTGGTACAAAATGCTTCTACCCCCACAGTTTGATAGATCCAAGAAATACCCTCTGCTTATTCAGGTGTATGTAACACTTCCTTTCTTTGAATGTTATTTTGTCAGGAAACATATTTCTTATAATTTAACAAATCCTAGGACCTTTGCAACATTTTATGAAGCAAAAGCAAAACCACTTAGTTCTATTTTGTTTGTTGTGGTGGGGTTTTTGATACATTTCTGGAGCAGAAATTCAACCTAGTGGAATCGAGTTTTTAATGTTAATCTTACCATGGCAAGGATTAGTTCCTCAGAGAAAAAAAAGGGATAAAAACAAGTGAACTATTGCTTGGAGTTCTTAGCTCTGTTGCTGCTTCTGTTTATCACGAGGCAGTCTGAAATCATTTATTTCAGCTTGGCTAATATGAAAAATACAAGAGCCTGCTTCATTTTTTAGAAGAAAACCCAAACATCCCTAAACCATGTGGACCAGCTTCTTTGATCAAATGTTTCTTCTAAAGAGTATTTGACATTAATTTAATTTATTGCAGGGAGGAAATGCAGTGGTGGGAAAAAAATGAGGCAGAGTGGGTGTAATAAACTTTACATCATTTTTTATTAACCAGTGATGATCCACAAGTCCAAGAATGCTAAATATGTTTGAATGAAGTTTAGAGTAGAAGATTAAATCAGTCATGTCCTTGAGGTCAAATATGTAATTTGCATTTGGCCATTCTTATGAGTGTTTCTCTGTGTTGCTTAGCTATGTGGGGTGTGTTCTGCCCACAGCTCCAACTGCAAATGATATTCCTTACTGAAACAAAGGAGGTCTGGGGATGGCTAGAAAGTGTAAGGAGCTGTACTTTTTTCTCCTGTCTTCTTGGCATTGCTGACTGCATGCGGAGGTCAAGTGCAGAAAAGCAGAAAAACATGAAAAAGGGCTGTTACACCTAAGGAATTTGGAGAGACGAAAGAGTTGAGTCTTTTGAGACTGACTTGCTCTGAGACTCTTCCAAGGATTCCCCTTAGGACAAGCACCCAATGCTGCACTTAGTCTGAGCTAAAACTAATGATTTGCCTTAGGCATAAGACCTAAAGGATTAAAATGGCTTTTAGATAGCGAAATCTCACAAATATATGAAAATGCTAGTTGAACCGTTTGTCTACTGAGCTCTCTGAACCACAGCCATATAGCAAAATACTTGTGGAGAAAATGTAAGAAGTACTTATAGTTATAATCCAGTGTCTGGTAACCATTTATAAATATGAGTTGAAACTGTGGGAATTTTCATCCTCAGGTATGGAGGACCTTGCAGTCAGAATGTAAAGGAAACATTTAGCATTAGCTGGATAACCTATCTTGCAAGCAAAGAAGGAATTATTGTTGCTCTAGTGGATGGCAGAGGGACAGCTTATCAAGGTGACAAGATTTTGCATGCAGTATATCGAAGACTAGGAGTCTATGAAGTTGAGGACCAAATCTCAGCTGTGAAGTAAGTAGAGTATCTCCCTGTATAACTATTGTATTTACATAGCTACAAGAAGTAATGTGAAAAAAATATTAAATATAGCTTAGTCTTCTGAAGAGCTGATGTCTCCAGGAAATAAGAAGACTTGTAGAAATAAAATATTAATGAGGTGCTTGATGTCAGTGAGGTATATTAAGTCTATGGACAACTAAGTCCACATTTGGACCTCACAACTTCCATTTTATAAGAGGCTTCAATCCTAGGCCTAAGGAGATACAAGCATCAGTGGTGGAGAGGTAAACCAATGTATTATCCATTATTCTGAAGTTTTCCTTGCAGGGGGACCTATCACAGTGACAAGAACAATTAGCCAAAGATCCACAGTGATGTAACACAGTGATTACCTAAAGGTCAAATGTGAAGTTTGTAGCAAAACTGAATTCTGACACAAGCCTTCTAGAGGTCAGTTAGTCATAAACTTGCCTTCTATGCTAATTTTAGGATAGTTATAAACAACAGAAAGTGTCTGAGGTCCTCTGATAGTTGTTCGCCAATAGTTGCTCCTTTGCATCAAAACACTTAAAAGTGTTCCAAGGGAAAATAATTCCATAAGCAGAGGTTTTGGAAGGGAGTGAAAGCTGAGGTTTCATAAGGAAAGGTTGCCTGTTCAGCTTACGGATGTGGCAGCACTGCTAAAGTGAGCATTTAAAGAAGTGTTACGATTGAACCCCACAGAGATAAGTACAAGTCAGGAATAAGAAATTTAGTGGATAAATTTCCAGGTGCAACAGTAAATACCCGTCCTTCCCCAGTAATAGATCTGAGTAGCTTAGCTAGAAATTGGATGCAGCAGTCCAGGTTTCCACAGCTTTCTCTACTTGTTTGAGAACACTACCTGTATTTACAAGAGTGTGTGAAGAGGATATCTGTTCCTTCCTCTTTCTGCTTTGTGATAATTTATTTCCTCCTCAATAACACACCATTATACTTTTCAGTGATAAATGAAACAGAATACCTGTATATCATGTCAGGTTTTTCTATTAATCTATTATTTGATTTTCTTCCTTGAAACTTTTAGCAGCAATTGCATACTTCAAATGTTTTTTTATTACTCTGAATCGTCACTCAGACATAAAATGTCAGAGGCAGAGGGAACGTAAGCTGGTTCTGCAGTTGCAGAATCTGCTGAGACAGCTTTGAAGAAATTACCTCAGACTTCATACTTCCCAATTTTCTGTCAGCACCTAATTTTTTTTTCAGTTAAATGTATTGCATTCCATCTTCATTATCTAACACATGGTTTAAGATGCATGAGTTTTAGAGAGGATCCTACACTCTGGTGGGGAGTTCTTGGAGGGATTTTTACTGTAGGAAAAACTCCAGGGATTAAGACAGCAATATAACAAAGCTGAATCATTTTTTGGCTTTTCTAACTTTGTCCCACCCAGACAGTATCCTACATTTTGGGTGTTGTCAGTCATTCATACTTGTCCTAGTAAAATAAGGCTAATATGTGTCCTGAGATGTATCTGAACCTATTTTGTTTATCTGTCACTCTCAAACCTTTGTGGTGTTTTGCCTCCTCCTCTGCTGTTGCTATAATAATGAAGCTCTGGAAATACAGTCTTCAGACTCTGATGCAGGATTTTTGTGGGAGACCTAATATTTATGACTCTCTTTGACCTGTTTCACTACTGAGTGCATAAGCAAGGTGCACCTTTCATCCACTGAAAGCTTATTACCTACTTGGAGCATTAGAAGATGTTTTCCTCATTATTATCTTTTATTATAGGAGCAGTATGTGCTCTTCTCTTTTCGGGCACATAAAAAAGAAAGCTTCTTGCTTCCGGGAATCCCTAATCTCAGAGGCTGATACTGTGCCTCTTGAGAGATCGGTGTATCAACTCATAAAATGAGTATGTTGAGTGTCTTGCAGGATAAAGTCTGAATATTAATGGTAATCCAGCACCTTTGGCATTAAAATGATGAAAAAAATAGCTTGTGGGAAGGTAGAGCTATGGGAAATGAAATGTAGTTATTAGTAGGAGTACACTTTTTGAACTTTTTTCTCAGCATGTTTGTGAGTGTATATGTCTTACATATGCATACACACACATATATATATGCATATGTACAATGTGAATATAATGAATAATGTTTAGTCTGGAGTAAACATCCAGGTAGATTTAAAGTATAAGAAAAAATAACTTTTCTGCCAAGAAGCCAATTGCTCAGAGTCCTCATCCACTGGAACAAACATTATTATGAAGAAAGTATTGATTTCAGCATTTTTATTCTTTCAAGAAAAATTATTCTTTTTCCTCTGAAAAACCTATTAGTTGGATAATTGATGCTTTGGGGAAATCAGACAGGCTATGCTGATCGTCAATTTGCTCAAATTGGTGGGATGTGTGGAAAAAAGTGAAAGAAAAATTATTTTTTGCTAATTTGTTAGAGTATTAGCAATCTTTTGTAATAATGCATTTATTTCCATGATTTTCTTTTCCACAGGAAATTTATAGAAATGGGGTTTATTGATGAAAAACGAATAGCAATATGGGGCTGGGTAAGTGGTTGGGGTTTTGTGTCTGTCTTTAAATAATCCTGCGGTATAATTTTTTTAATTCTTCCTTATTCTGTCCTAAATCTGTATGAAGTTTCTTCTACCGTGTTTAATGGTATTGCCAAAGGGGATAGTTCCTGCTGGTGCCTATGTACATGCAATTCCAAAAGTGCAAACCCCTGAATAGGGATCTTTGGCAGCTCAAGAGGGAATTTTGAAAAGCTTATGTCTAATACATTGTTTGGACTTGAAGTTAAGCAAAACTGAGACATTTTAATTGGCTCAACTTTTAACTTAGGGACTTAATGGCATGGTGTCAAAATTCAAGTATTGTCCTTTCTGATCTGAAATTAAAATGATGAGAAATGTCCTATGAATATTTCTTATCAGAAAATGTGACACTTGCATCATTCAGAATCACTGTATACTTGGCTGGCTTTGAAATGGTCAGTAGGGATGAATGTGGTGTGAGGGGTGTACAACATTGACAGCTTAAAAAAAAAAAAAAGTGGAAAAATCGGACAGTATAGGAGTAATTCCAAATAATTAGCCAGTGTATTTTTCATCTTTGTTTTTTTTCATGTACTTTGCTCTCAGAATATTTTATAGCCAGATGCATTGCAAATCTTTATTACTAAATGGCCAGATTCCACCACTCTTAGGCACTGAGAAACAGAGTAACATACCTCAGGTACAAATTTTAGGCTAGCACTGCATTCTAATAGGAGACAAAGAAATTATTGGAATAGTAGGGGTTCTTTTTCCTGTGCTGTCAGCTTCAAGGTAAGATCATTCATTGAAATGCAATGCAGACCTATTAGCAGTATTACAAGAGAGCTGAATCCAAGTTCAGTGGCAGTACAAATGCCCACATCCCCTTTATGGAGATTTTCAGCATGTTTAGGCCATCTAACTCAATTGCTTATGTTCATCATGAATGACTGGATCAAGAATGCATAGAGCCCCGCCTCCTATCCAGCTTCAGCAGCTTCAGCATAACAGAACTGTACTATGCAGGAGAACGAGCTGATAAGCAGCACCTAAGGGTCTCATGGGTTAGGGACTGTACTTAAGAAATGCTAAAGGGGATTGGAGGCCAGACCTATGTTAGCCTTCTCTGAGTAAATCAGTATCAGCTATCCAGCAGTAACAGGCAGTACTAAATAAACAGAATAAACTGTTATGTTAGTCACTCATTAACATTTTCCAATATTTTTCTCTTTATACATGTTAATTTTTCTCTGATTATCATTCAGAAAGACCTTTTATTTCATTATATTTAACTGCCTGTCTTTGCCAGGAGAATTCTTCTGATCTTTCACTGTTTGTTTTGTTTAATTTTTTGATGGTTTTTGTTTGTTTGTTTGTTTTCATTGGCCAAGTTTCATTGTAAGAGGCTTGCCCAGACACAGGCTAGAGGATGGATTCAGTTTGGCTGTAACTACAGAAGTTGCCTGATCTTAGACAGCATGTGAGCAGGGTTGCTAAAATCTTTCTGTGAAGCTTCTACCAACTAATATTTAAATTACTTTGGTCAGACACTGCTATAACACCAGGATAAAATGGGGTACCAGATGGTGAAATTATGTGACACAGACACTTATAATTGAGTAATTCTAAAGTGACATTAAGTAAGTTAAGGCCACATGAAAATATTTTAATTTTTTAATCACATCATATTTTATTTCACCACAGTGTTTCCAGAACCAATTAAGAGATTTCACACATCTAAAGCATTGCATCCCAATAGTAAATATAATATTCAAATAATGGCACTATTGCTGAACCTGCCAGACTTTTTTTCCATTTTTTTTCTATTTATTATACCATTTCCTGTTCCATAACCTTTGAAGGGAGTTGAAAGGTGTTTCCTTATTTATAATCTGCAGCTTGGCAGGTATGCATGAACTATGCAGCTCTTCATACTTTCAGACTCACCAAACTGAGATGGCAACTGGATGGCAAAAGTTCTTAAATAACCAGTAAACAATTCAGGTTTTAAACTCTCTCTCTCTCTGCCTGTAACAATGAATAGATTTATCTGCCTGATCCTAATCTTTTACTTTTTAGTCTTGTGGACTGATTTTTTCAAAAAATCATATGAGCCAATCAAAGGGCCTGGAAAAATTGCATTAATTATTGTTTTCATCAGCATATCCCTCACTGTTATTTCAAGCTGGAATGTCAAGAGAAGGGAGAGACTAACTTACTTTTGTACAAAAAAATATTTAACAGTTTTGCTTAATTCCCGTAGTCTTTCATATGCTACTGATGGGGTTGATTATCCAGAATTCTTCATGACACACCCTTACCTCCTTTCCAAAGTAAAGAGTAACCCATTATTTCCCAAAGACTTTATACAAGTATTTACCAACCCCAGTCCCACATCCTCTGGACAGCCAAACCAAATGCTTGTTATTTACAGTATTTTCCTGTCTCAACAGCTAGCCCTGCACAGTTGCACAGATCTGTTCTGATATCCAGGCTTACTGCTTTACCTGACTTCCAGCTATGACCTTATTCTTCCTTGCTGGGTCCCAGTTCGAGGAATCAGGCCAGAAAATAAGAGTGACACACAGTAGGGAGGAATTGCTCCAACCTCAGGTTCTCAAGTAGCTGGGCCTATTAGTACTGATGATGGGGTTGGTTCAATATGACAATCATTATCAAAAGCTAGGTAGTTAAGGTAGGGAGAAACCTCTAACTCTTCTTGGAGGTGCACACTGAAAGGATGAGAGGCAATGGACGCAAGTTGTCACAAGGGGAATTTTGTTTAGATTTTAGGAAAACAAAATTTATGACAATAGTGATGAGTGTTGAAACAGATTGAATAGAGAGGCTGTGTAATGTGGATGTGACTCTGATCAACTTCATTTAAATCTGAAGTTAGCCCTATTTTGAGATAGAGGTTGCACAACATTACCTTGAAGGACCATACCAACTTAAAAAAGAAGTGATTCAATAAAATTGTCTAATTTCTCTCACAAGAAATCACATCAGATCCATTTGAAGTAAATACATTTTTAAAAAAATAAAAAGCTTTTGTTGCTTTGTCCTCCATGCATCAAAGCAAAATATTTACTTTGGAATTCATTTATATGATATTGGTTCAGAAAACGATACTTCACCAAGAATTTTAAACTGTCTGTGATTTCTCCCTAGTCCTATGGTGGGTACGTAACTTCTTTGGCACTTGGATCTGGCAGTGGAGTATTTAAATGTGGAATGGCTGTGGCTCCTGTTTCCAGCTGGGAATATTATGGTATGGAAGCTTGTCATAAATACTGACTTGGAAAGCAAGATGTAGCATTTAATGACTTTCTAAATTAAATCATTGCAGGAGACTGGCAATATGAAACTTAAAGACATTGCAACTACCTAGACATAAATTAAGACCTTAAGTTTAATGTTTTCCTTGCTGAAAATGATTGCAACTGGCAGTTTGGAACAGGCTTTGTCACACAGAAGAAAATACACCCAGATAATTCCATATACACATCTGTAACAGTAAGTCTGTAAAGCCCTCTTGATAAACTGCTATACTCAGGAGTGATCTTTCTAAAATTCCTTTTAAAACAGTATCACTGAATTCAGAAATAGCTTAAATTATTTTTCTGCCAGTAATGGAAGCACAGTGCACTTCAACTTCAGATCCTGCAGATGATCTCTGTCAGGAATCAGGGCCTCTGATTATTGCAAAGTTATTTCCCAAAAGCAGTGGAAAAGAGAAGACTCAGTTGTATATGATATAATTTTTTTTTAATTAAATATTTTTCCCTTTAGATGTTTCTCAGCCACACTTCCTGTGTTGTGTTACAAGACATATTTATGTTTATTGACTTAGGCTCCAAACTGTTCCGAGGAAACTCCAGGAGTATACTCCCAGGGCCTTACTGTGTGAATAATGCAGGCACATGCTCATACTTACTTGCAGACCTGTTAAGCTTTTGGCATGGTATAAAGGAACCTTAGTGTAAAAAAGAATCATGGCATACCATGTTTTCAATGAGCAAAATGTAGTACTTTGAACACATTTACTTAGCATATGGTCGTTTGCTAAGAAGTCTTGGTTATGAGAAAATTTTTTGGTTAAATGGGAAAGATTCCTTCCCTGACTGCTAGCACAGACATTCCTTGTATTTATGGTGTTTTGCAAACAAAGGGGAAAACATTTGTATAACACCGGAAGCATAGTCTTCATGTTTCCACTGCCATCAAGATTATTTTAAGACCTTTTCCCTCATGATTGCAAAATTATTTTGAGAATGCAGGCATAAAGCACTATTTTTTTCAGAGTCCTTCAATAAAAGAAGAGTTATAAACATTTGTCCAAGCATTTAAAATTGAATGAAATTTTTAAGGTAAAGTAGCTTAGACCGGCACCATTGCAATCTTTACTTTCACTGAATTTTCAGGAGGGAGTTAAAGAATCTTGCTAAAAACACATTACAAAATCCAAACAGGCAAATGTACCTCTACTAAGGAAGGAAGGAAACAGAAGAAAGTGATGAGTCATAAGTTTTGGCAAACATATCATGTTAACATTAGGGCGAACTGTGTTAGGGGTAAAACTACCGGATGCTGCATATTTGAGTCTCTTAAGTAGTATCAGTATGTCAGAGGATGTACTGGCCCCTACAATTTCTAAATTCTGTCCCACCCACTTTTAGATGCACAGATAAGAGTCTGGACCATAATCTTTTCTCTGAAATCCTCCCACTCACCTCCATTTTGTGTCAGACAATAACAGCTAAACAGATATAAGATGGCAAGGGAAATTGCATCTGGGGACAATGTATAGTTAAAAGCATTATATCTGTGACTGTTTTATTAAAATTTGCAATTTATCTCCTTTTTCTTCCCCAGCAATTGACAAGCCAGATCTTCCACTTAGTCGTATAATACAATTCTGCTGACCTCTGTGGACTTGTTGTAGCTATACTGGTAGAAGAGAGTGGAGAATTTGGCTCAGAATACTGTAGAAATGCCAGCCATTCAGAAAGAGTCTATTTTATTGAAAACTTAAGCCCAATATGGTTGTTTGACACTGTGTTGACAACAGATATTGCACATTTTCTGTTTTCATTGAATGATAAAGGATTTTGATAAAAGATAGGATACTTAGATTTTTGTGGTACTTAATTTATTAAAGATTATCTTCAGAAACCTCACTTGGCTGATCTGGGAGACATAGTACACATCTTTAGCACTCAGTGGTAACATACATAATAAAGCATGGGAACATTAGAATATTGAGTCATTTTCCTTTCATGGGAGGATTCTCATTTCTACTTTTTAACAAAATTATTCTAATGCAGTGTACCAAACTGGACAACAAGGTAGACAGTCCCAACTCCTTACTGATTACAGTGGCCATCAACTCTCTTATGGGAGGGAAAGATGCCAGCTCTTTGTCAGAAAGCCCTGACTCCGTTAAATAAATAAAATTCTTGTAATACTGCAGCTTGACTGCTCAATATGTGTCAGCTACTCTTTCAAGGCAAGGTCATAAAGAAAGTAATGTTATGGTAGTGACAGCTGCTGTGTCAGTTTTCCACAAATTTTCATAACAGCTCTTAGTTAAATTACAAATACCCAGGCAGCTCAAAGATAACTGTTCCTACTGATTTCTTGGTGATAGATACTGTTCAGTTATTCACATTTGTTTTGTCAAATCTGTTAACAGTCTTTGTTGTGGTTTGAAAAACAAATTGAACAGAGACCTGAACAGCAATTGCACCAATTTTTCAGCACAAGCCTGTATCGTTTCCAACTCCTCCTAACTGCTGCATATATCCATTCAATAGGAAAAGGACAACATATATATACATCTACACATCCCAGGTTGGAATTTTGCTCAGCTTCTCTCATTAAGGTGTCAAAAATAATCTGTGTCATCTTTCCACCATGCACCTTTACTGGCTCACTGGCTCATTCAACTGACTTCTGGAGTTCAATTCTATAGCATAAAGCAGTATCAATTAATTACCTTTATCCATAATACCTTCTGTTGGTGCCACAGATAAGTATCAAACAACTATTTCTGCAAGGACAGTTTGGAGGATATACATTAATTAACCTACATAGCTGATTTTTTGAAATATGTTTAAATTTGGCGTACTATGAGGAAACCAAGCAGAACAGATGTAGTTAAAATAAATGTTTAATTTGCTACATGTCACTGGAGGCACAAAAATATCTGTACATTTTTTATCTGTAGCTTTTTTTCTTCTTTACTATCACAGCATCTATCTACACAGAACGATTTATGGGTCTTCCTGTAGAGTCTGACAATCTTGAGCACTACAAGGTAAGAATTCACTTTCTGTGTTGCTCTGCCTTAAACTTGAATCACACTTCCGCCAGACAAGAAGAACTGCAAAGAAAGAAAGTGACCCACCAGCTCTCATAGTGGCAGTCCTGTAGCAGCTAAACTACTCTGCAAAAGTCGTATCTCCATAGTTGTGGTTTTGTATTTATCAATCCTAAATATGCTAAATGGAAGGATCCTTATTTTCTCACTTGGACAAGTCAGTGAGTTCTGCCAGTGCAAGCCATCAGCCTAGGAAAGAACTCCTGTGAGAGAGGTTAAAATGTTGATGTCGATAAGGTTTTGGTCAGTACTGGTAGCTGTGGTGTGCAAACTGCTTCATGCAAATTTAGCTCTCTGATAACACCATAAGCATACTAAATGGTCAGAACAGCTTCCATTACCTGAAACAGGCTGCCTTTCTTCTTTTCTTCACATTGATAGGAAGTCTATAGCTTCTTATAGCAGCACACATAGCAGCTCTGGATACAGAGGCCTGAATTAACTCCCAGAGAAGTTAGTGGAAAGACTTGTATTTAAGATTGTGGATCATGTTCCCAGTACCTGTTCTCCATCCCAACTCAAAGAACAGAAATGTTTAATACCAGCTGCCCTGGTAGAGCTGTCTGGGTAGCCAGGAATTATAGTGTTCAGGGAATGACACATGACTAGTGTGTGCTTTTTGTGAATTGGCCCTTAGAAAAGGCATTAAATATATATGGCTATTATTATAATCTCAGATTGATATAAAGTCACTGCTGCCATTATTAGACCAGTCCAACTGTTTGATTGTTGTTCTACTGGGTAATGAAAGCCCTTCAGCTTTGTGACTGAAGGGGCTTAAATTGAAACTGCTGAACTGTTCATTTTTCCTCTCAACAGAATTCAACTGTGATGGCAAGAGCAAAGAATTTCCAAAATGTAGAGTATCTTCTCATCCATGGAACAGCAGATGGTGAGGTTTGCAAATGGCAGTACAAATACAGACCCAGAATCACTTTGTTTGAAAAACATTAAGCATCTCTCTATGCCTTTGATTAGGGTCAGTACTTAGATGTTTGGTAGATTTCCATATGATGTATTATAAGATGCTTACTCATTCTTAGTAATGTCAACTGTATCTCTTGATAATTAGTGGACACAACTTAATGCACTATAACTTTATGCTTTGTGGTATTTACACGTTTCAACAGCCAATCTCTTTCTTTCCTTTTTCAGACAATGTACATTTTCAGAACTCGGCACAAATTGCAAAAGCTCTGGTTAATGCACAGGTGGATTTCCAGGCAATGGTAAATAACAGACTATTTTCATTTTGAATAGTGGTTTATAGTGTTATCAATAAGCTTCTTTGACATTTGGCAATGTTTTTAAGAACCCAGTTCAACTGAACATGCTTCAAATTCTGGCAATTGCTAGTGCATTTGCTATTCTTCATAAACAATTTCTTCTTCAAAGGATTTGCCTGTTTGTTTGTTGGGGTTTTTTTTCCTTCTTGCCCTTTGGATGCTAGCAGGATTCCTCTCTAGTCAGGAATAATTTAGAGGCTTTTAAAATGAACCAGATAGAAGAATGAGAATCCAGCTTTATTATAAAAGTCACTGATAGCTAGTAAAAGAGAGGAATATGAAGGAGCTGGCTTCTGCACCCAAAACCATCACTGGTACTGATGGATTCTATCTTGAACTGGACGTGCCTGCCACAAGGTGAAATAAGCAAAAAGGGTATAAGGTAGCCAAGTACTATATTCAGGTTCAGAAAAAAAATACAAGTTCTCCGCAAAACTTGCTTGGGGTAGCAGGTGCAGGCAAAGAGAGAAACACATAGGCAAGAGGCTAGAGGATATAAATGAGGAATGAACAGGGAAAAAGTAGTTCTGAATTACTTGCTAAACTATGCTTTTGCACCTTTTTTCTTGGGACTAATGACCAAAGTGCTTCCCTGCTATCAAATGTACTAGCCTTCTGCCTGAGTCCACCTTCCCTGGGCCATGAACTCCCCCCAAAAAATCACACAGGGATCCCCCTGTACTTGGGGTTTGTAGGCCCTTTTGCGTATTCCACATTTTGTGACTCCTTCACTGATATTTAACAAACCTATGTTATTTCTCAATTCTCTGGAATACTGTATGCAGTTGTAGTCATTCTATTTCAGGTACAAGGAACATCAGTTATTTCTAAGAATTAGCACAATTCATAGGTGTATTTTATTTGCAGTACACCATTCATAACATTCATGGCCCTGCTGTAATGCAGGATGTTTTGAATAGAATTCCACAACACCTAGCTGAAAACTTGTTGCTTAGAGCCCAGAATTCCTAAGCAAGACTGTGACCTCTATTGCCAAGGCCATGCAGCAGGTCAAGGGCATTTCATCCCTAAGGGCATCTCAAATCTCTTTTGCCTGACTTAATACAACTGACTTGTCAGTATTGAGGCAGTAATGCTTACTCTTAAATTACAGAAGGTTTAGAAACTTTTTTTCATCAAGAATATGAATATACTGGAAACTGATGAAAAAAGATTAACAAATCTCTCTGTTTTCTCTTTCTTCTATACAGTAACAAAATAAAATTCTTGTATTGTTTAACTATTGCAGAATTGAAGACATAATATAGGGGGTTTATGGCTTTTTTTTTTTTTCTTTTTCAGTGGTATACGGACCAGAACCATGGAATTCCAGGCCTTTCCAGCAAACATCTCTACACACATATGACCCACTTCCTCAAACAATGTTTTTCTTTGTCAGAATAAGTAGGCTATTCAGAGCATGCTAAGGCATCTGATACATCTCTGGGAGAATGCAATGATAACAGTGCCCAGGTTATATAGTTTTCAGGTGAATTGGTAACAGGAACTTTGAAGTTTTAAACTTGATGCTTATGTCCACTTTTGATATTGTATATTAGCAAATGTTATGCTAATACATGTTTTGGCACATTTAACACCTGTTTGATAGAAATAATAAAATCAGAATGTAAAATGCCATGTGCATTTATTGCCATCTTGCTTAAACTAACATTCTGCAATCCAAAGATAGGTGGTCTATTGCAAAGGCACACTGCCAGATGAATATGCTTGCATTTGTTAACTACAACTGTAAAATGGGAAAGGACAAAGCAAGCAGTGCAAGTATGTAATTAGCATCCTCACAAGAACCAGTTTCTCAAAATTTATTTCCAATTTCTTGGAAAGAATCCAAGCAGGGATAGGAATACACAATATTTAAAGCTGAAGTTTGGATAATTATCGAGAGTATTGAATGCTGTGTTCAAATTTTATTCAGCTCTTATTAAACCTTAATTCTTCAAAACTCTCAGTGTTCAGGTTTAAATATGAAAGCAGGACACTCATGACAGCTATTTTTTCTCAGTGTTTTTTTCTCCCTGTATTCCGAATATGTGAGCCATATTAGCTTGTTTTTAATCTCTAGTCATTGCTTCAGCATTCAAATTAATCTCAATGTCATTCATCCCAGACTGGAGGGGAAGGATCAAAGGATTATGCAGGCTTACTTCGCTTTGTTTCCAGTTAAACTATTTTAGGGAGTCTTTAAAAAATTCTAGCAGCTAATAATGATTGGAATACTTGTTTTCTTTTGATTAGTAATTAAATCAGTCCTGTCATAATATAAGAATATGAACAAGATCATTGGCAAGAGATCCATTGTAAATGAAATGGTTTTCTGGTCACGTGTTTAAAAAATTCTGAGTTGGCTTACTGCATAAGAACTGTGCTCTGTCTATCACACACACTATCTCATCTCTGCTATTAGTCAGTGAGAGTACAAAATAACCTGAAAAAGACTGTGGAATAGCCTTCCCCCAAAGCAAGCTGCTTCCTAACTCTCAGTCAGAGATCGCTTGCTGCTTCTTTGTGGAAAGACAAGGGGTTTCATTTGACCCTCTTGACAAAAACATGGGGTTTAGCCAAAATCATTAAAATGTGGAAGTGATTTGCTATGTAACAGCTTCCTTCGTTTTGTTAATGGCAATATCAAATCTGATTTTCCACACATGAGAACATTCCTCAGACACATCTTTATGTAAATGTAGTTGCCAAGCTGTTTGTAATGGTTAAATTATACTTTGATGGGAACTCTTCAGAAAATACTCAATTAGTTCAGGTTTTTTTGGAAACGCTGCCAATTATGTGACGTTAATGAGCTTTTTGTTGGTAATGTAATTAAAATTCAACTGCTATAATGGTTAAAGGAAAAAATTATAGCTCTAAGAAAGTTAACATTAAGCAAATATAACATGAAGTGGGGCTAATTAGATGTTGATTATATGGTCCTATGTGCATTTGCTACACACAACAGTAGTCTCAGTAATGTGGTTATTTTACAAATAAGGAATACAATTCAGCTGAAATTATTGAGATCTAACTCTCAATTTCTTATATTGATGCAACACTGAAGAAACCATTGCAAAATTGTGGTGAAAGAAAAAAATCAACCTCTTACCCCAGATTCTTAAAGGTTTTAGATACCTGAATATGTCAATGGCAACCTAGAGCAATTTTCAAAAAAGCATGGTATCACTCTTACATAAATATCAATATATTATTTTATCTTTAATTTTCTGCACCTTTATTTTTATTTATATTTTTGACAATTCTATAAGCTCGGGCCATTTGACCAAATAAATTGGCCCTTTTTGGATACTAGTAATAAAGTGATGCAATGTGTTGTTCACACCCTGCCCACAGGTCTGTAGTCAGAAGCTTCTTGAAGTATTTGGAATAAGGGATATTTCAGGAAAATGTTTCCAATAAAATAACAGAAGGTACCTCTTTCCCAAGGGATGCATTAGCTGTTCCGTTACTAATCTGCCCTTACGGCTGTTTGTTTCCTAAGGCAATCAGAGTACGCATCTTCCAAACTGTCCCCCATTTACCTTGGCTTGTCGGAAGCAATTCTGGGGATAAAACATGAAAAAAATAAGTGCATCATGCTTCTGTCAGTTTTGCTTCATTTATTTTCATGTTGTTAATTTTTTTGCCTTACACAGTGTTCTTGCCAAAGAATGGGAATGTGTCTTCAGCAGTGTGTGACATTTACACTGAGTTGCTGGAATAATGTCTAACCTGAAAGCTTTATGACTGAGCAACCATGTATTTTGATGACCTGGGGGAAAATGTCCTAGGATGCTGTGAGTGTCAAAAAAAAACTTTTAAAAACATACATAACATGAAATTGCTGGCCTGTGCTGATAACAGGTAACACAGTCATTCATTAGAAATGGTGCAGCGTACTTCAAACCTACTATCACAATATCCCAGAGTCACAGAATGGTTGGGGTTGGAAGGGAACTTTGGAGGTCATCTTGTCCCACCTCACTGTTCAAGCAGGGCCACCTGCAGCTGGTAGGCCAGGACTATGTCCAGATGGCTTTTGAATATCTAAAAGGATGGAGACTCTACAACCTCTCTGGGCAACCTCTGTCAGTGTTTGGTCACCCTCATAGTAAAAAAGTGTTTTCTTATGTTCAGACAGAACCTTCTTTGTTTCAGTCTGTGTTTGTTGCCTCCTGTCCTGTCACTGGGCACCACTGAAAAGAGCCTGGCTCCATCTTCTTTACACCCTCCCTTCAGATATTTTTATACCGTAGTAAGATCCTTCTGAGCCTTTTCTTCTCTAGAAAGAGAATTTTTTCCATTCTGCATTGCTGTCTACAATCACAATCCATGTTATAAGCAGCACTACAAACATTCACTGAACAGTTATTTGCCCCATTTCTTTTTAATCTATCCTACAGTATAGGGTCTTCTGTAACAGAGCTTCCACACAGTTGAAGGTTAAAGGGCTTGTCCTGAGGAATCAAGCTGAAGCTAACAAAAATACGTTTAAACATTAGCCTTACAGTTGAGTATCTATATTGCAGACATAGAATATGGTATGTAGGAGCCAAGACTGGGACACAACTAACTATGAAACTAAGAAAAGATAACATTTATGGCAAGATTTTCTAAGCTGATGAATGAATATCCTCAAAGTTTTGCTCCCACTTCCAAATGTTTTAGAGGATCTGGTTTTCAGAAAATGCTGAGCACTTTCTCCTTTTCTCTTTAGGATAAGAATCTCACACTTCCGATTGTGTGAGATATCACAAAAAAAATACCACTTCAGACAATGAAACTTAGTCTTCAGATATTTGTCATATAAACAAGGTATACAAGCCTCTGAAGATGGGACACTGTTGTTCTGAATTAAGTAGACAGGCCCTTGATAAAGAGCCACAGCTAGTTGTTTACAAGTCAGCCTCCATTATGAATCCTGTTTAGCTTTAACAGTTTAAAGCTAGAGCTGCAAAGCAAAGATTGCTTTACTCTAGAAACTGAAGTATACATAAATAGTAGAAAACCACTGTTCATTCCCCAACACCTATTTTCATCATCTACCTCATTCACGCTGTGTGCGTTGTACCTATCAATGAACATTCAATCCCCATACCTCAAACATGAAGCTACATGCTTTGCTTCATTTAGTATTACTGCAGCTATAAAGAAGAAAAGGTCTGAAGAGAAAACAGCATTAGTAGAAAACCAAGTGCAATCCCAGCCAGGGTCCAGAATATAGTTAGTGCTATACTCATTGTACTCAGATATCAAGTCAAACTCAGACTACATGCAATACTTTCCAGTTTGACAGTCAGTTCCAATTACAAGGCACAGCTGTTTAGAACATTTTACAGAGTCATTTGAAGGCTGTATATTTAATCTGAATAATTCATAGTATTTGCTAAGAGCATTTGGTATTACTTTCAATTATGAACATTGTCTTCTCAGAATGTAAAGTAACTAGTACATACTTGGCCAGCTTTATGCTTGCGCAAATTGATGCAGCTCCATTGACTTCAAATGGAGCAATTCCAATTTATGTGAGTAGACAGTGTGGGCTACAGCATAGTTACAATAGCTCTCTTTCCTGAGGTACAAACCCATCGGCATCCGTGGCAGTGAGCATGGAGTTGCATGCTGTGGAAAGGCTTACAGATCCTAAACTAATCCTCTGTTTCAGAAAGCCATTCTTGCTCTCCAAAGTGTAGCCATCGAATTGCATATATACATATGCACACATTTGTGTGTTATGTATACATGTATGTATGTAACATGATGCAAATGTTTTATGTATGTATGTGTTTACACATATGTTCTTCCTATATATGTTGCACTAATTCTCAGAAGGGGAATGCAGGGCTCTTTTGGCTGATTACCACATGGCAATGATAGGAAAATAGGGACTGCACAGCCCAGCCTCTGAACTCATGGTTAACAAGGTTAGGGAGAGAATACTTTCTGTGTGATGTAAGAAAGAAAAGGGTGTGGGCCTGTAGTCATACCCAAGATACATCCTCCTCCCTCCCATGTCCTTTAGATATGTAATGGGTAGTAATAGGCAGTTTCACTTTTTTGAAAACATTTGTTGAGGATTTTTTTACTTTTTTACTTTTGAAAATCAGCAACTTCCAAATTCATTATGATGTTCAAATATTGACAATTTTTTTTCTTGTACCAACAGTTAAAGAGTTGAGAGAAACATCCTAGAAAATTATGATATTCAGAGTATGCTAGCCAGTTATAACAAGTATATTGGTCCTATTTTTCTGAAAAGCCATGCCAGCTGGAATTGTCACTGCCACAGCATCAGGTTCCATGTGAACTGGTAAGAATTCTGCTTGTCATTTTACCTCTTCTGTAACTTTCCCCCCAGATTTTTTTTTTTTGTCCAGTGAGTGCAATACACTGTCCTTAATAGCAGTCATTACCTGGTGCTGAGATGATGGTGCAGGAAACTTTGATCAACTCCAAATACAGTGAACCCAAGACACAGATTTTTTAATGACTCCAAGTGAATCATGAAAAACATTAAGATGAAACTTTCCTGAAGGCAGGTCACTTTCAGGTTCCATCTCCTCGTCTGACTCAGCTGAAGTACTGTCTCATATGTTAACTATAATATAGAGGAGAGTGAGGTTACCGTTGACTTTTGTCAAAAGGTGCCATCTACTATTATATTTTAAAATGTGAGAGGAAAAAAACTGAGTACATATGCATGTTTCACACACTCATTACAATTTTCTACTTCTGTTTGGTAAGTCTTGTTTGTTGCGCTCTTGAAATATGTATTACTATAGATTCAGTTATGGCAACCATGGTTCTTGATGGCAATTTACTTCTTTCCTGTACTTTTTATTGTCTGTGTATCACTTGAAAAACAAATAATCAGTCACCTTCTAGATGCTGGATGACCTGCTAGATGATATAGCCTGTGTAACAACCTGCCCAACCAGGTGCACTGAGCTGCTCTGTCTCATACACTTTTTTCTGAAATCATCCTACTGTAAACAAGGAACTTTATCTGACACAAGAAAATAAACAGAGCTAAACAAAAAGAAAAGGACTGCCAGTTTCCTGGGGGAGATGATATTGTCTTACATTCTGTATTGCCTGTTTAGCAAGCTATGTATCTTTAACGGTGCACATGCAGTGAGATAATTGTCCGTACCAATCCATTTCCACAAGTGTGTTGTGTCGTCCTGGTGTAAGAAAAAAAAAAAAAAAAAAAAAAAGTCCAAACGGCCTTTTGATCACCATCTGCTGTCCTGTCGGGGTACTGCAGGGCTGGGAGCCTGCGTCCCGCAGGAGCCGCGAAGCTGACCAACTTCATGGCGACACAGAGCCTTCTACTACTTAGCGCTGGACTTACATTTAAACTGTGATTTTGCATCCCCTATATAACGCTCATAAAGTTTCAATAGAAATTAGGTTTTAAAATAATTCTGAGATTAGACGACAAAGTATCTCAGTGAAATTGGCATCTCATGAAAATAAGAAGATTTTAGGTATAAGGTTGTTCCCAGGTTTATTTTGGCTCCTTTGGCACCATGTCTTAGAGGTTACACAGTTTTTTGCCTAGCGAAGGTGGCAAACATTCTGGCTGTTTCAAACAAAACATCTGAAAAGCCACGTTTGATAAATACATATGCAAGTTTGTATATCCTATGCCAGTCAACGACTGGGAATCCATGAATGAACAGATGTGAAAAATGCAATTAGGAGCCAGAAGAAAGAGGACATGGAAAAGAGAACATGTGGAAAAGATGGGAAAGGTAGTCATTAAAAAGGAGAGCAACAGAAGGGCAAAATAAGGATCTCAGAAATGACTGAGTGCCCTTAAGTGCCCTTAAGTTTTCGGCAGCAGCATTAGTAGGCACTTGCATTATACCTAGAAATGACAAAAATGGACCATGATCCTCAGTAGACGGATCCAAGAGCAGAGAAAAGTTATACTAATGCACACATACAAAAAATTATGTGGCCTGTATAGTGAGAATGTTTCCCTAAACCCATACTGTGGTACCACAGTATGGTATTTAGGATACAGCTCTAGAAAACTAGAGGGAAAAAAAAATAAAAAAAAAAATTCTCTAAAATCCATTAAATTTTGTTTGCCACTCTAACACTAGGGTTATTACGTTTATGCACTGGCTCAATTGTATCATATGGGCTATGCTAATCTGGTTGTGGTCAACCAGCAGAAAATTACCTCACTGAAAAAGATTCTTTGCTGGCTTCATGAGGTAGTGTTAGAGGAAATAAGAGGGTTTGCTGCAATGTGTATGCTTTGTGCCACAAATTAGACCATCAGCTATTCCAGACTAGACCACAGGCTGTCATTAATGTTCAGTGAGATGTCCACTGTGATTCCAGATCCTTTCTTTTTCTGAGCAGAACTGAAACTCCAGGTGGAGTCCTTCATATTTAACATGTCTCCTGGACTGCCTGGCACCTTACATATGTAATAATCATATTTCTTTTTTTGTGCCCTTTTGCATTTTACAAAGGATTATCATGATGTATGAAAAAGTCTGTAAAGGAAAACTTCTCCAGGAATTTCTTGAAGGGAGATATCACACTTGTTGCTTCACAGGCTGTCACAAACTGTTTATAAAAAAATAGAAATAATACAAGATCCATATTCCTGACTGGCAGGTTTTTTCAGCTGCCAGGGTCATTGACAAGCTTTGTGTCAATCTGTCCTACCTGTGGTCACCAGATGGCTGAATATATTCTTCTCTGGCAATGCTGCCCCACAAGAGCTATGAAATTGCCCCTGTTACTGAATGGTTTATGACTTTGACAATAGTTGCATAGAACATACATAGCTACAAAGCTCAAATCTGAGGAGGTTTTTTTTATTTTTATTTTCTTGTAGGGAACGGAGCCATAAACTAAAGGCTTATCTTGCATAAATCTGTAGGCCACAGTGTGAAACTCAATTTATAATGATTGTTTGGCATACAGTTCTCAAGTGAATATGAATTTTCATACAGTAGAATTTTCAAAGTTGGCATTTTACATCTAAGGGTAATCAAATCTTTTTGTTAAACTTGACCTGTGCCAGATTTGCATAGTGGGTAGCCATCACTGCAGTACTTCACATCTCTTCACATTTGTTATATTGGCATAAGATTACTTGAAGAATCCTTCAAGGGATTTGGGGGAGTTGTGTTGGTTATTGTTAACAGTGTATTAAATTGATAAACCTTGATTTAAAATTGATAGGTGAAGTTGATGCTATTGATGTCAACAGGACCAGGATTCTAAATGTTAAATGTGGCTAATCAGAATTTGGAGAAATTGCTGCCTTAATCCCAGGCACCTTTAGCCCACTGTTTGTCATCCTAATGCCCTTCTGTTTGATATTTACTTCTTTGGACATCGCTACCTCACTTCTTTTAAAAATCCATGTTAGCATTGATGTCATAAAGTAAGCAGAATGAATGTGTGAAATTGCTTGTAAAATTATCAAATGAAATGAATAGCAAATATGATGACTTTTTTTTTTTTTTTTTAAAGTTGAATAAGGAAACTGTCAGCAATGATGCACTCTTGTAATGCTTACTAGAGCTGAACAGTATATATATAAGTCTGTGCAAAAGAGGCAGCTAGGCAGATCTCAGGATCCTCAAGGCTTGCCATAGTCTCAGAAGAGAGAGTAGCAGCTCTTTCTGCAACTGCTACATATCACTTCAAAGTACAAAAAGGTAAGATTTATATTGAGCTACAGTACATTTGTTTGAGAAAGTTGAGTGCATTATCTGAATTGTGTTGCCCAAAGTTTGCAATAGAGGTGCAGGATCCTTCAGCAAAATGGTGTTTTCTTCTGTGGTTATACTCATTGATGTTTAGAGTTAATTACATCATCATTTAAATATTTTAATGTATTAAATTAGTTCAACAGAGAATGATCCAAGAAAGGGAAATCGACTGTTTGGGTTACAGAAGAACTGAAAGAAGGAAGATTAGCATAAAAATGTGAAAGACATGCCTTGTAGTGAGAATTAAAATGTGAGAAAAAATGTGAGATACAAATTATTGATTTTTAGATTTTTATCTCCTTTAGTATCTTCTCTAGAGATATTTATTGAACATGAGCTTAAAAATATTCACTCCTAAACATGAATCAACAGGGATTAAATTAGCAGAACGCAAACAGATTAGGTGGGTTTATATAGACACTGATTTAAAACTGTCCAAGACAGATTGCCACTCCACGCCCTATAGATTGCCACTCTACTGCCCTACATTTAGATTAGTTTGTCTCAAGCAACTATTATTTTCATATCACTGTAAGATCTGAAAAGAAAACATTATAGCACAAAAGTAAAAAATAAAGCCTTAATAACTCAATAACTATTGAGTTATTGTGATTATTGCATAAAATTTAGTCTTCCATCCTACTATGGATTTTCTTAGACTAGAACCATTATATTTTTACAGAACTTTCCACAAGGAATTATAGCATGGAAAGTAAATTACTACATCTTTCTGGAAAAGTGATTTATAATTGCTATATAATGCTTATAATCGATATATAAGAAATAATTGCTATTTGCAAACAGTTTCATGTCAATAGAAATCTATTTCATCCATTCATACATTTTCATATGAAAATATTCCTTCTTTACTACTGTAACGCCATCATTTGTGTTTTTAATCTGACTTTTGAATTATTCTTTTTTGAAAACTCAATGAAATTAAGATAGTTAAAATTGCACATGGGTACAAAAGACATCTGAAGTAAAATATATTGGAAAACATAGTAAAATCTATTTGATCAAGTAAATAATACTCAAATAAGTGTCTGATCAAGATTTCAGTTACATACTTTCTGGTGGTTCCATTTGAGATGTGTTAAGTTTTTCATCTCCAATCAGAAAGAAATTAAAACATTTCCATTAGTCTAATATGCATAGGAACAAACATTTTCTGTCTAAGATTAGCCTCAGTTTTTCTGCACTTTGACAATAAGATTGCATGGGTTTTAGCACAATCTACTGGTGACCTAAATAACTTAGAGTAAATAAAACCTTTCTTCTGATCAGGAAATTAATTGATGGAATAAACTAAACAAATATTATTTTGCTGATCATCTCTTTTTCTCTACAAAACATGTTTGTGTTCCCAAGAATAAAATAACAATTCCTTCTTTAAAAACTGTAGCTTCTTTAACTTGTCAAAAACTGCTGTTGCTGGTTTGAGTTACCAATAGCAAGTACTGAATGTCAAAAAAACAAAACTGATTTTAAATTTTTAAAATAACATATCTGACAGACATTTAATAGCTTTTGAAAATGCTGTTTTTATTAATAGGGATTCTCTTACATGAAAATTGTATTCATTTTAAAAACCTGTTTTTATACATCTTTCTTTTTAGTAATCTCCCCAGGTTTTGATTCTGAAAAATGTAGAAAGCAGCCAAACATGCATTTAACTTTGAACACATTCTTAAGGCATAGAGTGTGACTGTTCACATCTGAACGCTCTATAGAACTGAGGCATAAGAGTTAGATCTAAGATATACTGAAATAACTGAAAATCTCTTTACTGACTACAATGGGCTTTGAATTTGGTTTTGTATAATTTTATATAAAAGAATAGCTTTTTTTTCTGATATTACTATAAGGAGGCTGTATTGCTATCTTTCATTCCACATCAGTGACTCAGGTTTATGTCTAATCTGTATCATGGTTTAACAAAGCTACAGCTGTAAACTATTTTTCTTTAGTTTTTCCAAGTTAAGTAAAAGTATACCAAACTGCTAGCATACCATTAAGCAGGGCAAATTTACCTACATATGGTACAATAGCCAGACTTTATTTGGTGTCTAAGTTAACTCATTTACAGCTGTATCAGCTAGCATGGGGGTCACTGCATTACAATCAAAACATTTTTGTGACCACAGCAGAGTCACCTCCTAAAGAACAGGCAGAGCTTTGTTCCATTGTTGGAAGTCTATGAAATGTGAAATTATGCATTCTTTGGGATAAACATTGGATGTCAGTGTTGCACCACCAAATTAGAGCTCCAAATGAAACAGTGAAAAAGAGAGTTCAATACTATAGTTAGGGTTATAATAGGACTGACTACATGGCCTCTACAGTATCTGTTGGTACTATAGCAGGATATGTGCAAATGTAGGGATCAAATCTCATATATCAGGACATTGAAAAAGGCAGAAAAGAATTTCCACGCACACTGATGAAAAAATGAGCAACACTGGCAGTGGCTTCTGATGGAGAGAGGGAAATTAACTCCATTGCTTATTAGTACAATCCACCAGAAAATCTTATATTCAATTTATTTCCTAGTTATGATTAAGATTTGATTAATATTTTGATTGCTTTAAATATTTGATACTGACACTGAAGCACTCTAGTAAAATATTTATATTATTAAGATTCTCTTAAATATTAGGCCTCACAAAGTACCAGAAGCAGTACATTTTTCCTAACCATAGGTAAAATGCTTGCCAACAGTCAAGCTTTGCAACTCCAACTATGTTATTTTATAATAGACTGAAGAAACAGATTTTATAAAAAGTCTGCTCTGAAGATGGACAGGCTACTGGTGAAGAGTAGAAGTCCTACAGCAGTGAGGTTTTTGATGCAGGACTTCACTTTTTCAGAGATGTTCAAATAGCCTCCCCATTTGCACTGCTCAGTGCAGATCCAACTCTAAATCTCAAGGCAGAGTAACCTGCACCTTCTCCACACATCATTCCTTCATAACTTTCTTATGGCTTCTTCCAATTCCGCAATTCCGCTTATTGTGACAAGGCATTACAACAGAGTGATTTCCCTCAGACTGCCTTATTTTATAAATCATTGAATTTCAATAAATAACTTCTCCAGTGGATCTGGAGGAGTTCAGCGCAGATTACATTTAGTGGGGAGGGTGGTTTCTGGCTAGGTCTTACTTTGCCACATACCACTTCAGTGCACTCATCTTCCCTATCTCTCTCTGTTTTTCAGACTGTAACATAAACTTCCATAGGAAAGTGTCATGGATGGCAGAAGGGCTCTTTCAAATACACAAGTATCAGTCCAAGTACATGATGAAATTATTTTCAGTGACATTTTGCTGATGTGAACTCATTTCAACTTCTGTTGCTTTACAGCAGATTAATATTGTGATCCATACTGATTTTAAAGTTAGAATGAATGAGCATTTACTATTCATCCTTCAGTGAATAAGCTTTTAGCCATTGAATGAATGGCATATTCAATTTCTTTGTCAAGGTCAAAAGTACCTAAACAAATTTTAAATTAATTTCCTTTTCTATACATTCATTCCATAAATTTAAGCGATACAAAATGATTAAAATTACACAATATATACTAGTTGATTTTGTAGGTAGGTTTCATCTCATTTCCTGTTTATGCAAAGCACTTTTGAGTCTATTAGCCTTTAGCTGCTCATAGTCCCTTTTGCACAGGATTTTGTGAGCCTAAAACAAATAGCATTTCTTTGTTCAATTGAGTTTGTCCTATAGGGGATCATGTGTCAACAGTAGTAATAATACTACAATAAATAATTAAAATCGTAGCGCACATAATTAGGGGATTAGGGAATACCTGATTTGCATTGGTGACTACTCACTGGAAGTTATAACTGTACTACTTGCATGAGTAAACCAGTCACTAATGCAAGTAACAGAATCACAGTTTGGCTGTGGATCACCAAAGCGTTTGTGCAGGCTCTAGTTTACACTGAATAATCTCACATTAAAGTCAGTGAGACTGGTTGAGTTATTACAGTGCACATGATGAAGACACAGATAATAATGTGGCCATTTCTGTTACATGGTTGAAGCCAACAGAATGACCTATAGCAGTAAGAATTACATCTGGGACACAATATTTTCTGCTTTGGTTTATTACCATAAATAAGTATATACCCCAGATCTTGTATATCTCATATAACCCCATAATGGAAGCCCTTAGACTGAAATAAGGTATTATGTCAATAGTGCAACAAACAAGACTTGACATATCACATCATGACTTGAACACAAGACAGTGTGTGGTTTGGTGGGGAGTTTTTCTCAGGACACACACCTATTAGTAAGTCATTATTAAGTCCAAAGTCCTACTGCTGCAACATCTTTTATTTTAAAAACCCCAAACTTTTAAAAGAAGGGTGGAGGGCCAGAAGGAAAGAAAGAGGAGCTGTTAATGGGATGGTATTCTTGAAAAAAAATTGTTTTGTTTTTCTCTAGTGAACGAGCTGGGAAAAAAAAAAAAAAAAAAAAAAAAAGTCACAGCTCACCTTGCATTCTAGAATAGAGACTAGAGCCTAAAGACTAGAACAGAGATTACATCTTTCAAACGCCTACTCAAGGCATTACAGTCTCCATCCATTGGACAAGGACCAAATCCTCACGGGGTCTCAATATCTCCAAATTTAGATCAGCATTAAGGAGTCTCTTTTCGATGTAATTGATTCATATGTATGTAAAAATGATTACATTTTTCTTTGTTGCCTTATTTCTGCTGTTTTGACAGGCAATGAAAATGAAAAGCATTTATTTTGTTGCTGGGCTCCTTTTAATGATCGTTCAAGGCAGCTGGCAAAATCCTCTTCAGGATACAGAGGAGAAATCAAGGTAAATTCTTAGATCAAACTTCTAGAAATACTTGGCCTGAACTTTGTTTTCTTACAGTTGGAAGCAAAACATACTATGACATAAAAATAGTTTTTTATATACTGTTACACAGTACTTAATCTACCATTGGAATTGGCAAAAGTTTTTAATATTGCAAAGCATAGTACAGAAGTTTTTGGTATTACAAGCAATAGCTGCCTTAGTTATTCAAGAAGACCTTGTAATTGTGCAGTATCCAATCTGCTATGTTGATTTGTTTTACTAGCCAGCTAGGGATCAATATGCCACTTGCTTTCACTTTGTGAGTATAAAATAGTATTTTTAAAAAGTCAATGCCCATGTAGAATGTACTATAACCATTGCCAATTAATGAGTTCTAATATTTTTTATAGGTCATTCAAAGCTTCCCAGTCTGAACCATTAGATGAATCTAGACAACTGAATGAAGTGAAACGTCACTCACAAGGCACATTCACCAGTGATTACAGCAAGTACTTGGACAGTAGACGAGCTCAGGACTTTGTGCAATGGTTAATGAGCACTAAAAGAAATGGGTAAGCATTTTGGTCACATTGCAATAGATCTCCAAATAGAGAAACAGAGAAAAATCTAGCTGAATTCAGTTTCTTGATTTCAGCTTTCCATCACAGACCATGTATAATCCTCAAATAAGCAAAGTACATAAGGAAAATTTATACATAATGTTAATATATTATGTTAGAAATGGGTAATATGTTGAAAATCAGTCAAAAGGATTGGATAAATCAAGTGTAGTATCACCATATTACCTGATATGCCATATAAAAAGACTATCTCAGTCTCTTTGAGACAGATTGTTTCAGTGAATGAATTAAATTCAAGAGGAATCTGTACATATAATGTAAAGATCTGGGCCATTAGCACTTAATAAAACTTTTCTATCTATAAATACTCTAATCCTGAAGTTTCATTTGTTAAAAGGGAGCTAAGGTTTAAGTTTTGTTGACCACTGGATACTTTACCAGTATCACAAGTATACTGTTAAGGCATGAGTGGGCATGTTTTTTGAAAATATACTTTGATTTACTGAAAATATACTTTGAGAGCCACAATAATGTAAAAACACATAAGTCTATGCCATGTATTCTAGAGAAGACCTGTCCACACATTCCAAAACTCTATGATAGCAATGCTTTTAAATCCCCATGGAAGTCTTTAAAGTAACAGTTTCTAGATATTGCATTAATTTAAATTCATACACCTGAAATTATTTATAACATTCATATATCAGTCATGGTTGTTTATCATAATCATTAAATAATAACCAATAAAATCTTATCAGTTTATGCATGCTCTGCAATGTATTGGTAGTAATGATCTAATGACTGTGGAATTCCACTACAGCCAACAAGGACAGGAGGACAAAGAAAATGACAAATTCCCGGACCAGCTCTCAAGGTATTCTAGTTGCCACAACTTGTTACTCAAAACCAGTTTGAGCTTATTTTCTGTTAAACAAGAAGGAAAACAACTAGTATTCTTTAAAATGCTACATAATCCAAGAAATACCTATCATAAGAAACTATCTTTCACCTCCTTTTTACAAGGAAAGAGGAAATGTATCTGTTATTTATTCCTGTGCCTGTGTTCTATAGCTATGTCCAGTGGCTTCAAGGAATGCAACAGGATAAGAATAGATTTCAGGATTTCAAGTAATAAAGGAGAGAAGAGAATAAGATAAAAAGAAAAACTTGGTATAGAAAAAGAGTGAAGCAAAAAAAGCATTATGATGAGAAAAAGAAAACCAGTGAGAAGACTAAGGAACAGAAAATGTCCAGACACCAATTTGCAGAGAGCTGATAAAACACGATGCAATGCTCAGCCCTTAAGCACTCAGTCCCATGTTACATAAACTGCTCATTACAGCAAACACAAGTCCTGCTGGAGGCCAGAATTTCATTTCTTGACAGTATTTTTCGGAGTGTTGGGGGGATTGGAAATTTTAAACAAATAAAACAAAAACACAGTAAATGTTTTTGCAAAACAGATTGAAATACCTATATTAATTCTTCCCTTTGTTAGAAATTCCAAAGAGGATAGGCTGGATCACAAAGATCCTTCCATTCAAAACAGTCAATATCAGTAACAAATCTGTAATAACGTCTCAGTTTCAGTGAAACAGCATATCTCAACAAAATTAATATTTCATTAAAAATGTTCCAAACAACTCTAGTTAGCATGCTGATGAAAAGTGCAGATGGTACTAAATCAGGAGGAATGGTGAAATCCCAAGAAGATAAAAAATAATATAAAGAGCTAGAGGCCCTGAAAATTGGGTGGAAACTATCAAATTCTGAAATAGAAATGCTAGGGAATTTATTCATGGAAAATATTCCATAAAATGTCTGCTTCTCCAAGCAGTTTGCCTTCCTAAGGGCCAGTGTGACATAATTTTGTGCTGTTTCAATGAAAGAAACACAATGAGGTGCAAGGAGGGAGAAGTTGATTGTCTTTCTCTATTAAACTGGGGGTGATCAGGCTTGAAATTGTTCCAAGATTACCACTTGGTCAGAATGACAATTAAAAGGGTGTTCACAAAGCAATTCAAAATATGAATTTGAGAGGAATTAAGTCTGAACAGTTTGGCTAAGAAATAATGAAGATGAAGGTAGGAGGAGTGGCTTAATGGAAATTTTTACGTTAACACAAGAGGTAACAAAAACTATGTCTGTATAATACAATACAGTTTGTTGATCATAGCTAATTAATCTAGAATAAGACTACTCCAATGCCGCTATAATTGCTTTCAGCACCTGATTTGATCTCTTCAGAACTAGTTCAGGCATCTCTGCACAAAACTATTGCATAGCACAGACAATACCTTCAGAACCAAAAGATATCCAGAAAAAAAAATATCTAGAGTAATTTGAGAAGAAAAAAAAAAACCCTCTCCCTAATAAGAAATGCTAGTCTGGTGGGTGGGAAATATATATCAATAAAGGTAAAAAACCAAAATTAAGTCCTCATGCAGTCTGCTCCTACGGTATTGCTCTTCTTTCAGCAATGCAATCTCCAAGCGTCATGCTGAATTTGAGAGACATGCTGAAGGCACCTATACCAGTGATATCACCTCTTATTTGGAAGGTCAAGCTGCCAAAGAGTTCATTGCTTGGTTAGTGAATGGACGAGGAAGAAGAGAGTAAGCATCCAACCATTCCTATTATTAAATTTTTCCTTGCTTTTGGGGTTAGAAATCACGTCTGATGAAACCTTGATATGTTCTTGATCATTCTTGCTGTACTTCATGTTTTTCTTTTGTAATAGAAGATACTGCGTGAGTGTTAGACTACCACTTTACATTATTAAGTTCAAATACAGATTAAAACAAACCTGTTCAGTATGCTGTTACACTCTGAAAGGTCAAGTTATATTTAAGGTCAACGTATCTAAAACTACCTTTGTCTAACTATCATCTTTCCCCCTTCACATAAGATCGCTTAGTCTCCTTAACTAACATAAAGATGATTCAAGTCAGTGTCATCTTAAATTACTTTCTCTTTTTTTCCTTTTCACAGTCATTCTTTTCCTCTGCAATATTTCCAAGATTAAACTTTTACTAATGTCATCAGCTGTACTCCATGCACTGGTGATCATTCCCAGCAGTAACTGATGACTTATTTTCCTCTTCCCATGCTCCACAAAGTCTCCCTAAGTTGCTACTGCCAAAATAACTATCATTTCCTACAATTATGACTTATTTTCCTTTTTAAGACACATCTACTTCTTTTGCTATGCTTCAGGGTTTCCTGGACACAGTACTCCACGGTTTTGACCTATCCACATCTCTGATTTCTTTCATTAATATCTCGTTCTCCACATACCCATTGCAGATTTCTCAAGCCTATTCACTTCATGTACTCACTCATGACATCTTTTTTCATGATAGTCTTATACTTAGAATGGCATTACCTTCAATCTCCTGCAGGCACCATCTCTTCCCAAGTCTGCATGGTTAGGAGCGACATCATGCACATGCCACTCACCACCTTTTAACTGTTCTGTACTTATTTGTGCCTTTAGACTGTAAGCTCTTCGGGGCAGGGATTGCGGTTCATCCTCTGATTATATATACTACCAGCTGTAAAGTACTATGTCAGTCTCTCGCACTACATAAAACCAATAAATAATAATAAAACATAATCTGTAAGACAAGATTGTGTGTTGTAATCAAGCAAGACTAAACAGGTAAATTCTGTAAATAATGATGATTTCCTGAAAAAGCAGTTAAATACATGGTCAGCTATATAGAGAAGGGAAAGGCTGGTGCCACTTCCTAGTGATGTTCAGATTTGCAGTCGTTTTTCTTTCATGTTTTATTTTCATGATCAGAAATAGGGTATTTCAGTATCTTTAAGAGAGAAATACAACCTAGCTGTGATGAACTGAGCTTAGAAACCTAGATGGACAATTAAATGTAAACCATTCTTCTACTTTCTAATATTTTGTATTATTTGTGGTCAAATTTTTAAATAGCCTTATCAGAAATTATTGCACGAAAAGAACCAGCCTGCCTGTCTTTGGTCCCAATGCACAGCGTCCTTCAGCATCAGCCCATCTTAATGGAAGCCATTAAAATGTTCCTATATTTGATAGGATGAAACAAGAGAGGAAAGTTTTCTAAATCACACTCTTGGCATAATGATTTTCCAGTGGTCATAAAAGGATAGAGCAAGAATCAGGATCTGATTCAAAATATAAAATGCTATTGTACAGCAAACAAGCACTTGGATTTTATACAGGTGTTGTAATTGAGTTATTCTACACCCACCCCCCCCACCCCCCACGCCACCCCCCCCGAGTTGCTGCTCTTAATATCTAAACACACAATATAATTGTAAGTATATAACTAGGACTTAAGTCCAATTAAAACAGAAAAAAATGTATAAAAATTTGACTACAATGTTTTAGGAGTGATATTTCTTAAATAACAATTCTTAGTAAATCTACTGTTAGTTTTATTGATGTCTAGTCTACTTGACACAGACATTGCAGACTGAGATATGTTTTTGCATGTATGACTTTTTCAAAAATGCTGGAAGGAATTTAAATTCACCTGAAGGAACAGTCCTCATCTGGCAAAGGGAGACTTCCATGCTTTATTCTGTTGTGAAAATAATGCCTCAAGAAGTGTTCCGATCTACATTGTGCTATACTAAGCCATAACATCAGGCTCAACTCTTAACTCTTAAAATCACAGGAAATGTGCAGTGTATTAGAATCGTATGTTGAGGCCCTTTTAAATGGTTTGTTTATTTTGATCTGAAAATTGTTTGATAATTTTTTCCCTTTGAAGTTTCCCAGAAAAAGCTCTTGTGGCTGAAGAAATGGGCCGAAGACATGCAGATGGCACTTTCACAAGCGATATCAACAAAGTCCTTGATGACATGGCTGCCAAAGAGTTTCTAAAATGGCTGATTAACACAAAAGTTACCCAAAGGTGTGTGAATTTTGACTGCATTATTCTTAATATACTGGGGTTTTAAACATATTTCTCACACATAGAGAAAATACTGCTAATTTTCCTCTTAACTATTGATGTATCGGTAACTGTGTTACAAACTTTGTTACAGACAGTACTGAATAAAATCCTAAACTAAATTCATTCCAAATATAATTTGTATTCTGCATCAATGGTGAACCTATGTAATAGTTTGCTATTTAACTTGAGGGGAGTTTTGCCACTGAATGTTACCAGAAGTAAGGTCATATTAAATTATTGAAAAGTAAAATTCTCCTTTGCACAGGCATTATAAAATCAGAAATATATAGGTAAAATTACATCAAATTGATTATTCTTTAAAGACTGTGATATAAAACACTGCCTTAAACTGTGGCTTGTCATTAGGGAACAGGGTATTTTAATCTGAGTTCCTGATAGCTAATTATTTAAGAACCCTGCTTTAGTTTGCCTGTATATAGGCAAATGCTGTTGGCAAAGAAGTATTTTTTATGTGAGCTCTGTGAACAGGTTAATATTTAAGAAATATTTGTTAATATTAACAAAGCATTTCAAAAATAATAAAATGCCAACTCAAGTCACAAGTGAGTGGCCAGATTTTTAAAATGTTGGATATAAAAATTAATTACTTTGGACTACTGAAGCACCCAAAATGACTACTTGATCTTGGAAATCTGAGACAACCAATATTATCTCAAAAAATTTAGAAACTAGTTAAACCACAGTTTTTATTAACATCTAAATATTTGTTGTGTTTGTTTGTAGTTCAGCACTGAAACAAACAATTAAAGAAAATAATATATTAGAAACTATTAAAAAGCTTTTCCTTTAGGAATAATTGTTTTCTATCCGTTATTAGAGAGAGGCATTGAGGGGTCTGTGGAACTAACATCTGCTAATCCTTAAACAAAAAGTATGTTCCAACGCATATTTCACAAGTCTCAGGAGATTTATAATATATCCTAATTGATGCTGCTTTTTTTTTCCAGGGACCTTTTGGGAGAATATCAGTAAAAATGCAGAATAAAAATGTGATACATGAAGATCTTCATTGCATCAACTGCCAGTTATTAAGAGATTCTGAAACCTGTATTCTGTCATTTACATTAGGTGTAACAAAGCTGTGTCACCTTGCATGCCAGGAAATAATTGTACTATAGTTTAGTGTTGCCAAAGGTTTATATATGGAAAACCCACTGTCTAAGGGATGGTTATCTTAACAGCTTTAAAACTACAAAAGTTCCATATCTTCATATTTTTCATTTATTAGGACTGAAGTAACTCCATTTATATTTAATGATAAAATTATTTTTCTAAAAAGTTGACTTCTACACACAAAGGATTCAATCACCAAGTATATGTGTTATTTGTAAGGATCTGGCAGTTACAAATGCCTGAGAAGTGAATATCCCTCTAAAAACCTTTGTTATAAAAAGGCTAAGCTTTAAGGATATTAAATGATAGCCTTAAATAAATTTTTTCAAGCTTCTTTTCGGTTGACTTTTCATGTGTATATCCCTTGTGGCTTTTTGCACTCCATTTCATTTTATTCTAATATGCTAGTGTCACTGAGAACTTGGAAGTGGTTTGTTTGGAATGACAAATGTCACATTTTCTCCATAATGATTCTCAGAAAAGAGCTGTGTGAACTTTGAATTACCTTCAGTTGAAAAAGAAATCATGTAAGATGAAGCTAGAGGGGGAAACAAGACTGAACAGACAAGTATTCTTCATTAGCATAAATTCTGGTTTCTCAGTAAAAGCAGGAGGACAGCTTTGAAAAATATTAAGTGCAATATAGTCCATTAGTAGTGGAAACAGACACATAACTTCTTCAAATTTTATAAGATTGCCAAGTAAAGCCAACTCAAATGGTCCTGGGTCACTCTCATCTGTGTTGTATTCTTTTCTTCCTTCTTCCTTTGAGAACTGCTTTGTCCATCATCTCTTGCATTCAGCAACATTATACTGTAACTTACAGGCACAACTGCCATTTCAGTAACCTTCTCCATTAGGGGGACAGAACACTTTGCTTGCAGATCTCAATTTCTAGCAATCCAAACTATTATCCTCTCAGCTGGCCAGGGCATGTTTTTGTAGGTATGGCAGTAGCTGAAACTCTCAAATAGTCACAGGTGCTGTCATGCACCTCTTGTTTCTGATGACTACCCAAATCCCCCTTTCTCCCCTTGCAGTATGCCAGGTATCTATATTAAAATGTCCTAAAGGGCAAGTGGTTTAAGAGAAAGCCAATGGGCTTAGCAAGTGTCTAGAAGTTGATGTGAAGCAGGAGCGTTGTTGAACCAGAATTAGCACCTATAACTTTTGCTTGGAATAACTAGTATTGGGTTTTGTCTCATTTGTTTTTTAAAGGCATCTGAAACTTTAACTGATGGTCTAGAATTTCTGGAAAAAATAAGATTAGATTGTACTCCCAAAGTGCTACAGGAACTCATATTCTGTAATTTGAGATCAGGACTGATCACATCTAATTTGGCATTTAAAATAGCTTCTTGACAGTAACAGAAAGGTGTTCTAACATCCCAACTTTAAACAATTAAAACTCAATAGAACCTTGCACTAAAAATATTTATCAGAGCATCCAAAATACCACTGGAGATTAATTAAAGGGGGGGGGGGGTGTATACACATGTGTTGTTTATTTAATCCCATTTGTACACAGTGGTTCCAAGTGCTTCTGGAACTGAAAAAGATTCAGCTACACACAGTTGAATTCATATGGTCCAGGCTGAAATGGTACAGTTAACTCTTCTATTTTCATAGACTAAGAAATTATCTTTAAAATGTTTTATTCCAATATGTCCAGAATATTTAGTGCTCTGACAGACAGGATTCCTGAGTTACAAATCCATTCTCCTGTGGTGTCTGTCACCAGTATATTTGAGCACCTCCTGATGATGGCTTTGTCAGCCACGAAAATAACTGTGTTCCCAAATTTTTACAAATTATATGCTTTTAGGAACAGAGAAGTATAATTTTCTCAAAGTTAGGCAACATGTCTGGAACACAGCAAAAATATTTAACCTCTAATTTTCTAAGTCCCAAACTAGAGCATGAATCAAAAGATACCCTTTCTTTGGAAATGAGATGAAGTTGAGTATGTTCCAGAAGTTCCAAACACATGTTTTAGCTCAACAGGACTAGGATTTATATATCCTGAAATCACAAAGCAAATCCATACAGGATCAAAAATGAGGTATGTGCTGGTTATTTCTTATACATGCTAGATGAAATTCATTGAATGGTACAAACATAGGGAGAAATAAGCAGCAATTGCTTCTTTTAAAAGTGCCTTTACTAGACAATAGCTACCCATGTCTGCATGCGGAGAGAGGCCAGAATAGCTGCACCATTCAAGCCTAGCAAGCATTGCTATTTATGTTTTAATTTTAATTTTGTACTCTGATAAGGAAGAGAGATAATTCTAGACCTTACTTGCAGTGAGCGGTACATTGGTATAGAAATCTAGGAACAGAGTGGCCCGAAGATTCCTTTTAAATAATAGATGGTTTTCAAAGTTTTCAGGCAATGAAGCAACAGCTGTCAGTTATTATGTTGATTGCAAGCCTGCTGCTTGTATGAGGGGGCTTCAATTTGCTCTTTTCAAATAAAGGAAGGGAAGTGGGACTGCTTAAGGGAATCACGCTCAGGACCACATTTCAGCATTACCTACAGGGCTACACCCTCAACCACTCTCACAAACATTAATCTTCCTTCCAGTCAAGGACCCAAATGTACAATCACATACCCTGGTGTGTCTGAGGGGTCTTGACTAACATGCTGTCAAAGATGGCACTGTTGCAATGCCTCTCTGTGATGCCTCTGACATGAGTTTTAGGTCTACAAAAGAGTTAGGATATGAGCCCCATCTTATTTGAAATACCTTGTAAAATATATCATAGATGCATTTTATGGTGCATAAACTTAATTATTCTGTTTCATTCACTCCACACAGACTTCCTTACTCTAGTAGAAAACTGAACCTTATACCTTCTTTAAATTGTATGAAAACAGTACCACTGGCCCAGATGTTTTGATTACATCATATATGTGAAACTTCTACAATTCCATATTTCATGAACTCGTGTGTACCTAGAGTCCTCTGTGTATCTGCACACATGCCATCTAGAACCTCTAGGTGGCCTTATATTAAAAACTGTTCCCAGTATTAACTCCTTTATTAACTGTATTTTATATGTTGAGTGTGCAGCATCCTTCCTCTTCCACCCTATTTACTAAGTATCTGGAAAAATAAGCATATTGAAACAAAACAAGACAACTATTTGGAATTAATACAATAAAAATTAACAGAAATCTGAGATACCTTAACCATTCAACTGTGCTCTGAGGACATGTGGCAAGACTCTTCAGTTGCCAGGAAAATAATTTTATAAAGAAAAATACATAAACTTGAAAGAACTGAATGATAGCTGCTGCTCACCACATTGAAATGGTTGTCCCAATCATAGAAAACAGGGGTTTTTTCTCATTCGCTTTCATGATTTACAGTTAACACTCTTCACAATCCTGTCAAACAGAACCAGTGTAATGATGAAACTGTCCTTATGCCATTTCAGCTTCAAAATGCAAAGAAACAAAAAGAAATTATTTCCAAAAAAAACCACAGACATTTTTAATGTATTTGGTAGCAAAAGATACAGTTAAGTAGAACTTGAACCCTCTTCAGTGCTAATAGCATTTTTGCCTTCTGTTCCTCACAACACATCTGAAGTGAGCCACTGAATCAGTATAAAACTTTCTCCCAGCTCATATTTTGTCTCCCATAGCCACACACTGAGACATCTGGAACACATTATTGCACTGTACTCTATACATTTGAGTCACAAGCAATACTTTTTTGTTGTTCTGGAGAGCTTATGTTTTCCTGTTTGACTTCTCCAAATATTTCTGGAGGAAAGACTCAAATATATAAACAGACTTGTAACAAAATTTTGAGTTTCACTGAGGCTGGAAGTCTGAAGGAGACATCACATCTGGCAGGTCCACCAAGTGTTTGGGAAAGCCAGCCTTCAGGCTGAAAGCTATATTTTGGTTCTTTCTAGTAAGTACCTCCTCTTAATCTTTATGAATGCTTTCATGTTCAGCATACAATATGATGAACAGCTATCACTTCTCAAATTTCATCATGTAGCAGCCACTGCTGTATATTAATTTCTTTAATCTCTTAGCATCATATTAATACATGTCTGACTGCAAAAGAACAGCATTATATAAAAGAATCTGAAATATTTAGCAACTTTTTAAGTCTCAGGCTATCACAAAAGACAATCTGACAGAGCACCAAAGCATAACCATTACAGTAATTTTGGGGATTTTGATCAGACAGGAGGAACTTCAGATTTTTTCAGTGTGCAGAGAATCACTGATGGGAACTATTACAGCTAAATGAAAAACATATTCTGCTGTATTGACTCTTACTGGATGACTCAGGTGATTCTGAGTACAGAATCAGGTCCCAGAAGCCTCTCTGGCATGACCAGTCAGAAGCACTATAGACATTTTGGTCTAGATACATGAATCCAGATTTCCAAAGGTAATTAAAATTGTGTACCCACTGAAACCAGCAGAAGCTAGGCATATGCTTTGTCAGCACAGGTCCTTTTTTATTCTTAGAATTAACCACTGAGAAGCATTAAAACCTTGCAGATAATCTCTCAAAACATTATTGAACTGCGGCTTGGCCATGTAAAGTTTAGTAACATTCAGGTACATTTTATCACAAGACTGAGATTATAATTTCGCTCTACTATACTTTGAGACACAGTGATGATCACTATTTAGATGTGTAGAAAACAAAGCACGGATTGGCTGATGTATGTTGTGATTCCTACTCACTGGGAAAAGGAAAACTCACCCCAAGGGTGGGGGGAGCGTTGCATTGTTTCTCTTTCTTACTGTTGCTGGTAGGATGAGCAAGTATACACTATACCAGATAGATATCTAAGTGGAGCTGTAAGACATTCTGAAACTCTGGAAATGCATCTCACAGCACATATGGGATACTAGTTTGAAAAGTAATATAAAAGACTGCCATTTCACCGTGATTTTACTGTACAAAAGTGGATTTACCTATACACAGAGATTAGCGTTAAGCAAGCTGTGAATTTGCAGCACATGAGATCCTCCATTGTAAATTTACACTGAGCTGCATGGAACCATTCTCAGGGCACATTAATAGTATTCCTAAAGTAAACCGATATAGCTAGCACAGCGTAAATTCATAACAAGTAGCAGCGAGTACCTTCAAGGAGAATGGTACACAATAGGGAGCAGAGCATAAATTTATATCTAGATGAAGTCTATTACCTTCCATATAGGTAAACCCTTAATGTAGATAAATTAGTTATTAAGTTATTTTAGTTATTCTGAGGGAGTTCTATCTATCATAAAAAGTTATTAACCCACTTCCAGATACACATAACTTAAGAAACAGCAGTAAAATACTAAATGCTGTGCTCAATCTGCAGAAGTGGAATGAAAGAACAAGCAGCACAACTTTACTGAAAGCTCTGAGAAGTATTTTGAAGGCAAGACTAAGAACATTTGCTGTCTCCCTTGGCTTCAAGTCTCTTCCTCTTGCTTTATTGGATCACATACTTTTTCTGTTCCACTTCTCAAGTTGTGAAATACCTACACAACTCTAGTGACTGCTAGTGTTCTGCAAACAGAAAAAAAAATAATCTGAGATGGATCAAACCAAAAGCACAAACCACGTCATTCAATAATTACTTTTTTGAGGCTAGGATTCTTCTCTTAAAATAATTCCTAAAACTCCCACAGCTTTCTGGCTACTTGGTGATGCTCAGCTTTTTAAACAATCAAATGCTTTATAGTTTTGATTTACAGGCTATTCTCAGTCTTTTTCACCAGTTAGTCCCACTATCTCAGCACATACTCAAAATTCCCCTTGGGAATAGAATTGTCTGATGTGAGAAACCAGGGTCATCTTCAGAGCTAAATTTTAAACTTTTATCGTACATTTCCATTTTCTGATCCTGATTTAACATTCCATTTTGCAGACTTACAGATCCACCTCTTTTACGCCCAGAACCAGCGCCAAGAACTTAATGTAAGACCTTTCCACAATTTTATCAGTCTTCCCATGATTTGATTGCCGCAGAAAGAAGTTCAAAGAGCAGAAACTTTACAGGAAATGCTGGCGATACCAAAGCATTTGGGACTCTGGCATTAGTTTTGAAGGCGTTTCACTTCTGGGACCTCTGTGTGGCCCTTATCTGATTTCCGACAGAAATCCTTCCAGTGTCAAAGGTCCCTCCCCTTTAATGTACAGCTGTGTCACCGCGCTCCGAGTGTTTGAACTGACGGAGAAACCGCAGCTCAAATAACACCACGCGAAGCTGCAAACCCGGCAGGAAACCCGAGCCCTCGCCCAGAGCGGCGGTGCCTGGCGCTGCTCCTTCCCCGCCGCCCCCGGCCCGGCCCGGCCCCCCCGCCCCCGCCGCGCAGGGGAGGCCCCCGCGGGCAGCGGCGGGATTGCACAGCCGGCAGCCTCCGCCTTGCGCCGCTCCTGCGCCCCGGGCAGCGGCCCCGCTCCGCGCTGCTCCGCCGCGCCATGCAGGTGGGTTTGGGAGAGAGGGGGGAGAAGAGAGGAGAAGGGAGGGGAGGGTGGGCGGCGGCGCAGGCGAGCCCTGCGCGGCCGCCGCCGCCGCCGCCTCACGGGACTTCTCCCTGCAGACCTTCCTGAAGTGGCTGCTGGGGATCCTGGGGGTCGCCGCCATCGTCACGGTCATCGCCGTGCCCCTGGCTCTGCTCACCGGCAGTAAGTGCGCGGCGGGGCCGGGCGGCGGGGCCGGGGGGCTCCCTGCGGGGCTCCCTGCGGCCGCGGGGGCTCGGCCGGGCGCGGGGGTTCCGCAGCCGCGGCGCCCACGGCAGCGGGGGGAAAGTTTTCCTGAAAGTTTGTGCTTTAGGGAGCGGGGTTGGTAGAGCTGGAGCTCTGGGGAAACTGGGAGGTATTTTGTCAAAAAGGTGTCTCACCTGAGGATGGGGGGTGCGGGGAGAGGTGGGAGTTGAAAAGTCCCTCGATTCCCCTGTGAGCTGAGAAAATACGAATTACAAGCGCTATCGTTTTCAGCATTTTCCTTTCCAATTGCAGCAGAAGGCTGTAGAACCAGGAGTAAAATGCCAGTTAGTCAGTTTTCTAGGGTGTTTGAAGAGACAAGATTATATTCCCTATAATTTTGTTTTCTCAGCACAACTTTTGTTAACGTTATTGAGTGAAATTCTATACACAGCACAGTGACAGAGCTCTGAAAACTAGCAAAAAGATTTGGTGTGCATGTTTGGACTCTGATCAGTTTGTGTTTTCCAGGTTGCCCTTGTAGTTCTGAGTGTTAATGTGAAACAGCATTAAACCCTCATCAAGCAGTGCACTGCTTCCTGCTGGGAGGACAGAGTTTCAGTTAATCTCCCTTTTTGTGTTCGTAGGACTGACAGCTGAGCAGTTGTGATACGTAGAATTCAGCACTGCAAACTCTAAGGAAACAAAGTGTTTTCTAGGCTAGACTTTTGGTGGTCTTCTGTTAGAGATGCACCCCAAGAAGCACGAAGATGTGTATGTTGATCTTGACAGTGTGTTCATAAATGAACATAGCAATTGCTTATGTGCACAGAAAGTTATGGTGGGTTTTTTCTATGTCAAAGAGGCAAAGGTTGTGTCACTAGTGTTCATATGGCATAATTTATGTTTAAATTTCTCTGCAATTCAGCCTTGTCGTTACTAATATCAGAAACATTGAAAACTAGATTTTTGAAGTCCAGATATCTGAATTACATACCTTCTGGGCTAAAACTTGCATACATGGATGCTGACTCGCTTTTCTATTATTTTTGGGTAGCTTTTTGCCACTTACCTCAAAAAAGCAGATTTTTGAGGTGACAGAAAATACTCTTAGTTTCAGAAGCTGGAAGAACAAGAGAAAGGGTCTTGATAACTTACAAGATAATGTGTGCAGGCATAACACCTAGTGAAACAATTCTGTATGCAGGCCTAAACTGCTAGAGTTGGTGTTTGTCTACCTTAATGCTAGTGCTGTCTTACTGAAAATCAAATGGGTTTTCTTCTTTCATAAACTGTAGCATAGGAATCCTTTTGCTGTAGAAGTGGCTGCAATTCAGTACCAGTCATTGAGCTATATAGTAAATAGATTTTACTTTAAAGAAACACTTCTGTTGGATGACATACAGAATATCACCATGCTGTCAGCCTTGACTTGCGTCATTTTGGTTGTAAAAGAGTAGGGCAATGTGTCAGTCTTTTTACTGTTGGCTCAAATTAATGCCTGGGAAAAAACTTAGCACACCCAAGTAGTTCACTAGGTGTCTCCATCTCAATCCTTATTTTATCTAGAGGGGTCCCAGTTGAAAAACTTGAATTCCCATCTCTTCCCAAATCAGGCCAGCAGTAATGTCTGAAAAACAACTGTGACCATTATAGTTCAGGAACTGCAGGATGCTTTTGAATTTTTGACTGAAGGGTGCTAAAGAAATGTTTTCTGTTAGCTGAGAGTGTACAGGTGGTGCAATTGTAATTACTACTTTATAGGCCAGAGCACTTAATCACTGACAGTTTGATTATACGGCTTTTATGAATGACCTCATGGCATGCAAGTCAGCTGAGGGGGCCTCCTGGGGCAGTACAGATGCTGGCCTGAGTACAAAATGAGAGGTGGCAAAACTGAGGGGTGGTGGGGAGGAGCAGCAGCAGCAGATGCTCACATGACTGACTATGTGAAATCAAAGTCTGATCTGATAAAAGTAATTGTAATTGCAGTCAAGCCTTCATTTCATCCCAATGGTTCAAGCATTGGGCAGGGAGTGAAAATGAAGATTATTGATATACACAGATAATTTTGAGTTTGGATTTCTTACCTTTGGCCTGCTGCTCTTTTCGACGCTGTGCTTTTCAGTGTGTTTTCATTTCATAAGTTTAGTAGTCATACAGCACAGAATTAGTTTGATAAATGGGTTCCAGTGCAGTAAAAGTTTATGAAATTTTGCCACTCCAGAGGAGTTCTGGCTTGTTGGCTGTGGATAGGCAGTAGACCTGGCAAGTGGAATTTCTGCTTCTTCTCTTGCAGCCATTTAGCATAAGCAAATACTGCAGACTTAAATTTTCAAAAGGGTTCCCTAATTTTGGGTGCAGCCCTTCACTATTTATCTTAAGGGTCTTCAGCCAGAACCGTGTACAAAATTCTATAGTTTTTGTTTATACACACTGCCTATTTTGCCACTTTATTTTAATAACAGCATGGAGCTACTTGCATCAAACAGTTTAATCTTAAAACAACATTGGAGGTTGTATTTTAAGTCTGTTGATGAAAGCATTATTATGCTTTGAGGAGCTATTCAAGAGTTGACTACAGGAGCCAAGTGGTTGCCCTTAAAGCATGAGTATTTTCTAATAGTTGTGGTCTGTCCGTGATTCATTTATCCATTTACTTATGCTTCTCCCATTTTTTTTTCTCCTGCAACTTTCCATGCAAAAAACAGATTGAAACATCCAGTTGCCATACACCTTACCTCTTCTCTAACAGCAGTTCTTGTTACAGCCAGCTGGGCAGGTGGTCCAGGAACGAGAGGAAGAGTAGCCAATGCTGAGAGCAGGAAGGAGACGGTGCAGTATCTATTTTCATTCTGCTGTTAAGATCAAGTCATAAACAGCCTTAGAGTGGGGGGTCCTATACAAGTGTCTGGTCAAAAAACAGGTTCCTTCACCCAGAGGCCTAATTCTCCAAGGGCAAGATACTAATGAAATGAGAAGGCTCATCACTGCCATGGTTGGATGATACTATGTGTGGTCTTCTGTGGTCTTTTGATAGAAGTGTACCTAGAAGAGGGTGGAAAAGCATAGCAGGTGCTGGGGAAGTTAATGACCTTAAAGTGCCTGATGGTACTTCGTGAGTCTGATGCCTAACTGATATGTTGGGTATTACTAGTGGCTGGTAGAAAGCTACCATAAGTAGAGGTAAGGGTTACTAGCAGCAGAAGTCCAGTAAGTTCATGTTGTCATCCTGGATTTGAAGTTGAAGAATGTTGGGACTGCTGACACAGCTTCGTGCTTCAAGGACTCAAGAGAGGTGAGGTTGCAGATCTTCCTCACAGCCCTGTTAATGTATAACTGAAAAGAAAAGGAAATAAAAGTCTCCAGATAGCTCTCATAATTGTTCTGTTGGGGATGGTCATATCTGCAGTCTTCTCCTGTTTATTCTATCTGCATTCTGTCCTGAACCAAGCAAATTTGTGACTAGGTGGTGTGGAGGAGTACCTATTGCCAGTGTCAACACCCTGCTTGCAACTGAACAGTATGTTTCGAATACAGAGAGGTTTCTAGCTGATACACAACCCCTGTATTTGAAGACCTGTGCCAGAAAATGAATGAATCTGGCAGCTGTCATCTGTCATGGGAATAAGGGGTCCTGTATTATTTCAGTTTCTGAAAGGCATCAGGTTTAAGGATGTTCAAGAAGAAAGCTAGAAAATCTGTTAGGGAATTTAAATCTATGGATCAGAAATTGATCTTTGAAGTAGAATCGCTTTGAATCAAGATTCAAAAATTAAAGTTTATATAAGAATCTTGACTCTGTATGTGTTTTTTTTTTTTAGGGAACTGTTATATAAATCATGAGCAGTAGTTAATTCCAGTAGCTGAGCTTCAGACAACTTTCATTAAAATCATGGCTGAAATTCACTTCAAAGTTGTATGGGAGATAAAGCAGTTTAACTGCCTTGTTGTGAGTGTGCTGTAGACTTGTCTGACCAAACAGTCTTTTGGCTTAAATCTGACTGTTCTAGCTATCCTCTTTTCCCCACATATTTATCCACCTTGCTCTGCATTACAGGATCCTTGTAGTCTTCATGTTACATGTGGTTATATTACTTTCCTAGATAGTGAAGGAAAAGGTAGAGAATGGAAATGTTTTTCTGCTATATGTCCTTGACTTCTGTAACTGTCATTTAACTCGGTTATCTACCTTAATTCAAATGTTGAGTAATGTAATATAAAAAAATTTACCAACAGTGGATTGTTATCTGGAGCAGTGGATTGCTATCTGTATCTGATTGCTTCTGCTATTTTTATTTCCTTGCTTTGCATGAGATGGGGCAAATTTGAGAGGGACTCCAGAGCTATTGATTACAAAGTTAATGATTAACTCCCTCTGGGGAAGTCTCTGCAGCCCCAGAGAGTGGCACCTGGGTGAGCTGTCATGGCGCTTACCCGTTGGTTATGGTCTCTCCTGGATGTCTGGTATCAGATGGGGTTCTGGGTTAAGTGAACCTTTGGCCTGACCCAGTAGAGTAATTTTTACTTTCTTCTTTGCTGGAAATCCATTTCTGTGCTCTAATTGTCACATATCTCAGGCAGTAACTGGGGGCTTGAGTGTAGGGGGGAAGGTTTTTGAGTGCTTTTTTACACACGTTGGAAGAGAAACAGGGAAGAAGGAAGGTTTGGAAAAAATAGCCTGAAATGTCACTTACTTTTCTGACTAACTACTGAATCAGTCAGGTTTCCCTTCTTGCATCTCTCACGCTGCTCCTAAATTACATTCTTAGATTGCAGATCATTATCATTCTTGTTCTGCTGTCACTTATAAATGGCAATACTCATTCACCTTCTCTGATTTTTATAATTTCTCTGTCCCTTTCTTTCTTGTTATTGCTGAGCATCATGCTTGTACTTATCTTTCCCTTGTTGTGGTTCTTCCAATCTCTCTTGGTAGTGGTGAACATGCAGTAAAGCTTCCATTATTACTGGTTTTATAGTTTTCCATCTCTTTTAAATTAGTTACATAATTTTTCGCTCTTTTTTATTACATATGGAAATTAGTAAAATGTGTCTTGACACTGGGGAATAAGCAATACGTATACCAAAAGTAATTTGTCAACAACTTTAGATTTTGGTATGGTGGTGTGTCATACCATAAACCTTACACAATAGTTAACTTCTTGCTTACACCTTACACCTACAGAAACCAACTCAATTTTTCTCTAGAGAAAGGGTGACATATTAGAAAAAAAATAATCTAAAATTAAACCAGAACTGTTTATCAACTTCTTATGAGTACTACTTACATAAAAGGTTAAGAGCCTTCTTCCCAGAAGGACTTACTTAAGTTTTTGCTATTGTAATAGGGGTATTATGATGTAAATATTTCCAGTATATCATTATAACAGTGGAAATATATATGTGTTGCTGGGGTTGAAAATAGGGTAGAGATGAAGAGCTAGTCATTTGGAATTTAGAAAAATAAGTCTGTATCTGGGATAGTCAAAAATGAAAAATAGCAAGAAAAATCAGCCTTCACAGCCTCTCTGAGGAACCTAAGAGTGAAAGAAGCTGTTTTACTAAAATAGGAACATACATTGACCTGTATCCAATCTTCAAAGCCAATAAAATGCTCTTGAATGTCAACAGCTACTTTATTTTGTCAAAATAAACCTGTTTGACACTTTCTTTCAACTGGAATCTGAACAAGAAGAACCAAAATACAGAATTCAATGTATGTCGAGTATCTTTGGTCGGTGGCATAATGTGGTAAGTAAGAATATACTGGTAGTGGCCTATGTCTTAAATTAAGAAAATACTTCAACTAGTTCTTTTATGACTGTACCCTTACAGCTTGGCGTATGTTTTCATATTCAGTTACTATGTGGAAGGTGTTGACAGAAAATGAAATTTTAATTTTATACACAGCCAACAAATCTTAATAGTGGCCTGATTTTTAGTAATGAGACCTCAGCAAAATATGTATGTCACCAGGGGGGAAAAACATTCATCAGTTTGGAAAAATCCCTAAACCTGTTCATCAGCCACCTGTCTTAAATTGCTCCTCCTTTTCCAAGAGAGAATTTTGTTGCTTTCTGAAGCCCCTCTAACTGAAAATGACACTTACTCAATTAGGAAGGAGAGAAGTGATATTCCCAACTAGACAACAGTCCATGAATATCAAATGCACACTTGTTCATAATCCATCAAATTAAATATTCAGTTAATATAGAATAATTAACCTGAGAAATTAATATTCTCGCAGGAGACTTCATGAGCAAGAAATCTAGACTAGTAATTTTTTAAACAGTCAAATTTTGGATGGAATTGAGCAAGAAATTTTTTTAACCTTTGCTGAGCATCTTAGACTAAAATCATTGTTTGTTATGGCTCTTGACTTTTATTGCATCAGTGTCTATACAGTCTGTGCTATATATATGCAGTGTGCTTACTGTTTGGAAATAAGAGTAAAACTGTAAGAGCTAATATAAATATCTTCCTGCGGTGTTCTTCCGGGTGTCACATGTATTTAATCTGCAGAAAGATAACCTGCAAAAATTATTGTGAGGTGCTTTTCTGTGTGTATGTCCCCAAGGACTTTGTGCTCTTTTTCTTCTTCAGCATAATGAAAGAAGAGGCTGGCTGTTCAAAAGTACCTGAAAGACTAGGTTTTTAAGAATTGATAGGGCAGGTTATTATTTTGGTTGATCAGTCACCACATCTGTATTTGAGTGTTTTTATCAATTGTTTTTATCCTAGGTCTTTTGATTTGTACTGGTAGTAACAAAAAAGGAATGACTTAGCCACTTGAAATAAAAATTGCTTCCATCTGGACTGTGTAGATCTGTATGAGGGTAGATTTTAGGTTTCTGTTTAAAAAAAAAAAAAAAGGCAGGAGAGGAAGCAGGGAGATAATTGCAGACCTGAATCTGAAAATTGTAGTCTTTGTTTTCAGAGAAAAAAATATAACAAAGACTCACAAACCATTTTTTTTTAATTAATATTATTTGAATCTTTCAGACTTTGGAAACAGTAGCTTGTGCACTGCAGCCATTAAGAAAGAAATCTTTTTCATAGAAGTTGTTCTGTGAAACCAAACGTGTTAGCTTAACTGGGTTCAAAGTTTCACTTAGTCTTTTCATAGTAACCCAGTTACTTGGCTTTAATTTTGCAGTCAAATTAGTAATATTGCAGTACACATTAAGATATCTTGGTGTAAAACACATCTAGAGAGGGATAAATACTTACCCAGTTATTTCATCATAAGCTTATCGGTAAGCATTTGTGATTTAATTGTTTGTTTTTAAATTGGACCTTCCCTGAAAATTTTACTGCTCGGATTTTTTTATTTGAGATATTTCTGAAATATGGGTTTAACAATAAGCAGATGATTCGCAATTGAATGGTTCACAAACAGGAGCGGCAGTATTACGGAACATCTGATAAAGTACAGCAGCAGCTTTAATTTTAAGGTATCTTTCAAGGTCTGTACATCTTATCACGTGGATGCCACGTTTCATTCATCTGGACAACCTTGCCTATCCACCACTCTCAAATATGAGCATGTATGTCTCTGCTTTGCATGATCCACCCCACAATGGATGTCTGATGCAAATATTAGCAGTCAGGGCTCTGCAGCAAAATTCCCAGAGTGAGTGTAGGGGGGAAAGGCACTAAGATCACTTCTTTTCAGTTTTAGAGGAGTACAAGTACATGTTTCCTGAGACAAGAAGGCCAGAAGTCGTCTTTTTATTTATGTTACTATCAAAAAGGTATTTTCATTTACTCAAAAGATAACAGCTTTTGTGTACCTTAAAGTAAAATAGCAGCAAAGGCATCTGTAATTTTTACGTGAGTTTGTTGAATGATCTCCGCAATACTCCTTTATTTTATGCTTACTGAATTTATCTTGCGTTAAAGCTTTAGTGCCTTCTCACTGCTAGTGCTTTAGAGCTGGTTAGCTAAAACACATCAAACCGGCAACAAAACCACACTTATTTTAGTAGTCAGGCTAAGAAGCTGTGGTGGAACAATTTGCAGCAATGTCAAAATCTCTCTTCTGTCTATTTCTTTCAGAAAGTACCTCTGAGCCTGATTCACGAAAAACGTACACTCTACAGAATTACTTGAACAATGACTACAAGTACAGAACACATAATTTGCAGTGGATTTCAGGTGATTGATATCTACATACAGCATGAATGTCAAGAAAATTTATTACCTTCAGTAAGCTGAGGTGACTACTGTATCCTGAAAAAAAATATTTAAATTATTTAATGGTGCCATTATAGAAAGGTGCATAGCTCAGAGTTGTGATTTTTTAATTTTATTTTTTTCCCCCCTTTCAATACATGTTCACATTCATGGCAAGCTATATTCTCCTACTGCTGAAAGAGCATACTTGCTTCTATGCTTTTTTGTAGAAGCATGTTATCCTATGAAGTGTGTCAGCTTCCTGTGCATGAGGGTATCAGGGAATAGGAGGATACATGCCCCTTTTCCTTTTGAATATGCATAGTGTCCCGCGGGAAAGAGGTGCCAGAAGGCAGAGTCTGTGAGCCCCAGTACTAGTTTTTGTACACGTTCTTGTTCAGTAAGCATCATTTTGTTACAGAAGTGGGAAATGCAACATTGACCAGATTTTTGAATTTTATTTACTACTTAAAAAAATAAGGGGAAAAGAGAAGTAACTGATGAGGAATTTACTTATTGTTTACTAGCAGCTCTCTTGTTCTTCCAGGAAATCAGTATCTTCACAAAACAGCTGATGGGAACATTCTACGTATCAATGCTGACACAGGAACATCCTCAGTAATCTTGGCGAATACAACATTAGTACGTTGACTTATATATGCAGATGTTGGGAAAGATACTAAATTTAATGTTTTGTTCTGTGCATTTCTTTGAAATCAGTGCTTAATGCGTTCCTTTTGCCCTTTGTTGACAGGATAAATACAAGGCAACCACAGTTATATTGTCTCCTGACCAAAAGTTTGCTCTTCTGCAGTACAGCTATACAAAGGTACAGGTGCACTTTACCTCTCTGAGGACAAAACTGGGAAATAAAGATTTGGGAACAACTGCGAGGCTGAGAGAATGTGGGGGAAATGCAGGAGGATGGATGAATGGATGTCTGTAGGGGAACAGTGAAGTTGGGCAGGCAGGAGGAGAAGAGAAGAGAGACTGTGGGCTTGGCACAAGAGATATGACTGCCTGAGAAAAGAAGCTGGATAAAAAGTAGACCAGGAGATATCACAAGGAAAGTGAGGCTGAGTGGTTCATCTGGGAAGACAAGCTAGAAGAGTAGATAGGCATGACTGTCCAAGGAGTTGTGTGTGTAAGAAGTGATGTGTAGATATGCTTGTATACATATGCTTGTACATATATGTTGTGTATGTTTATGGTTGTTATATTGTGGTGTTAGGACATAAGAATTTCAAACTGAGATGAATGAAAAGCAGCATCTGCTTATAAAAGAAGGCTGTCCCCTTGCGTTTGAAGTGGACTTGGGTGTCCTTGTTTGCTACTGTCACCAAGCATGTGAAAAACCTTTAGCATATGCCTCATCCTGGTTTGGTGCTGAAACGTGCAACAAAGGTCAACCTACGTTTATGCCAGGTGGCATGAAAACCTGACTGTGTGCTGTTGAGGACAGTCACAGAAGCCTAATGGAGGTGGTAATTTGCCCTACAGCTTGTGTGCTGAGAAGCCAGTAAATTTGTTGCTATTTCCTTTTTTTTTTTTTTTTTTCTAGAGAGCTGCCTGTTTTGTTTGTAAAAAGCTCAGTGCTGATTTGTGCAGTGTACAAATACTCAAGCACTGTGTCACTGAGTTCTGTCTGCATATTCTGGCTTTGCAGTCCAGAAATGCCTCTCACAGTGTGCCAGCCTCAATCCATGCACTCAGTCATCACTTCTTTTCAGTTTTAGCTTCCTTGCTAGGTACTACTAAGCCAGTTACCTTTTGTCTTTCTGAATTGTTTAGAATTGTTTGACTTTTCACCGCATCATTAGTAGCCACAAAATGCCTTATATTTTTCCAGCCACCCCAGACATCCCCTCTACTTGTGATTTATTGCTCTGTAGTATTTTATTTGTTGCAGTCGTAAGAGTTTTATTTTAATGCTGAAGCAAGATCTTTTAACCTTTATATAATAGTGTGATTGAAAGTTCGTTATTATTAATCTTTTATTGCAAGAAAACAGAGTAATGAATCATGAGGATGTAGACGCTTCTTATGTAATAGCCATCTGGTTGTGTAGTCCTAACTTATTGTTTTATATCTTCATACAAATCTTCAAGAACCATCATAGAAGGTAGCATTATTGTAACATGTCAACACGTGGGCTATATCAAACCTCTTCAACCCCACAAAGTGAACACATTTAAATGTGTCTGCTTTATCATAATCGTCTTTCTCTCTGTAAGTGTCCACAGAGTGGTACAGACTTCAAGAGGCAGGTTTCTTAGAGAAGGGGTTTGTTTCTGTGACAGTATTAATGGGAATAGGTCACCTTGGAACTGGAGGAACTTCTATAGAAATACTGCTGGGGCTTGTGAGGACTGCTGAACAGTAAGATGCCAAGTTAAATAATACAGCATGGAAAATGAGACAGAAAACAGCAAGTGCGCCAGTAAAGCAGAAGGAGGAGGATTAACTGTGCATAGCTACGATAGTCTGCCACATAGCTACAAGGATTTCTGAAAATCCACAGCATCTCTGGCCTCTGTATCTCTATCCTTGATCAGTCAGTGGCCTCTGTCATAGCATTTAAGTGATGGCCTCAGAGCAGTGGCAATTATTTAGTCTTTTCTTAAACCTTGCAGAGATTTGTTACCCTTGTATGTTCATTGTGTTCTGTTTGTCTTAAACAAAAGCATGAGGAAGGTTTCAGCGGTAATTCAAACTATAAGAGATGTAAATCCCAGTGAAATTTATTTTCTTAATATTAAAAATAATTCTTTTGCAGTTGTGGAGGCATTCCTATACAGCTTCATATCACATCTATGATTTCAATAGCAGGTCAGTAATTTTTGTACACGAGACATAGTTTTAACATTATTTTGCAATGAAATGACTTTTCACTGATTTCTCTTAGCTGCATTTTGTTGTTTGTTTTTTTTTTCCAGTTCTGTTTTAGATGGCAGACTACTACATAATGATACACAATATATATCCTGGTCACCTGTTGGTCACAAACTGGTTAGTAAAGATAAGTAAAATATATAAACATTCATTTTTGTAGATGTGACGTGGAAGCTCACATTGTCTGTACCCTTGAGGTTTGGGGACTTTCTTACTTAGATAAAGTAGCTGAACTAGTTTCCAAATCGACTGCTGTTGCTGGAAAGACTCCAAAATCCCTCTGTGTGTTTTGACTTGTTCTTTAAAGAAGATGTATTCCTGTAGTGGCCGCAGTAGTCATGAAATGCACAAATGCACAGGAACTTCATGTTTTTACAGTTGCAGACAGTAGCTCATCCCTTTCAAAGGCAGCAGTATTACAATTGTCTGATTACTCATCACTGTGATTTTTATCTCCTAATTACACCCTAATCAATGAAGTTTTATTTGGTAGCTGCATGTAACAGGGATTAGAGGATCAAAATCTGTTTTGTACTCTTTCCCACTGTCCTTTTCTTCCTTCTCTCCTCCCGAGTCCATGGCAATGGTGACAGCCACTGTGTTTGCAAGGCTTGTGTGCTCCCTGTGGTGAGCATTGGATCCGACTACAGAGCTATTACAGCAGAATGTGGTGTTTATTCTTATTGCTTGTAGATATAAGGATTATAGAGCCCAGCTGCAGAAGCAAAGGATGTTGAAAAGAGCTTTCTGCATCTTGGAGCAAAGCTGTGGAATAAAACTGTGTTCTTCAGTTTTGGAGAGGAAAAACGGGGGTGATAAGAGAGGCAAGCAGGTGCCAAAAACTGGAGGAGTTCTGAGTGCTACCGAAGAAATGCACCATCTTTACAGATTTATTGGCAATGCTGGGACCCCCATCAATGTTTTATCAAAGTACTGATGGTTTTCTTTGAAAGACAAATTAGTGAAAAACAATTTCTAATGAAGGAAATTAAGCTTGTCTTTTAACAGAAAATGAATAGCAAGGTTTTCAAAACTTGATACTGTAATCATGTCATCTATCATAGTTGCTTGATTTTTGCATCTAGGCCTGAAGTTAAGTTGCTACACATGATTTGTATTAGTAATTCAAGTTCATTAAGTATCAATGATGTTTGGGGAAATGCAACTTTCAAAGACAGTTTTTGTTATCTGGTGTACAAGTAAATTTCTCAGTAGGTTAGGCAAAGGAAGGAAGTAGAATTTACTCTAACAGTAATTGTAATCACAGTGATGTTTTCCAGGCATATGTTTGGAATAATAATGTTTATATAAAAACTTCACCAACAACAGAACCTGTGAAAATCACTAAAAATGGAGAAGAAAATAAAATTTTCAATGGAATACCAGATTGGGTTTATGAAGGTAACTGCCAAGCATATTTTACTTTGCATTATGATGTAAAAACTTTGTTTTATTATAATTATTTTATTATAACTGTTATTTCTTATTATTGAAAAGTTCAAAATAATCTAAGTCTGTATTTTAACAGAAGCATGCATCCTTACTGGGCTAGTGTGAGGACCTGAGGATGGAAATGAGTTGGCCTAACTCGCAGCATGTCACTGGAAATCATAGTGTGTGAATTAGCTTCTTAGGCTAGATTATAAGCATTGATCTACCATCTCATTTCAGAACACCGACAGTCTGCACTTTGGTATTTGAACTTCAATTAAAAAAAAAAAAATCCTATTAAAAACTAATGAGAACAGTACCTAGGATAGAAGAGCCAACTTATCAATTATAACTTAAAACACATTTGTATTTCTTTCAGAGGAAATGTTTGGCACCCATTCTGCTCTGTGGTGGTCTCCAAATGGCAATTTTGTGGCATATGCAGCATTTAATGATACAGAAGTTCCTGTTATAGAGTATTCCTTTTATTCTGAGGACACCTTGCAGTATCCAAAGACCATTAGAATACCGTATCCCAAGGTCTGTGTTATTTATTAAACATGGATGTTCTGCAGTTTCATTAAGAGAGTAGTCTCATTTAATCAGTTTCTGCTAATGAAAATATTGTCTGTCTCTCCTCAACAGCTTGCTGTGATTACTCTTTCTGAAGTCAACAGTATCTGGCAATGTTAAAGTATTTTATTATTACAGAGGAAGGCTAAAAAAAAAAAAAAAAGTATGATTTAAGGTTTTATTGTTTCACCAGAAAATTTTGAGGTAGCGAGTAGATGCTCTTAAGGAATTCAAGTTGGTAAAAGCGTTTGGCAGATGTACATTGTGTTAAGGTTGTGTGTGGTATTGATAATGGAATCTTCTTCAACTAATGTAGCATTCTTAGTTGTTGGATGCGTCCTATATTGGGATTCTTTGCCCACACCTAAAGCTCTTTCAGTTTTAGCTGTGAGAATGAAGCCTTTAGTGCATGCAGCTCCTTCTCCTCCCCTTTCCTCTCCACATGACTTTGTTCTCACTGCTCGTGGCACAGTTGGCGCTGGACTAAATGGTGTGAGAGTCAGAGTCCAAAGAGGTTCTTTCAGATACTCCACAAGTCACGGGTTTCAGACTTAATTGACCTGTGTGAAGTTATTTGACATTATATGGGATTTTGATTTAGCAGAGCAATGCACTTAAGACACAAGTACAAAATACACTTAGACTACAAGAATTGCACTATACTGCTGAATTGCAATACAAACTTGGTTCTCATTGCTGGTCTCCGTAATCTGCTCACTGCCACAGTGCTGGGTATCCCCATTGCCAGGAAGGAATGCATGGGTTAAAACCATCTCAAACCCATCACTTTCTTCAGTTATTTTTGTTCATCATTTGGTTTTTATACTCTGGGCTGGGACACCTATATATCCCTCCCATGCTGGTCTGGCTAGGTCAGGGAGGTATTTTCACTCTTGATTGACTGGGGCAGAACAGCTGATACAGCCAACTGATTGCTCATCTGATACAGCTGTTTGTCTGGTGTAAAAGCTACCCTCTGGTCCTCTTTGTGCTAAGTTTGGCTTCCTGTGCAGCAGGCGTGGTCAGTCAGTCCCTACTCTTCCCAAGGCTTCAGGAGCACTTGCCTTTTTTTATCCCCTTGGAGCCTGCCCCAGAGGGGTCACTGACGCTCACAGCAAGCTGCTGCTCCCTGACAGCTGCAGGTGCTCTGCCCTGAGCCTGGCGCTTGTGAAGAGATGTGGAATGAACTGCCAATTAAATTACACCTTTTATTGCAAACTCCTTTGTTTGAAATATTCCTGACTTCTGGAGGGGGTCAACTTACTACTACCTAACTGTTATGAGGACTTGGCTAGTTAACTACTAGAGAAGCTGTTGCTGGCACCGTTATTATATTGCTGTCAGTAGCACTACATTAAAAATAGTGGGGTGCATGGTACAGTCACAGATTTCTTTGTGGTATAGGCAGTTTTTATATGATCACTTAACGTAAGGTATGTTTCCATGAAGAAGCACTTTTCTGTCTGTTAGAAATGGATTTGATTCACTCTTGGGTACTGTGTGTGGCATGTGGGACAAGATGTGGTCAAACAGTGTTTTGGGTACAGCAAACCCTTTGTAGTTACAAATGTTTCTAAATGTAGTAGTCTTTCTTGCCTAGAAATACATAACTAACACTTTCACATAAAAAAAATACAAAGGATAGTTTATGTATTGATCTTAAGAACTGCATTTAGGAACTTGTCTTTTCACATGTTTGAAGTTGGCTGGTTCTACCTGATGGTCTGTAGTAATGTCTTTGTCTATAGTTTCAAACACTTCACTAGGAATGTTCTCTCTTCAAAAGTACAATGAAAAATTTTATTTTTAGGCAGGAGCTAAAAATCCAACTGTGCAACTCTTTATTGTGGATACTAAATCTCTTCCCGAGTTCCGCTCTGCTGAAATTTCTCCACCTGAAGAAATAAAATCAGGGTAAGAAATTTTGGTTGAATGTTTATTTGTTTCTTTTGTTGGAGGAGGAGGAGCTTTTATGTGTGACCACCCTATATTCTGTGTATATGACAGTTTTTCCCAGTCATGTGGCTCTGGTAGCAACAAGATTTACCAGAGAAAATCTGCACAGAGATTATCCTCCTAGTGATTATATATAGATGGCATATTCCATGTATGTTATATTCAGAATGTGACAAGTTCTTGGCTCATCACATTCAGTGGAGTCTAACTATGGTGAAGTCATTTCACAGTACAACTTTAATATGAGCAAGTTTTGGTATAATCAAATTATAATATATGTATTCCAATTCACTGGGGAGGGAAAAAAAAAAAAAAAAAAAACAAAAAACAAAACAAAATCTTAATGGTAAGTGAAGATTTGATTTCATTGGAAGCAGACTCCTTGCTGAGGCAAGGTATCATGGTTGTCTTCAGATTTATACTTAAAATGTTTGTTTTCTTTGGAAACGTGGTGAAAACCGGCACCTCTCACAGTAAATGGAAAATTGTATTTTTCAAAATGCCACTGGAAATGCACAACATGATATAAATGTATTTTGTAAAGAGCAGCTAAATTGATTTAAAATGCATGCACACAGAATTTGGTATCCCAGATCTTGGGTTTTGTTTTTTCTTTTTAACAGTATTGTGGAAATTTTTTAGAGGTTTGCACTTACAAACATGATGGGTATGGAAGCGCAGGTTATACTGATAAACTTCAGAAAAAACAAAAGAGGTCTGTTAGCTACTGCATAAAACCAGCATTCTGTACATGGTGGCCAAAAAGCTATAACTGGAATGTCAGTGCTATTCTGTTTCATTCCTCACCACAGTGTAACTGACATCTCTGCGTTAACTGAGATACTCAAGTTTTTATGAATATGTTGTTTATCGTTTCTCTACAGTAACACTGCAATAGCTAGATGTTATATAGCTGTTGTGTGCCATTTTTCTCCAGAATTTCAGAGCCTCAGAATTAAAAGCCCTTTATGTTTTGGTCAGTTCTGGTTAAGATCTCTGCTGTCTTAGAGTTGTTTTTCCTTTTGTTAACACCTAATGAAGCTGAACAGCGCTGTTGTGTGACCTGAGGAGAATAATCATCATCTGCCTTCCAGCCTTGTACCCATCTGGCTAACACAAGCCTGAGTTATGTGGAGTTAATCCATTTTTAAATTAATGTAACACTCTGTAAATGAGGATTAATACAAAGCTAAATCAAGTCTTGAATGATGAATGTAAGGATGGAAACGTAGTCTTTCTCCCAACAGCTAATTCAAATAATGGTTGAGCCTGAGCATGTGCATCCTGTAAACACTGAGGTGGCCAGAACAAGTCTTGTGGAATTTTGCAAGAGCAAAAGTACATGAGCGGGAAAAGGAAGTGATGTGCAGTGTTACTGTTGGGTAGTTTTGCTCCTGGAAGGACAAAATAATGCATATTTGCACAGTACCTATATTTATAATGCTGTACGACAGGAAAACTTAATTTTTGCAGTGGAAAATTCTGATTTTACTTCCTTGGAAATAAGTAAATTCAAACTGGTGACATACCTCACCCCACCTGCCTGAGTGTGGATGTCAAGGGGAAGTGCCCCTGCTAATGTTGCCTGTTGCAGAGCTGCTTGTATGCACAGCACTTGTACCCCCACATTAGAAGGGTGCATGGTGCGTTTAGGTTTCAGAGGGCAAGTTTTATTACCTGCCAAGGAGAGCTGCCAGAATCTGGAATGGCAGTGCTTTGCCACATAAGATGGTAGATGAAACCTGACACTTTTTGCCTGAATGACCAGCATGAAATCCATACAGCATTTAAACACTGCTTTTAACATCATGGGTACTGGGGGCTCCTGTTGGCTAACAGGAGAATGAAGGCAGTGGATGCTTCTTGTCTGAAATGATCTGTCCTAAAAATAAGTCGTCTTCAAAGGAGAGAGCTCCAGACGGTGATTGCAGGAATATCCCTTCTCAGCAGCAAATGAGGAAGGGCAATGCAAAACTACTGTACTCTATACTTTAAGTTAATTGCAGCTTAGTTAACATTTCATGGGTTGTTGAAAACTGAAGATGCATTCCTATAATAATAGCATAATAATTTTTTGTTGGTGGTTTTCTTCTTGTACTGTCTGTCTTGTCTGATGGATGATTTATAGTTTCCAGAATTGTTAACTTCTCTCACATTGAAGGAACAGAAGCTGTGGGGCTCATTCTCCATTTACAAAACAGGGGAAACCACTATTATAGGTATATGAAGAATAGTAATTTGATTTTTATTTTCAAACAAACTCCTGCGGAGTGATTTCATAATATTATTGGTCTAAAATATATTGTTTGAAGCCAGGGACAGTAGCAGTTAAATGACCTACCAACTTCCTAGTCAAATATGAATGCAAAAATAGACCTTTTTCATTATTTCTAACCTGCAATCTAGAAATAAACCTGAAAGTGGTCAGTAACCAGTTAGCATATATTTTTAATCCATCCACACTAATTGTAGTGTTTTCTTTTCCTTTTTTTCCTCCCTCCTCACCCCACCCCCCCCCCACCCCAGCAGTGATCACGAAGATACTTACTCTCACCACAAAACTTCCCACACATTTTTGTTAACTAACTTTGGGGAAAAAGGGAACATGAACTTGGAACTACGTCAAATGTGCAAATTCCAGTTAAAAATGTATACTTGCTTTGGAGGGGAGGTTTGTTTTATTTTAGTTCATAAGGCTTCTAGGAGATTGGGGAGATCTAAAATAAGAAAAGACGAGTACATCTAGCAGATCGTAATGATAAACAAAACCACAAAATTTTGGTGTGCCTTTTTAAAATTAATATACAGAAATATTCATTAAAATTATATTTTTTTTCACATACTCCCAATTCTTCATGTCAAGTAGATGGTATTCTGAATATGAACATAAAATACTCAAATAGTAATATCTGTTCTTGGTATGATCTTTCCCTCCATTCTAACTAATGGAAAAAAGTACTAAATTGAACAAAGATTTGTATCATTCAGAAAGTGCTTACAAGCAACCAACTTTACGCAGCTAAAATCTAGGGCCCATACAACTTAATATTCAGAAGAATTTCCTCTAGATCCACACAGTACAAGATTTATGAACAGTCTGGAATAGATATTATTTTATGCATTAGAGGATAGTGATCTGACTGTTAGAATTTAATTGCTGTCTTTCTGGAAGCGGGTATGTACAAACTATCTAATTCTTTATTGTATGAATGAAGATAACCAAGGCATCTACTAGCAGCAAAAGCAATTGACAAAAAAAAAAAAAAAGGCTCAATTAGGTTTACATCATTGTTTATTGTTGAAGAGTAGATTGAAATGAAAATAGCCAGATGAGTCTCATTCAGTGAATTGCTGAGTGCTATGGTATGGTATGCTATTACAGCAAGAATTTTAAATATCTAATTCTATTGCTGTTTTCAGGGATCATTATTTGAGTGTTGTAACATGGGTGACAGATGAAAGGATCTGTCTGCAGTGGCTCAGAAGAATTCAGAATTTTTCAGTCCTCACAGTCTGTGACTTTGAAAGTGCTACTGGAAATTGGTCATGTCCACAGGTAAGAAAAATGAGGTGGGAGTGTCGCAGTGCTTGATAAATGAAACTAGAAAGGAGTAGCATATCTCTGTATGTTTATCTTTGTAGAAGCATAGCCTGGTGTAAAATAAACATAATTGTTGTGGGATTGTTTGTTTTTTCTTTCTTAGGAAAAACAACTTAAGGAAGAAAGTACAACTGGCTGGATTGGCAGAGTGAGTGTTCAATTTCGAAAACTGCTACATGCTAAATAACACTGATAATTATGAAAATTTTGTATGAGCTTCTTGCCAATTGCAGTGCCTCTTGTGTGTAGGTCTGATCCATTTACTTGTTGCATTTTGCATGCATAGGAAAAAATGGTCTCAAATGGAGTTGCTATGCCACCCCACTCCCAGTTTTAAGCTTTTATGGGTGTGGGGTTCTGAACTCCCATGCTGGGCTGACAGTGCAGCATGGGCTGGAGCTGTAACTGCATCCTCCGCGACCAATGCATCATGTTCAGCTTGCCAAAAACCAGAGTGCTCCTTCCAGACTCCTTTTTAATTCTGACCTACCACTTCAGTAGCAGTAGGTGGGGGAGTGCAGGAGCCAGGATTCAGAATTCCCTTTGTTCTGGGGGAGTTGTCAGCTATGCTGGTTTGGCTGCTCTCCAGTCTTCCTGCCACCTCCAGAATTATCTAGGGGATAAAATGTATTAAGAAGTGTGTCCTATAACCTTTGAATTGTATTGGAGGAAAGGCATAAAGGATGAAAGTAATTTTTAACATTTCAGGTTGCAGCAAACCATTCCAGGTTCTCCTTGGGGGTTTTTATTTATTTATTTTTCCACTACCCGAAATATCGATTGAAGAGAACTGGGGACAAGATACATGTAACTGACCAGATTAAGATTTTCATATACTCCTGCCAAACCAATCGCTACTGTCTGGATGATGCTTTCCAAGCTGCCTCTCAGTCCTTTTGTACATGGTAGAGAGTAGGCACCTAATGAACTACACAGAAGATCTGGGGGAAGTGAAGCAGAGATGCAAAAGTTCAGACTTGGAGGGAGAAATGAGTTTCAGAGTTTTTGATGAGAACACAGAGTACACTTTCCACTCCCGCATTTTCCACACACTGATTATGCTTTAGTCACTAATTCACTTTTGAAGTCAAAAATGAAAGTTTAAAGAAATGCAAAGAGGGAGGCAACAGCAGGGATGAAATCATCCGCAGTATGAAGATGAGAGATCAACCCACCTGCTGTCAAATTTGATATGGAAAGGAAGGCCTTAACGCTGACACATTTTGCTTCTCTGCAGCAAAGGCTTCACAATTAGACAATGTGATGATCAAGCTGCAGACTTTGTAAACAGTTGTGCAAAATGAGAGGGCAAAATGCAAGTCTGTGCCATTAAACTAGGTTGTTGGTTTTTTGTTTCTTTTAAAGAGACAACCCACATCTTAGGAGCTGTTGGAAGAAATAGATAATCTCACTGTATGATTCTTGAATTTGAGAAGGGAGTGGAAAGTAGGGAGGATTGAAGAAGGGATAGGAAAGGTGTATTTATTCCTTTCTTTTATTCTTATCTACTTAGGGATGATAAAATGACACTTGACTGATATGGGATATTTTTATATATATATGAGATATGTATACATACACATATATATGTATATTCAATTCATATAAATGTATATACAAACTTCAGTAAATTATATATGGACATAAAATATATAGTTCTCTCTCTATAGTGTTGTTTTCTTTTTTTCAGAAAAAGAGATGAAATTGTACTTAATCTAAGAATGCTCAGAACAGCCTGTGTTACTGCATAAGGCTTCCAGGTCATGAGCTAAGTTAGAGCTTGCCAGTTGAGTTGAAGGAAAGTCACACTTTGAAAAAGCAAGACTGCGATAAGGGAGAAGCTAGCAAAATATTTGCCAGGTTATTTTTTGCAAAAATATTGCTAGGGAAGAAGGAGACATTATCTGGAGCACATGAGCTAGGAAGACTCAAGTTCTGTTATTGCTTACTGAGTGACCAGAGGCAAGTCACTTCATCTTTCTGTTTCACTTTCCATTTCAAAAAATGGGTGTAACATCTCCGAGGTAGTTCTGTTGCGTCAATTGGATATTTATCACAGAATTAACTTTTATTTCATTCTGCTTAATTTCATTCTTCTGGTTTTCTCTCCACTGTGTGAAGCACATCCGAATGACGGTCAGTAGAGGGAATCCATTAATTTCCATCACTCGCAGTTGATAAATGGATAGTTCCTTCATAAATATCATTCCAATTTAGATTCTCTGGCATTTTGTAATCACCTACTTACTAGCAAAATTTCTTCTTGGAAAGCAGCTCATTTTCTTTGAATAGAGGGGGACATAGAATTCAAAGAATTTGTTCAGAAATATGTGTTTTAAAATGGGAAATTCAAGGAAAACAGGTGTTTGATTTTTATATTGCTATAGGTTACAGTTGCATGTTGGTGTTGGACAGAATAAAACAATGACTTTAAAAGTAGATGCACATATTGTTTCCTAAAATGGTAGGAAACCAGGAACACCTGTAGGCCTTACAATCCTAGGGAGGTAGGAGGGGATATTGATCAGGGCTAATACTCGGGAAATTCTGCTGCTTAAGGAGCAAAAAAATATTTTGTGTGTTTACTTTTTTGGTAATGACTACAGGTTCTACCTACTAAGTCAGTAGGCAAAAATTTTTGCAGTACATTCAGTGATGCATTAAGTATTGAAACTCCTGTTTAGAGATACCAAAACCTAAATTTATCATCTTAGTTTTGAAGTTTTGTTGTTCATTTTAATAGACATCTCTCTTGTGTTCAAGTTTCAGCCATCTGTCCCTCACTTTGCACCCGACAATGCTACCTACTACAAAGTCTTCAGCAATGCAGTAGGCTACAAGCATATCCATTACATAAATGGCTCACAGGTAAGTAATGAGGTGTAGGACAGTCACTGCTGACTTGTGTTTCTCCTGGTGATCAAGAAGCTTCATGTTCTACTTTTTGCCTTGCCTTTTATTCCCACTCCAGGCTCCAGTACCCATTACGGAAGGAAAATGGGAAGTAATCAGCATAGAAGCTGTAACTAATAACTTCCTGTAAGTATTGTAATTAAGCTATTAATTCCTATCAGGAGAGCTTGTAACAAGGGTTTAAGCAATCAGGGAGGGAAATCAGGGAGAAGTTGTCATTTAAATAATTAAAAATCTGATCTAAACATGTAAGATAAACCTTGAAATATTGTCATGTACAGTAAATATTTTACCAAAACCAGTATGTTTTGCTTTTATAGATACTACATTAGTAATGAAAACAATGGAATGCCAGGAGGAAGAAATCTTTATAAGTAAGAATTTTTTTCTGCAGTATGAGTAAAATATTTGTTAATGAAAAAGAAACTTTAAGAAAAAGCATTGCAAAATAAAAGATTGGGATGTTCACAGTCTAATGTGGGATCCTGTATAGGATACTTAATGAAAATCAGCGTAGGAGTATAAACCGTAGAAATAAATATTTTTTTATGTAAATTTAGTAGTAAAGGGAAACTGTGAAAAGAAACAACTAATCCTCAAGCAACAAACCCCTAAAGAAAGTCTCTCATGCTTTTTTTGCTGTGATTATAATTGCAGTATTAATTGAACTCCAGAGTTTAAAGTCTGTTTTCTCTAACTTTTACATCAGTAAGGACTTTACTCCTGAATTTTAACATAGTTCATTTGGTCATCTTATTTAAAAAGCATACATTTGTTTAACATAGCTTAAAAAAAAAAAAAGTAATCTCTGAAATGAAGCTCATCTACTTTGCAGAGTGCTCTTGGAAAGCAGTCCAAGTTCTACTAAATGTGTTAGCTGTGATCTGAGTCAAGAAAGATGCCAGTATTATTCTGTGTCCTTCAGCAAAGACGCACAGTATTATCAGCTAGATTGTCGTGGTGAGTATATCCGGAATTAATTGACGTAAATATGACTTACTGGTTAGTTGGGTGGGGAAGTTCACTTCGTCAAGATCTTGATATGTACTGCGTAACAATGATATGTGTTGATATTGTTGGATAAATGTATTGGCAGTGGAAAAACATACTCCATCCTAGGCTCAAAATCACCTTGACAAAAATTATCAGGGTAAAATTTGATAGTTCTATCCATTAGTGGACCTAAAAGGGGTGCAAAAGACTCTTGTCTGCTGCGCATCTCCTGAGGAGGTGCATGGGAAGATCTGTCTGTAGAAGGAATTTGGAGGCTCTGGGAGCAAGGCGAGGAGCAGGCTGGGTAAAGAGAAGTGCTCTGTGTGTGGGAATAAAACTAAGGTAGTGATGTTCAAAAAAAATTCAATTAACATAATCATAAATTAAGCAGTGGGACTGTAGTCTGTCTCTGACCTGTAAGTGCTTGTGGTGGATAGTACAAGGGATAAACCTTTTTTTTTCCCACCCTTTGATTAAATCTTCTCTAAAATTTTACTTGAATTGAAATGTATGGGGTTTTTTAAGATGCCAAGATCTTCCTTGATCTATGGGCTAGAAGGACAAAAAGATAGCAGAGAGGGAAATGTTGTCATGTTGTAAAAATTGCTGTTTGAAGAAGACTGCTGTGGTCTCAGTGTCAAGGCTTACTGATTTCCAAACCGTGGGTAGACTTTGGTAAAGAGTGGAAGTTTAATTCTTCAGTACCTCACAATCATGTGGTTCGCCTGCGAGACAGTCTGAATATTTTACAGGATCCTGTGGCTTGAGATGAGGCCCTACTAACTTAAAATCAAGCCTGTGTAGACTGGAGGGAAACGTGCTCTGAGCTTTTATGATTCACCCACTTCAACTTTATGAGGGTTGTGTTTTGAGGCAGCATGCAGACATGAAGGTTTTGTGCTCTATTAACAGGTCCTGGCCTGCCCGTGTCTACTATGCACAGGAGCAGTGATGATCAAGGTATGGGATTGTCTTAAAACATAAGCTGTGTTGGGCCAGAAAATTGCACTATAATTTTTTTTTAATTTTGTTCCCATTGCTTAGTATAATAATTAAAATGTCAGTTATAAAGGGTAAACCTAATTTCAGATAATTACTCTAGTATACTTAACCAAAATAAATTATATATCTTGGCATATGTTTAATCATAGTTTATTTAATATTATTTTACATTGTGCTAGAAAACAGTGAGTAATGTATGACTTATTTACTGGATAATTGTTTAGTTTTTCTGAAATTGCATTTAAATGAAGAATGGGGAAACCAGCTTTCTGATTACTAAATTACTGAAGGAAAACTATATCGTAAACATTGAATCTGAGAGGAAGAAAAAAAATTGCTGTGAACTAAGATTGCAGTGTAGGTTGCCATCATCTCAGATTGACTTTTTTTAAGTGGCTCATAAAGAGCAGTGCGTTTGAAAATAATGTATTTAATCTTTGATTCTTACTAACTCTATTACTTAGTCCTCAGATACTTGGAAAATAACACTGAACTGGAAAATGCATTGAAAGATATTCAGATGCCTTCAAAAAAAATTGGTTTCATTAGTGTAGGTGGATACAGTAAGTTCAAAACCTTTTTACTTATCTCTCCCCCTTTCGCCAAGTGCTTTAAGGCGTTCTGCTGAAAAACATGACAGAAAAGATGGATGTAGTGGGAATTATTGCAGTTATTCAGCATTTAGAGTCAGGACAAGATTTTTTTTTTTTTTTTTTTTTTTTTTTTTTTTTTGACATCTGCAAACATTCTGTTTTTTTTCCTGAAATTCCAAAATATTCTTATCTAAAGTATGTTTTTTCCCTAGTGTGATATCTTGGTGTTTTCATGACTAATTGGCTTAACTCCTTTTTTTCCTTGATAATTACCTGAAAAGCAGAAGTCCCTAACATCACATTAAATAAATAAAATGAATGGGGGGTGGGGCACAATGTTCATAACCGTTGTTGAATTTAAATTAAATTATAAATTCAAGTGGGTCTTAATTTACAGGTACAAGTCACTTTGGTTTATGTTAACAGGTTGAGACAGTGGAGAAGGTCAGTTACTATCAAAAACCAGACACAGAATCTAAATGAAAAAGCTTGCAAAATCATTTAGGCTACATTTCAACAAAATCACCTTTGGCTTTGTGTAGGGGAACATTTGGATTAAATAGTCACATTCTTAAAAGCACATTCACAATTCAAGACTACATAAATCTTTTAATATGGACTGGAACAAAATACTAGAAAATGAACTGCTAATGCTTTGCTAGTGGTTTTCCTGTGAATTTGCATGTCTGGGTATAGAAGCTTTCTTGGTGGGCTCCTTGGTGAGGAACATCAGACAGACCAGCAGTGAGAGGCCTGGTACCTGTCTTGCTCCAGCCTTTGCTACTAGCTTTTTTTTCTTCATGGCAAACTTACTCTTGATAAAATGAATTAATATTCTTCATGGAATTATATTTTACAAACTACACTGAGTTCTGTCAGTCATTGTTAACTGTTCTTTTTGATGCCTCCCTTCTTCTGCTGTTACCTTAAGTATATAATAACTCTCTTTATCTTTGAATTTTCTGTCTTTTATTTCTGTCACATTTACTAGGGCTAAAGATGAAATGTTCCAGGCAAGATGGAGGTTTAAAGATGTTCTTCATGCTATCAGCTGTATATTCATCTTTTTATTCCTCTTTGTTCTTACTATTTCATCTCTTCAGGGTAAAAGCTTTTGGGTAAGGGGAATCTATTTTTAATGTCACAAATAGGAGAAATAAATCCATGTATGTATGTTATCAAAAAAGAAATCCACTCCCGTGACTATAGAGTACACAAAAAATTAGTATTTTCATGTGTTCAATTTAGATTGCTAATTTTTTGGTGTTTTAATGTCTTACATATTAATATCTGGAGAAATTTCTGTAAGACTTACACTCTGGCTATTACTGCAGTGCAGGCCATCAGCATTGCTTCATGCTTCCTTTGCAGTATCAGTTCTTTTAAAATTCATGAGTGAATAATCGAGCCAATCAGTTTGCAAAACTTACACGGTGTGCATTTAAAATGTTCAGCTAACTCTCAGCCAACTTGGGTGGAAAGTAACATGGATGGAACAGGAATCAATGTTGTTTGAGAAATAATAGATATTTGGATATGTTTCTGGGATGCTTTACAAACTGTCATGCAAAGCCTATCTGGCAGGTTCAAAATATTTAAAATTTGGGTAGAGAAACATTTTTGAGCTAGTGTCAGATTTACCGCTGTAGAGACTTACCAAGTTTTACATATAAGCTCGTAATATAGAATAATGTTACGAGACAGCATGTTGAGTCCCTGAATTTTATTATTATCGTAGACATTCCAGTTCCAGACTTCCCGCTAACTTAGCTGTAAAACATTTTTAAAAAAAAAAATCATTATATTAGCTAGGAACTTTTACCTGTATATATTTGGACAGTTCAGGTGAAACTACTTCTTAAGTTTTAGGCAGTTACTCAAATGTGCCCTTGTGTGAATTGCAAAGCATGTCAAATTATTTCACTGGAGAACTGACCTAAGTCAAAGTCTTTTCACTTTTAGACCTGTGGTATCAAATGATATTGCCTCCCCATTTTGATTCATCAAAGAAGTACCCTCTGCTCCTTGATGTGTAAGTCTTCCAAGTTACATGGCAATGTTGTGTTAATAATCACTTTCATCTACTTCAAATGCTTTAATAAGATTGGGAAAAACAAAACTGGCATGTTTTCTAATTACTTCTTGAAGTTGTTTTAAGAAGGAATGAAAAACATGAGGTATATCCCAATTTGTGATAGATTTCTATACCGTAAGATGATGTAATGTTTAACAAGCACATATTTTGCTGGTGGCAGTAAGGTAGATACATTCCATATCTGACTTAAAAGCCAGGATGGTAGCGTTAGCTTACCTCCCCACTCTTAGAGTTCATTAGGAAAAATATTCAAGAAAATTTACATGTCGGAATGAAGCCTTGAATAAGCCATGTATCCTAAAGCTGAAGTAGTGAGTGTGATGTCAGATTTTCTCTGTGGTATTTGACTGTCAGCTAATGCTGGCAAACTGCATCTTGTGGTCAGAATTGCATTTGCGCTTTTTTTCATAAATTCAAGACCGTGAGCACATGCTGTTTGGCCCATTCTTCCTTGGGTACTTCTGTTCATGCTGGTATGTCTTCTTCTAACTGGAAATTACTGAAATTTAGCTATTCATTAAAATAGAAATGTTAACCTTTTCCTCTTTTTATGAAAAGCTGACTCCATGAAATTGTTAGATACACATTTATATAATGTAATTTGGTAGCACTGTAATTCCTTTTGATATGCCTATTGAATGTTTTAATGAGCAGTGAGTGCTTTTTGCTTCTTAAGACTTATTTTGGATTTTATTCTGGTTTTATTGACTTATGCAGGCCTTTGTCAGGATCACCTCTGCTTCATGGTGATCTTGAGATCAGAAATTCTTTGGAAGCATCAGGATCCATAGCATATAGAAACAAAGCTTGATTATAGAGAATTCCTAGCAGGTTTTTTCTTTGCTTTTAAAACTGGGAAGAATGGGTTATAGAGCCATAAGAGCCACTCTCCCATTTCTTACTCTGTTGAACAGTGGCTAGGGAAGTGCACTGCAAATAGAATTTTACCATCCAGGTACTCAAGAGTGTGATTTCATAGTGCTCAAGTGCTTCCAAATATTTTAAAATAAAAAGTTGCAATTACAGTTTTGCTTCCTTTTTCTCAGCCTGCATAAGAAATAGTTTAGGCTCTAGGGAACTGATAAGAGGCTAAAAATGCAGAAAAAGATCTTTTTATTTTCCCAAATGAATGCTATTTGTTGATTTCAGACTTTAACCAAATAAATTATGAGTAGATGGAACAGAAATAGTTAAAGAGCATCGCTTTGAAACTCGGATAACTAGATATGCCAACACGAAAAGAATTTGGTTTGGATTTCTGATAAGCTGCTTAAAGTTAACATAACGAAAGTTTCTTATTAGAGCAGAAAGCAATAAAAAAAATACAATCCAGTCTGCGTTCTTGATTAACAATTGACATTTTAAAAAATCATATTGCTTTTAGCGTCCAGGCAAAGCAGCAGTTTGGAGTCCGTCAGTGATGCTTTTCTTGTTTGCTCTGTTTAATTTAAAAGTTTACCTTTCTTTGGTGGCTGAAAATTGTCAGCAATAATCATATTTCAAATGCCTGATGTAACAATATGTCGAAAGTAAATGCCTGAATTCTGTGGCACTTTTCACTCAGGTATGCAGGACCCTGTAGTCAGAAAGTAGATTATGTCTACCGAATCAGCTGGGCTACTTACCTTGCCAGCACCGAGCAGATCATTGTGGCCAGCTTCGATGGCAGAGGAAGTGGGTACCAAGGGGACGAAATTATGCATGCTATAAACCGAAGGCTGGGAACATATGAAGTGGAAGATCAGATAGAAGCAGCCAGGTGAGATACAAGAAAATGGTCAACATCTGCTCCTGATTTTCTGTGCTTGTTGTGTAGGGGAAAAAAAGGTGAAGGTTTTGAATGGTCATCTTGAAATTACTGGCAAAAACACAACTATGTTAGTTTTTGTATGCTGAAGTGTGTCATTTATGGGCCAACCATCATTTTATGCTTAAAAAGAGAGAAGACTTAATGCTGTAATAAAAATTTACCATATCTCTGGTTTCATAGAAATTATAGCTGTGACATTAGTAGCAGAGCATGCTATCAAGGAACGTGGAGCTTGAAGTTTTACTCCAAGCCTTTTGCAAGTTTCTGTTGTGGTGGAGTTATTTGTATGAACTACTCAGTCTTTACATCCAGTTCATGTTCATCACTTAGTTTATGCTTGTAGAACTTCACTAAATTGAACGATGTCAGTATTAATCTCTAAGAATCACAAGGAAGTGATTGTATGGGGTTTGCTTTTGGGGATTTTAAAATGTTAAGGAGTTTAAACAAATAGAATTTAAGAATCTTTTTTTTTTTTTTTTTTTTTTGAACCCTGACTGGATTTACAGATGTCAGCTTCTACCTTACTTACCTTACTGCTGCAATTTGAGTGTTCCTCCTCTTTTTCAGAGGGGGTAAGGGGAGGGGGCGTGTGTTGAGGGACAGTGATGCAAGGTGAGGCAGGTGGAAAAATCTAACCTAATACAACACAAATGTCCGTGAGCAAGGTTTGAGGGCTTTTAGAGAGCGTCCAGGTTTTGGTTTTTCGCATGCACAGATTTTTTTTTTTTTTTTCTGAGTTTCTTAAAAATACACGTGCCTGAAGTATTGTAGGTTTCTATATGCAGTCACTGTGAGAAAGTGGGAAATGCTTATTTGTACAATAGAAAGAGTTAAACATGATGGAAAATAGGCACATCTGTATAATAGCAGATACCTGTAATCCATTAAACATTTAATTACTCTGTTTGCTTTTAGAAAATTTTCTGAAATGGGCTTTGTTGATAAGGAGAGAATAGCTATTTGGGGTTGGGTAAGTACTCAAATAAGTTTAACTGGCTTATTATTTAATTGCAACAACTATTTGTTCTGCTGCCATGTGTGTGAAGTGCTGGAGTACTTGGTGTGAGGCACTTCTGGGGTCATGGCATAGTCCGATAACTGAACTGATGAAGTACATTTTACAAGTGCCTGTATACAATGTCCTTTTGCAAGGATTCAGGGGCCTTTGAAACAGAAATCAGGACTACTAGAGCAATTAAAAACTATTTAAAGGGATACTGCCAAGTTCTTCTGTGTAAGATAAAGCAGTATTTAAAAAAAAATATATCCAAGTATATATTCACTAGTGTCTCTTTATATTAGTTGGATTACTCTAATTTTTTAAAAAAAGATGTAAAATTACATGTGAACCAGCTGTGTGGCATGGTGGTTGTGTTTTTACTAGCAGCCTGAAAATATCTAAATCTGCTATGTTGTTGTGTTTGGCTTTATTTTATTTCAGCAGTACTTCCAACCAGAGGCCAGATATCTCTGACTTGATGTGTCTTTAAAACCTGTCACAGTAGAGGGGAGTGCTTAACAGCATATACATAACCCCTCAGCTGCAAGGCTAAGTATACATAATATTAGTGATATCTGTTTGGTTCAAACTGTGTATTTCTCTGTCCTGGGCTGCTGTTTTACTGCTTTTTCTGGTGTCACAGAGAGTATTCTTGCATGCTCTGTTTAGGCATACTATGTTTAAATATATGCAGGATCTGGAATTAAGTTGCTGGCTAAAATTTGGTCACTGCTGATGACAGACACCGGTGAATAAATTGCTTGATGGCAAGATGATGATGATGATGGTGCCTCTAGTAGCTTTTTCTTGTAGGGGGATCAACATTTCTGTGTTGAGTCTAATAGTGTTTACTTTAGGGGGAGGGAAATCCTGCAGAAGTGGAGTATTTAATGCATTTCCACCGTACTCCTCATGAGCCTCAGGATGAATAGTTGAACAATCCTCTAGGGCTAGGTTGGGTTATGCATCCTGGATACTGAACCTATGGGCAAAGATTTTCTTTCTTGACTTTTCAGATTGTCAGCCTCTCACTGTCAGCCTGTCACTATGTACGTTAATTTTGTTTGCCATAGGTTTGGCAGGAATATCTTTATGATGACCAGATTAGCAACATATTTATACATGGGTTTAATTACTAAGTACATTAATTACTTTGCTAATCTTATTGGGAGGACCTAAGTATCGAAGTTGGAGCAAACATTTAAGGGCTTTGAACTAAGATACAATTCCATTTGCCTGTAATCTGGTTTCAAGATGGGAATGAGATCCAAAAATTGCTCTTCTTTTTGAATGTGGGTGGGCACATTTTCCTAAATAACCCCTTCAAACTATAGTGAGGGCAGTCATTTGGGCGGTCGGTGACATTGTTTAAGTATCTTGCTGCCTGGATGCTCAAGTGTGTCAGATATTTACTCATCTGTGTATCAGGCTACACTGCGAGTGAATTTTCTGTGCATAGCAAGGAGTGTGTTGCTGCACAGTTCCTCCCACAGACTCAGCAGAAGATCCTTCACTCCCCAGTCACAGTCTTGCTCTTGACGCTTTGGAGGAGAGTTAGCAAGTGAGCTGCCATAGGCCTGCTCTGAGGGAGTTGTAAATTTTTGGATGCCTCGGGCACATTGTGGGCCCGAGCTCTGCTTCCACCCACTCCCCCAGCACGGAGAGGGACACAGCGGTTCAGCAGTGTCTTGTTTCCTGTCTTTCGCTGCTGCCTACGGTGCTACCAAACACTGTCATCCTTAGCTGAGTCACAGTTCAGCAGCGTTTGCACCCTTTTTCCCTAGCAAGTTCTCATTCATCAGCGCCACAGCTGCCATGCGCTGTTTGATGCCTGCTTCCCCGACTGAGCAGGCTGGGTGAGATCTGACCCAAATTCAGAATGGAGTTCATTAATATGAAAAACGATGAGCCTATAAATGTCTGATGAACCGTTTAGCAGATGGGCCCCATCCTTTTCTTTCCGACTAAAATAACAGCAATGTTTTCTTCTCAGTCTTATGGGGGATATGTGACCTCCATGGTGCTTGGCTCTGGAAGCGGCGTGTTCAAGTGTGGAATAGCGGTTGCCCCCGTGTCACGTTGGCAATATTATGGTATGTGATGGCTTCCTCATTACAAGGATTCCCATATGTCTTGCAGTGCACATGCTGCACAGTGTTGATTCATAGTGCAGAACTTTGATTATCTACTAGATGCCATGTAAATGCCACTTGGTCTGTTTTTATGAACTCATAGGTACTGCATTTCAGAATTAAACCAATGCACTAAATCTTGCTGCCCATTTTAAAAAGTCATCTTCACAATTCTTTAACCTTTAATGAAGACTAAATTATTGTAATATTTGTAGTATTACTGTAATGTGTCTGTGTTTGCTTTCCAAAGCTGACATGTGTTCTGACACCAGTATTGTGTGTCAGAAATCCACCGCTATTAGGCTTTGCTTCTTCAAAATGCTACTTCACTTACAAGAATGAACTGTGAGCCTTAATGTTGAACTTGCATCATAATTTACTCTCTCAAAGTAACAGAACAGGATTGGAATTGCCTTTGGATTTTTTTTTTCCTTTTAGAGTGTAAAATTTGGATTTTATAAATCTAATAAGAATAGCTTGATGTGAGGAAAACCTGAACAAGTTGACAAGTCTATACGTGCTTCAAGCTTATAGTATATAAGGTTGTAGTTGCATGAAGCTATAAACACAGTTATAGGGTTCTCCTCTCAGATTAAAAAAAAAAATATATATATATACAATTAAAAATATAGTATGTGCTGGTACAATGTGATCACATTTTGATACTTTTCTAGTTTCAATTTCTCCAAAAACATTAAAGGGAAAGCTTTTCCTGGTAAACCTCTGTTAAATAAGGCAGAATTTATCATTCTGCAACTAGAACATAGATGGTATAATAGTATATTATTTGCTCTGGCTAATTCAACAGATCAAATCATACTGCCTGGTATTAGCAGTAGTCCGTTGAGGACGTAGTGATGTTTTCATAATGTTTTGGACATGAATATTACAGTATGGCAGGAAATATTTTTTTTAATGAAGATCAGGATCTCTAAAATTCCACTTAGCTGATTCAGTAAAGTAAAGGGTTATGGAAGGATGCATATTCAACATAAAAAACCCCAGTGCGACATGGTAAGTCAAATGGACATTAGAATATGGCAACAGAGCATTGATTTGTATGTCATAAAATAAAGCAGTAAATCTGCAAAAAAGGTAATATATCATGCTGAAAAATCCATGGAAAATCAGAGATACTTAATTTTTGCTATATATAACAGAACCAAGCTGGGTCCTAGTCTACTACTTCATTTTCATTTTATAGATTTTTAGCAGTAAATATTTAGATAAAACAACTAAGATTTTTTTCAACTGCTAGTCATTTACTGCAAGATTTTCAGTAATTTTCTTAGGATTACTGAAAGAATAACAATAAGGTAACACTGACACGAAGTACTTTATTAATATTCAGCATTCAGGTGTCCATGGCAACAAGAAGATTAAATATTCTGAATAATGATGGTTACCTACACGCCTTATTGTGGAAAAACTGTTTTTATCTCTTTTTTTTTTTAAATTTCCATTATGCATTCATATTGTTTGCATCAGTGAGTAAAATTACTGGTAGACAGACAGACTTAAATAGCAGATTCTGGTTTTTTTTTTTTAATTACAGATTCAATATACACAGAGCGATACATGGGCCTTCCTATAGCAAGTGATAATCTGAACAACTATAATGTAAGAAAGAAATCACTTTATTTCATTGCTTGAAGTATGTTGTTTCTTTTCTAAACCACTCTATTTTCTTTATACAGTCTAGTTCCTTCCCTATGGGAAGAAATAAGTTTGTTTCTTCTTTCCAGCTATATCTGTCGCATTGTGCTTTTAGAGGCTGTAGTCTCATGCGTTTGGATTTGCATGAGGCAGTTACTCCTTGCTGTATGGTGCGGGTTTTCTGTTGTTTGTTTGGTGTGTTGGCTTTTTTTGTTTTTTTTACATTCAGTTCCATTTGGCTACTTTGCAGACTGTAAAACAAGCTGTAAAAACTGTTTTATTTTAATCACCAAGAAACAAAATTGTTTTAAAATTTAATATGCTCGTGGGCAAACTATGCCTTATCTTAAACATTTCCACCAAAACAAATGTACTACAGTTCTTTCTGAAATGTAATTTTTTTTAAATGGGTATTGTATGAACTTTCATGTTTTAGGAATCTGCAAGCTTTTTTCAGGGAAAGCAAAATCCCCTAAATATTAGGAAATTTTGACAGGTAGTCAAGTCTGTCTGTACTGTGATCATATCCAAGAAATTATAGACCGAGAGCCAGCAGTGTCAGGGCTGGTATTTTGACCCCATCTGCACAAACACAGGATGTCCAAGGTTTGGTTTAAAATGACTGATGTTTGCCCAGAAGTGAGGGAATTTCCAGGTATTCTAATGGGAGCAAAATACCTGTAGATTGATTGTCCTTGTTATGGAATGATGAATTGTTTGACTTGCTGTTCCGTGTACCAGCTGCCTTTTGTTGTCTCAAGGGGTTTTGAAGTCGCAGGTCTCTGGGCATAGGGCAGAGCCCAAGCCTTTTGTAAGGTTTTTGTTAAATTTCAGATCTAGGTGGAAATCGGGGGCTGTTGGAGAACTGTGAGGGATCTTTGTACTTTGTGACCTGGTTACTGGGATCTTGTTTCACAGAGGTGTTTAGCCATGGTGTTGCTGGAACCAAACATGGGTGTTAGAGGAAAAGAGATGGGCCATTCTCTGTTTGGGTTCATAAACAGGCTAGAAGACGGTTTATCACTGATTGTATCGTGATGCATTAAAAAAATAGGTGTAATGGGGGGAAAAAAGGACTGGGAGTGGTTGCACTGATTTAAAAGTATGGTTAATCATATAAATACATGCATACATGGACTGAAGCATCTGTTTTGATGTATCACTACCTAGTTTTGTCTACTGTTCTGTCAGACATTCTGGTCAAAATTGAGGACAATGGTAGTGATTGCTGGAAGACTTGGTACTGCGTCTGCCTCTTCTAACCAGCTAACTGCTTGGGCCCACCAGGGACTGACCAGCAGCCTGCAGCCGCCTGCCTGCCTTTTTCCAAATGCATTTCTTTTAACGCAGTAGGAACAGTAGGAGGTCTGCGAGGTAGCAGTGTAAATAGAAGTTACTGTCGTCGTGCAGAACGAACGTTAACGCTCTGGGTGCACAAAGTCATTCACCAGCTTCACGGCACAGATGGCAACAGAGGACTGTTTAATCCTTTCAAGCCAGGAGTCGGATTTTCTTGGCATAGTATCCATTGCTGGCAATGGCCACGTTGAAACTGCCAGTACCAAAGAGCTAAAGGTTTCAAATGTGTTACTCAGAGGACTAATTGGGGAGAACGGTGGCTAGATGGAGGAGGGGTAATTGCACAGATCAGATTGTCACACTTCACTGCTGCTTTTAGAGATAGGAAAATGCAACTTAAGTCCTCATTCGTTATAAGCCCCAAATAATGTGTTACTTGGAATTTACTTTTCCACATAAACCTGGAGGCATGGTGTAGCTTGAGAAGTGAGTTTGTTGCTTTTCATGCAGCATCAGTGGAAGGGTTGTAGGATTTCGTTGTTGCTGAAGACCCTTACTGACTTCAGCCCAGCATGTTCCTTGGTTTACAGCCCCTTTGTTCACTGTCCTAGTCCCAGTAGCCAGCCTCCTGGCCCCTTGTTGCTGATGAGAGCCGTTTTCTGAACGGAATGGTTTTTAGCAAGTAAATGCAAAACATGTACTGAAAGCTCTTGTGGCTGAAGCTGTTAAAGCATTTTTGAACTGTTAACTTTGTACTGTCAGGTTTGTGTGCTGCATCATATATTCTCTACCCTACTGCATCCACTCTAAAGCTGGCTTGAAAAGTGAAAGGTTCTATAAACTCTGTACTGTGTTCTAATTTAAAAGAAATGACACTCTACACATCTGCTTAGAGAAGGTGCATGCAGCAAGGCACCTTCCTAATGCACAGACTATTAATGACTCTGAATATATAGTCTCAAGAAACTAGATGTGGTAAGAAGGATACACCCTACCTTTCTATTACTGTGATGTTAGCTTTCACATTTATTGAAGAGAATCTGAGATGTTCAATACTTGTCGAGTCTGGGGGATGACTCACACTCCTCTAAGTAGGCTAATTAAGTGCAATCAGTGCCTTTTAAGGTAGTTGTGAACTACTAAAAATTAGAGCTTTGTAAAAGAAAGGAGCAAGCATGGGTGGAGTTCCCATTATAATTGTGTAGGGATCCTAGGCTGAATGGCAGAGAAGCCCTCTGCCCGGGAAGAAATGTCCCTGATGTAGAAGACTTACGACTAAATCAGGGCAGAGCTCTAGGGGTCAGATGCAGTAGCCATGTAAAGCATACCGAAGAGACTGTTCAACTTGTGAGAAGATTATTTTGCAGTTCACTCTGAATTTGATATGCTTTTGGCAAGTGTTTGAAACAGTCATAGATTTGGCAATCTTTTTCTAGCAGATTTGAAATGTTCAGTCCTTAAGAACTGCTGCATCATTAGGTTATGCAAAACAGGGTACAATTTTGTAAATATGCCATCTTGTACTGATTTGACATTTGTTCTATTATCTGAGAATATGCTAAAGGGAGAGAGACCTTCAGTTTCAGCCAAACCTTAACTTGTTTGTGGAGTGCTGATAAAATGTTGACTGCTGTGTGATCTTTAGAAAAGCCAGTTACACTCAGCAGGGCCTAATTTTCAGTACTTGTACATATTACCTTTTCAGAATCTTTGTCCCGGCAGTATAACTATGAAACAGAAGGGGTAAATTAAGTCATATTTGTTTGCTGTCCACTTGAGTTTTGTTCAGCTGATGTAGCTGTTGCTTTGTGCTATAACTGTGCCTAACTTGAGATTGCTCCCTATCTTGCAACCTTCTTTTTTGGCAGAAGTACTGTGTGTCCTTAAAGCACGTTTTAGGGAAGGGACTCCTCATGTTGAGTATGGGTACAGCAAGTGAGACATCACTTGCAAGTGATAAAAAAAAAAACTGAGGAAGTATATATTTTCTGTGTTCCTTCTTTCTGAAGTATTTTGCAGATAGCTTTATTTTGTTTAATGCTTGGAGGGGGAAAATAGCAACATCCTTTTTCTGAAACTGCTTTTGGAAAATAGAGTTCTCAGAAGTGTAGCTCAAGTCAGGCTTCCACTCACAGATTTCCAGTCCCTTAAACCAGCACTGATTTGCTGGAAGAAACCTTACAAAGATGATCTGTCCAGTTTCCCTCTGCACATACAGAAAATAATTTACCATACTGCTTGGTTCATTCTTTTTTTTTTTTTTTTTTTTTTTTTTTTTCATATCACTGGGCCATTACTTTCTGAATTGTTCTTTTGGTTGGCTGCTATACCAGTGCTCCTTACTGAATCAAAGTCCTCTCTTCAGATTTTGGCACTCTTGTAACTATCTGTTCTTACTCCATGATACCAACTCGTTTCAGTGGATAGTGTCATGCTTCCAGTGTGCATGGATTTCCATCTGACAGGATTTCTGGCGATCGGCAGCCTTTTGCTGTCAAAAGGGGGCAATTGCAGTGTTACAGACTGGAGGGTGTTTTTTTTCTCTCTGCTGAACTTGGGTTTTTAAATTTGAATAACTACAAAGAACTCCTTTCACTTAGAGGGTTGTCGTATGCTATTCTGCCATGACAAAAGGAATTTAATATTTACGCTTGCTTTAGAGATTCATGAGTGTACAAGAGACATAAAGAAACTAGAACACTTCTGTGTCTTGCTAATAATTATTTGACTTTTTGGGGGTACTAAATGCAACTGTCTGTGCAAGGTTACAGCCTTAATACAAGGTAGGGAAGAAAAAAACTCACCACATTCTTTTGTTCCTAATTTTTACTATTTTTTTCTTGCCACAGTAGCTTTTAAGTTGCTGCAATACAGAGAAAACTTCTGCAGGGATTTAATAATTTTCAGCAGAGAACCTCTATAATGTTGCTTATAGAAGGAAATTTAATTCAGTGTATTTTTGCCCCATTATGCCTAAAACATCTTGCTCTTCTCCCTTTTCTTCTTCCCACTCTTGTGTCAGAGCACTTTCCTATACCCTTTCCTTGCCCAAATTAAAGATCTCACCTGCAGTCCTCACTTTCCTCATTCTTTAGTACCTAGTCACACTAGCAAGTCAGGTGGTTAGTATGTTCTAGGGAGTATGTTGTTACTGTTTTAAGTTTCTTGATTAATCTTAGTTGCTTTTTTATTTTTTAATCCCTGTATTGTATTTAAATTCCCAAAACGTAGCTCGACTTCTATTCATAGATTTGGTCAAGTGTTTTTTTCACTTCAGGCATTTCTCTGTCATATTTGGGGGAGAGCATTGTTTTAAACTTCTTGTCAGCCCTTTCTACTTGAGACTGATGAGATACTAGCTCTGTTGACTTACCTACAGGTCAACTAGTACACGTTTTGGTGGGGAAGATAACGCATGTAGTCTCTGCAATAGCTACTCCTTGCTATCATAGGGTGCACTGTTGCCATGGCAACATTTTTTTAACTTGTCTGCAGTCACACAGGAAACCTATGGCAAGTGGTGTGCTGCAGGCTAACAACATGTTAGCAATGCATTAAATGTGTATCTCACTCACAAAACTCTTCCCCTCTGGAATTGCCTGTTACTTTGCAGACATAACCCTTGGTAATAATTGCAGACCGGTGCAGAATGGTTTGAGTGCGAGCACGGCGCTGTCGGATATGTGAACATGCTGCTTGGGGGGGTGGGGAGCCAGGGTGCTTGTTTTTATCTGAAGGACCCCAGACTGTCAGCAGGAATCAAAGTCAGTTGGTAGCAAATCATCTTCTAATAAATAGCACCTTTTTTCTTTTTTTTCCTTTTCTTTAATTTCAGAGTTCAACAGTAATGGCCAGAGCTGAAAAATTCAAGGAAGTTGAATATCTCCTTATTCATGGAACAGCAGATGGTGAGTTGCAGTTAATTAGACATTTTAGTATTACAGACAGGTTCGCAATTCTACTACTGACAAAACAAAAGCATGAAGGGGCAAGGCTGTTACATTTACGTCAATAAAATAATACTGCTTTCTGCAACTAATTTGTGTTTTAGTCAGCAGTGCTGGGGAGTCTACTGTGTTCATTGCTTTGCTTTTCCCCCAGAGTAGTACAGAAGTAATTTTTTGTTTACCCATTTCCTCATTTTCTTCCACTTTTCAGATAATGTTCACTTTCAGCAAGCAGCACAGATTTCCAAAGCTCTTGTTGATGCTGAAGTGGATTTTCAGGCAATGGTATGGTTCTGTTTTGTTTATCATGATACAAATGAGTCTGTATTATGAGAATAACAGCAGTAAAAGCTCCCTCCTGTTAGGTGTAAATCAATTGCTATCTTAAAGCTCACATAATTGCATTTCACATTCAGTAACTGAAATTTTAACATAACACACCCATGTAGCTTTTGTACAAGAAAAGATGTAAAATAACTCCTTTTCATATTTCACCCTGTTTACCTAACCTTTAATTTTGGTAAATTTTTTGTGTTATTTAATGTCCAAGCCAATCCCAATCTCTGAATATACCCAAAGTCCACTGACTAGTATCTTAGAGATAGGATATAAGGAAAGGTTAAATTCATCTAAGTGCAAGATAACCTGTCCATTACATTTGGTGTTTCTCTATTGAACTTGTAAGCCAAGTAGTTACTTGCCCCTTCTTATGCTGTACATGGAAACTCTCAGACTAAGGTGCAAGCTCTTCCTTTCCTGCCTTCTCCCAGCTCTTGGGGAGCCGTGCTGAAAAGGTTGAAGTACAGAAGAAAGCCAGGTGCACCAGTGCATGGTTGTCCTTTAGCCAGACTTACCGGGCTAACAAGGACAGAGATCAGGTGCCACTCTGAACTGAGGAGCTGCATCTACCCTCCATGTGGGGATAAGCCATGAATTCATTTTGTCCTTTTAGCACGAATAGATGGTATATCCCACACACAAAGCAGGGACAAAAGTATCATTGAGCTTCTTCCCACTGTCATGTCTTTGCCTCCATGCAGAAATAGCCTCATGCTGGGAAATTTTAAATGGCTGCATGTGTTTTTATGTCTGTCATGTTTGATGTACATCATCTGCATGTAGCTAGAACTAACATTCTCTGTATTTTTCTTTCCCACAGTGGTATACCGATAAAGACCATGCCATCACGGGTCAAGCACATAAGCATATTTATACCCATATGAGCCATTTCATAAAGCAGTGTTTCTCACTGTCCTAGCACCAGCATTTTGGTTGTTACTGATGGTACTTCTCCAGAAAAGTCTAGCTAATGTACACTGAGCCAGTATGAACTTTTAAGAATCAAAATGAGATAAGGGTCAGCTCTTGGGATACCTGTATACATAATGAAATGCTGATCTTTATAATGACTTCTGTTGCCAAGCAACTACTTTATTTTTATTGATTGTGTTTAATCAGGTTTTAACATCACCAGAATGTAAGTATGTTGCAGACTTCTAGAAAGCATGGTACTTACTTGAATCAGTACCTTTTCAGTCTAAAAGACAAATAGTCCAGTTTCTATATTAGGTAATGAATGATGAAAATGTCACAGAGGAACTAATGTGGAGATCAGTTGAATAAAAATTTCTGTGAAAATACTGATAAAACTTTGAAGAAATTTTCCAGAAATTACTTAATGCTTTATCAATTATTATTTTAGAAACAGTATCAGGAATAATGTTAATATTTTCTGTGCAGAATCAAACACTTTACTGCAGTTGAGTTAGTATTTTCTCTGCTATCTCTTGGATTACAATTGTGGAAGTCTCGCAAGGCAAGTATGTAACCAGCTTTCACCAAAGATTTTTAATTATACCTAATCAAATCAATGGCACTGAATTTCTGTTTCATAGCACTGTGGGTTTTGCTTAGTTTATAGTCAAAAAGGCTGCTACTGTGGGAATCTGCACTGGTAGAATCTTAATGGTGGGCTGCTAGAGTTCTAAGATGTTTCTCTATGGGACAGAAAATCTTTTTCCTTAGAGTTTCCTATTTACTGATGAATAGGATATATTCCTTGCACTCAAACATAAAACTGCATAATGCAAACTAGCAGGCACTTAAAGTAAGGGATAGACTGTAACTCTCATGTGAACATGCTATTTAGTCAACCTGCTTTTTGTTGCAGGCTACCAGTAAACTTCTGATTTATTTTCAGCACTCCAGGTAGGCTTCTCCATCTGAAGATTACATTAGTTTTCTTAATTTCACATAGATAGAAAAGATGCAACCCACTTGTACTACAAACTGTGCTGCTTTAAAATAATAAAGACATTAAGTTATGAAAGGAGGTGTAGTCCGTATCACTGAAAATGTTGCTCAAGAAAGGAACTCCTAGAATTTTACAAAAATCCATTAATTTTGACAGACACAGTGAAGTTTCTGCTTTTGTTTAACGGTATCATGTAATGGAGTGTCACATGATTATCTAACACTTACTTAGCTTCTTTGTATTAGACACCAGCATGTGATTATGTATGTATTTTGGGTTATTGGTGACATCAGGTGTGAACGTGAAAGTACTTGTACAGACAGATAAAGCATGGGGGAGAATGTCAAGACAGTTTGTGCAGCTTGTACTTAAATGAGAAAGAGAAGAGGGCCTGAGGTGGAAAATAAGGTTTTGGGCTCACAAACAAACCAAAACTTCCTTGACTTACAAAATAAGGTTTTTTGGGAAACAAACTGGAGATGGGTATTACAAATATAATCTTGGGCTCAGTGAATTAGTGGCTCTAATGTAGACAGTCACCAGTGTTAAAGTCCTGTAGGATACAGGCTGTCAGTTGACTTGAAGAGGTTATAGTATTAATGTCTCTGACTTTGTTGACTCAAGGGAAAGAAACAGAAATCAGTAGATAACAGTAATAGCAGATAGGCTATAAAAAATGATCACTATGAACTTTTAGATGGCTTGTGTATGCAAGGGGAAAACAGTTACAAAACTGTTAATCCAAAAACTACATTAACTAGGCTCTCATTAAGAACTGCAAGAATCCCCTTAGTGTAATCAGAGAAGCATTAAAAAAAAAAAAAAACAAACAAACAAACCCTTTCCAAATATTTTGTCCTAAGTCTTTCATTAAGTCTTTCAGTTTGTTGTATCTGACCTACCTTACTGATGCTAGCATCTCACTGGGAAACTTCTGTACTCTCAGTCTAATCTGTGAGGCAGTACAGTACTAGTTATCTTATATCTTTGTATGGAAAGCAACTTCTAAGATATCCTGCTAGTACATCAAAAAAGTTTATTGCTATAGTAAGTGTCCTAATAATAAACATCAGTTTAGTGTCTAATTTTCTCTCTGGTAGCTCTCCCTCAGCTCCAAAAATAATGCAGACAGTAGAGCTGCCTCAGGGACCTGACAGTGTTCTTGAAATGTATGAACACAGGTAAATACCTAAAACTGAGGCCCCAGAAGCAAGCCAGTTCCTTTCATTAATGTATGAAGGTAGCACTGGGAACCAGTTATGTCTGAAGTAGTGTCACATGCTAGAATGAGTTAGGCACCTACCAACTATCTTCTTTTCCTCTGTATTTTTTTCCATGTGAAATGGGTACTTAAGTTTGTTGTACAAGACACTTTGTGTAAAATCCTAACAGAAGCCGCTGCAGCCTGAGGTGTGACTGTTACCATTCTCAGGCTAGGAGGCTTCCAGTCTTTTGGTTTAAAAACTGGTGAAGCAGCTCACAGGGATTTAATCAGATAGAGTCAGTACTTCAGGTATTGGGTTTTGGCAGTAATACTAGGTTATAAGCCTAAAAATTTTTCAGTAGCAGAAATTTAGGGTCCTGAGAATAGCAGAGGCTCCCACAATAGGCAGCAGGCTAAGCTGCTCTTCAACTATTAGACCCTTGAAATACTGTAGCACTGAGGAATTCCTTACTTATTGATCTGTAAAAAGACCCAACTACTGCCTAGTCTGTGTCATCTCTCCCAGGAGGAAGGGGAACCAACTCCTGACCAGTACCTCAGAATGTAATTCCTACTCTCTTCCCAGAACAGGTCAGTTATATGCCATCCCCCATGGTGCACTTACTGTTTGTCAGACGAAGTACACCACCATCAGCCACGCATGGCAAGCCAACACTTGATAACACTGCATGTTTCAATAAGATTGCACTTGAAAATGGAGCAGTACTGAGCTCTATGATTCATTAATTTGTGAAGCATAGTCAAGTGTCAGGTAGACATTTAAAACACTGTACCCTATTGCATACTTGTTCTGGGTTTTGCAGGGTAAAAATAAAATTGAAAATTAGTTAGGATAAATATTTATTTTCACATAACATTTCTTAATCGTGAAAAACACAATAGTCTATTCACATGTACACATAAACTTTTGTAATAAATTACATCCAAGAAATTGCGTAATTTTGACCAGGAATATGAAATTAGAAGTAATATAGCACTACATTTGCTTTATATTGTGTGTGATTTCAGAATGTTAAGATTAACATTGGAATAGCATTTAAATTCGCACAAGAACAGAGTGACTCTTTTAAAATAAAACCACTCTGAAATACTGAACAGAAATACAGAATGCCATTGAATACACTGATTTCTTAATATTCTAAGAGTTGGTCAAGTGAAACTAATACATTTTGATTGTATACATTATCTGTAACAAAGTCAGCAACATATTAAAACACCACCAGGCAGCTTTCGGGACAAACCAGTATTGAACTTCTATACTAACCTTAAAACAATTGGAATCTTAAAATTTATCAAGTACACAAAACAAAGCATTTAACGTTAATGCATCAGCATTTTTTTCCTAAATTTACAAACACTGAATTAAATGTAAATCCTTTGTGTCCATTAGATTTTATTTTTTTTCTCCATAAAAATTGCCTTTAATGGGCTTTAATAATGCTAAGTCAAATTTAGAACAGTGACCTTATTAGTTTGAAGCAAAATGCAATTATCATTTATGGCTAAAGTAGTAAAACATACACACACACACACAAAAACATTGGAAGGAATACTTTCAATGTGCTGGATTTGAAAAGTTGTTCACATGAGGTCTATGGAAAAATTATGATATTTTAGGAAGCTAGGGAATGTTAAGAGTCCTGTAGATGCGTTGTTATAAAGATTACAAGACTAATTCTTATATTTGTAGGATTCAAAATAATAGCATAATAATGAGAGTTAGCTTTCATTTAATCATTTAAAAATTTATCTTAAAAAAATTTTAAAATCTGTGAATTCCAAATAACGCAGTCAAACTTTTGCTCCATGCCTCTATTAATTCAATATCTAATCTCACAGTCCTTGTTCTGCACAAAAGAACAGCTTGAAGGATCAGGCAGTAACAAAATCCATTACGAAAAGTGTCTTTGCAATGGCTTTAAAGCCACATATTACTGTGCGCAATGCTGTTTTTACCTTTTAATCAATATGTACTTGATGGAATAGTGAAGAGCTGTAACAAAACCAACAGCAGGATACCCATTTAAGTATTACAAACAATCTCTGAAATTAAGAGGTTTACAGTTATTAGTAGAGAGAGGACAATATAAATATGCCCTTTATGTGGCTGTATTTTAGGCAATAAAGAGAAAGATCATTGGGCAGGTGATGTAACTGCATATGGGGTATACTTTGTATCTACAAAATTTTCCCTATTATAAAATAATGGGTGGATTAATAACGTAATGCAGTTGTTTGGCCTACCATGGCAAAATTTATACAATACAAGGTAAGATACTGTAATCACAGATTGCATTTTAAGAAATATGTGTTTCACATCAAAGGATGTGGTGTTTTTTCAACTAAGGTGAGAGAATGTTTTAATATATATTTTAATATATTTTTTATATATATATATATGACTATGTTCCAGTTACATACAAATTTGAATATTAAATACACTGTATTAAATCAAGGAAAACTTCACAAATACAGAATCTGACCCTGCAATCCTCATTGCAAGAGTAATCCATGACTTCAAAAGGGCAGCTTGAGGAGGAAAGGATTATCCTTGTTAGTTTGTTCACAGGGTCATGTCAGTTGTTACTTTAAAAACTTCTTTAATGTTTGCTTGTCAGTTTGGGTCTCCTGAAATCATTTACTCAAGTTAGGTGATTTAAAAAAAAAAAAAAAAAAAAAAAAAAATTGGAACTAGTGTTTTCAAGTTCATCTTGAACGACGATTAAGTATTCTCACACAGAAAAAGTAGCAAAATACAGTACAAACCTATTAACAGGAAAGTTGAATTTGAAAGAAACTTTGCTTGTTAAATTTATGATGTGGATACTGATAAATGGCCAATATCAGCAAAGAACAAAGATTTTTTTGCATTGGCTACTGCAGACATTTACACAGATACTAGACAATGTAGACATTTAGACAAGGTGAAATGAGACATATATTGCACTACATTACCTGTGCTAGTTTGAGATGAAAGACAAAGTTACAAGGTCAAATCATGTATATTTAGTGGTTGTGGCACTCCTTTCATTCGTTTGTAAAAAAAATAATTGAAGAACAAGTCATAGACAAGTCTCCCGGTCAACACCTTTCCCTGAGTCAGCTTTCTTCTCTTTTCTGATTTCAGCACTAAGAAAAGAAGGAAAAGAAAGTTAGAGCAGCACTATCATATATATTAATAATCTACCTGAAAACCAACATTGCATTCGTATTTTAATTAATTTTTCATGCTGCATAGCACAAACTGGGAAGCAAGTGAAAGTTTCTGTGCTGAATGGTGCAGAAGACATCAGCCAGCATTTTAGTGATGAGGTAGGTAGAGAACTGAAGATGTACAGACAGACAAGTCAGCCAGCATGCAAGCAAAGAGAGCCACTTTTTTCTTTTTCCCCAGCAAATAAAACTGTTAATTGATTAAATAATGGTACAGTTCTCAGACAATACCAGCATTTTCTTAAATGGCACAAACAAGAGGTCACAATAAGTATTTATTGTCTTTAAGATGTATTCTGCTGCTCAGTGTATATTTAGAAGAAATGTTTCTGAACTAGAGTAGTGCAAGCCAATTTTCAACTGTAGTATTTGGCTTTCAGTCTTGACTGGGGAGAGCAGGAGAAGACTGGGGGCTGTGGAGTGACAGTATTCCTCAGTTGGAGCTGAATACGTACTTCCTCATGCATACAATATAAGGAAATAGCTTTTTTAAAAAAATAAGCCTGGAAGATCTTATGCATGCCATAAGAACTCTGTAGCAGAGTTCAAATTTGTATGCAGCTTCTTTCCAGTTAAAACACTGATAATTTTCCTACAGAAAGCAATATATGTGAAAAGCAGATGATTTTTTTTTTTTTTTTGTGAAGAGGGTCCTAATTTACAACAGTGTAAATAAATAAAAAGTCATGTTCTTGCAATGAGTTTCAGTCACACTATGAAAATGCAACGAGGCTTCCACAACACAGGCAAATCAAGCCTTCAACAGAGTGGCAGGGTATCTAAAAAAAAGATGGTTCTGAGAACAAACCTGTATCAAGCATATAACCTACCAGGCTTCATGGGAATAATTCCTTAACTAGAATGAATGAGAAATAGTCTGAGTTACACAAGGCTTAAAGAAAGCAAGATCAATTCTCAAATTCTTAAGGTGATTCATGCACAATTTTACAATCATCTGACATTTTTCTTCACATAAAAATTGCTTTAAGGATACAATTCAGTTCAGCCAAAGCTTACTTCTATGCCTATGGCAGCTTCCAGAGGTGTTAATGGAAATAGCTAAAGAATACCAACTTCTGCCACTTCAACTGCCAAATCTGTCACCTTCTGTAGAACAGTGATAGAATTGGGTATGTTACACTTTCTGCACACAAAGGGTATGCAAACAAATTCCTGGGGGGTGAATTCAAAGTGCAGCAGTACAGCAGGCGGAGAGTTACCTGTGCTTAGTAAAAGCAAACACTGAGAATGTGTTGTGTGCCTTACAGTTTATAATATTTCCAGGTTTTAGGTGCCTCTGTGATACCAGGAAAGTCCTCCTTCTATTTAGGATTCACACCTCTGAGCATCTCCTGCGGATGTGGGCTTTAATGCCTTGAGAAATTCAGGGGAAAAAAAAAAAAAAGGACAAGTCCAGCCTTTTACCAGTAAAACACATAACTGGTAGATCTGTAAGGGACCTGGAGCTCTCTTCCTCCCTACCAAGGGAGCAGTCCTGAGAAAGTAGGTTTGAAATGCAGGATTTGCATATTTCCAGGTAGAGAAGGAAACTCACACCATCTACAAAGTGATAGATGCCTCTTTTTCCAATACTTTAAAAGACCAGCTAGGACTACCTTCTATACATGGTCAGATCTTCTGCATATGTTTTGAAATTGCTATCTGAGGGGCTTAATATAAGGAAAGGCAGAGGAATAGTTAATTACATGTACCACAGAGGGCTATGTTTCAGACATGTGCCTTGGTGTGAATTCTATCAAGACAGATTCAAAAGCAGACCTCTAGGTCCCTAGAAATTTTCATAATGAAAAATTAAGGTTGGAAAATTGTAAAGTCCAGCTGCCTCTACCATAAGGCAACAGTTGACTAAGTAAATCTCATTTAAATCCCCTCTTTAAACACTTAAATACAGTTAGGAGTGTGGGATGTAAGAACTATCATGCACTATACTACTTCACAGAGCCAGGGGCTGGGCAGAGCTTATTATAGATAATGTACATGCATCAGGCCAAGAAGTCATTTGTATAAACCTTCCTCCCTAAAAATCTCTCTTTGGAGATGATCTTAGTTTATTATTGGCCAGTCATTTCATTGGTCAGGTAAACTCAGTATTTAATTAGTATTAAGAACTTCCAGATTTTATGTATTCCAGAAATCACCCTGTATTGTTAATTGATCAGTGCCTTACGTAAAAAGCATTACATTAAATTATAATACTGTACGATGATTTCATTGTGCCCATTTAATAATATTTTGGGTTATTAGTATGAGAAAGTAGACCTGACAACAGGTCCTAAACACTTGTGTAGTTGAACACAACATTATTTTTTTTCCCTTCTGCTAAGAGACCCTTCACTGAGGGGAACTGTGTAATGTAATACTGATGATCATTTGCAAAAATTATCCTTACGACTGCCACCATTCCAAGCTTTCTTTTTTCTCAGTACTTACGTAGGATTGAATTATATCTTCATGTAATGATATGTGCATTTAGGAATACAATATTTCTTTAGCTCTGTCTGTAATACGGTTTAAATTTAATGTTGTCTATGGTTTTCCTTATCAGAAAGTAAGCCTTCCAGGTTTAAAGGTCTTTGAATCTACTTCTGTCTGGGAATCTGAGACAAGCTAAAGTACATGAAAAAGCAGGACTGCAGATTATTTATGTTGTTCCTTTACAACAGGACACTCGTATCTAAAACCATAAAACCTGCGATCCTTTAGTTCCTTTTCACCCGAGTCTTTGTTTTCATGAGCAAAGATACAAGAACAAATTGAAAATGAGCTCATTGAAAAATGAGTTTCTATTTTACTGCAGTGGAAAGGCCAAATCATCTTTTACCAATGTTGTCTGAGCCACAGTCTCTGTGAATGCTCAAAGGATCTTTGAAAATTTCCGATAAAAACAGTACATGTTTACATAATCCATAATACCATCAAAGAAAGCAACATCCACCAGAAAAATTACAACTACTGCATACCCAGTGGCTGTGACTGTACAACATCAGTTTCTTCTTTCTCCAGGCTTTCACAGCCTGGACAGCAGAGACACATAAGGTAAGAAAACCCTACTGTACATCCTTCTCCCATGCACCACGCTGATTTCACTGTGCCAGGATCCTTCTCAGCCCACATGTAGGGTGGAAGGCAAATCAGAACTATGCTGATATTTTGACTGTCAGTGAAACAGCATTAAAATGATCACATTAGGTGGGATGCTCCATGCGTATCTGAAATGAAGATTTGCTGGTCATCAACTGTTTGTCTTGTTTATGCTGTTGAGGGAAAGGAACCAACACTGAAAGGCAGCATGCCATTTTGGGGTGACAAAATTTAAAAATCTATTTCACTACTAAATTTTTTCTCTTACTGCATTTTTTCACCATAAAACAATGACTATCTGTTTCAAACATGGAGTCTGTTTTGAAAATGAGATTTAAGAACAGGCAGAATATAATTTTATATTTTTTAAAAGTCAAAGAATTAATGAAAAATAATTCTTATTAATAAATTCAATTTCATACTTAAATATACTACACCTACAGTTTCTACTTTTAATACACAATAAATTTTCAAATTTTAATATTAAGGGCTTTAATGAAGACCTTTTACATTTCTATTTGAAATTTCTTTTCATTCTGTCTCCCCAAAAACTACACAAAGTCATTTGGGTTCCTAGGTGACACGATTCTGAACTGGAAGATACACTCAAGGAAAAGGTTGGGGGCAGGGTCTTACCTTTGGGGAATCAGCTTCTAGAGTGATTAGGAAGGGGAGCTTATGACAAAAATGTGATATGAAACAATTAAGTAGAAAATAGTTATAATTTATGGAAACAGAAGAAAATTTATCTTACAATCACACTGTGCTTGTATTCAATATTTTCTTATTCCCATAACTACTCTGTAGCACAGATAAAACATTGCTTCATTTTACGTTTGTCTGGACTAAAAGTTGAAAGTATTTAACTGGTTTGAGTACAAGTGAAGTAGGCACAAAACCAAAAAGATACAATGCAATCTTAAAATTATTTTGATTCCAAATGTTAGTAGATTGCATTCAGAGTACTGGGTTCTTCATATAGGTATTTCCAGGGCAGTGACAACCACTTCTTTTTCAAAAGGAAAGAACAAAAGCAAGCAGAACAAACACAACCGCTGTTGTGCATTATCCAGGTGTAGGCTGATGGTTCATTACACAAGCATCAGGCATGCTCATCTTCATTTTCCACTGTAGCATAACTAAGTAGCATGCAAATATTTGTGGGTTTTTTTAAAATAAATAGTGAATTTGTGTTTTGAGCTCAGAATATTACAACTGGACATAAATAAAAGGAAACCTCACAAAATAAAAACTGCAAGAAGCTAGAAATCTTTCCCTAGAAAAATATTCTAGTGTTTGTTTGACATGAATATATAAAGTATTATACAGTAAAAAAAATTTAAAACCTTTTAGAAGGAAAGCTTGACTCCTTATCTTTTGCATTCTCTGAGGTTATCAACAATGTCTTCCACACAGCAGTTTTTGCCATTTCGTCAGAAATGTTTATCACAGATGGGTCATCTCTAGACAAGATTAAAAGTAAATACATAATAAAACAATGAGCAATCAGTCTTGTTACTTATTAACTCTACAAAAGTCCTTGAAAACTGGTAGTGATGATAATAAATAAGTGCAATGCAAGTTAAGAGATTACATTAAATTTCAAAAATACTGAATGACTTTAAAATATTCTCTTAAAACATCTTAGCACTTTTTTAGTATTTTCCTCCTCCAACAGCAATTAATCACAGTAACATCAATAAAATGTATTGTGTCACTTCCAACTAGTAGACAGAAAAATGAGGAACTGTGAAATTAAATATTGCCCAAGATCTCAAAGCATGACAGTGGCATATTGGATTAAGCAAGAATCCTAAGAGCTCCTAACAGTTTTCAAAGTACTTATGCTTTGAAACTCCACCTGCTTTTAAAAGAGTTTTGCTTTTTAAAATTTTAAAATCCATGAAAAACCTTGACAAAGTCAAAAACTTAAGAGATCTAATAAAAATGCCCCAATTAAGCAAGCTAATCAGTAGCTTTAAGCAGCATTTTGTTCCCATTATGCCCTTAGCTTTACCTGGACTGCTCCAAATACATATTCATACACTTAAGAATAATAAAGTCTTGAATGTTTTAAGGGCCTGGCTTTACATTATTCCTGACTTCATGGTTTACATATGGCTTGACATTCAGTAAGACCTCAATAAACTTGTTTTCAGTGTTTTGAGGAACCACTTTATTAACCAGTGTCCTGACTCTTCTTTTTAGCTGTAAGACTGTGACCCCTTACAGCACAGAAAGTCGGATATTACCCAGGCAACTCCACCTAAGTAAACATACTACAGATCAATACAGATCACACCTCAAGATAAACTAAGCTAAGTATGGCTAATATAAAATAGAACAAAAAGGTATGAACAAAAGAAAAGAAAAACAGACCATCAGAAATGTGATGAATCAAAAGTAAGAAATGAGATGGGATTTTTCAGAGACACAGACAGTTATTTGCCTTAGGAGACGTAAGGGTAACTTTTTGTTAAAATATGAGAGAAGGCCGCTCTGAGATAGTGTTCCTATGAACTCGCATTAATGGCAGAGGTTACTATCATCAAATATTTCAAATCTTTATTAAGAACTTTCTGAAAACTGTAGATGAGAGTAAGCCCTTATGGGCCGGCCATGCGTATTACTCCTATCGATAACACAGGTTCTCATGTTTTTAAGTTGGGTCAACCCTGCATTATGCCTTATCTACCCTGGACAGCTCTTGATTCACTATCGCACATACACAGGATCTTAATTAGAATGGTTTAAAATGTTATACTCTTTAAGAACCTAGTTTTTCTGGGGTGTGTTCAAAACCTTTCCTGGCTCCTTGCTAGCATCAGGGCGAAGGGTTTGACCTGCTCTACATCTTCCTTTCGCACTGCACATGTCAGAAGCCAAGGTTCATTATGAATGGCCTGATCCTGCAGTTCTGTGAGAGCACATGGAAAGACTAGAAAAGGCTTGTTAAAAGCTGCAATATATGGTTCAGTTCACCTATCCGTACTCTACTGCCAGACAAAGATCCTCCTGACATTCAGTAAGCATTAAGAATAAATATTGTGGCATGTTTATTTTATTTGTTTAATTGCAACTCACCTAAAAGAGGAAAGGTATATTTTACCTGTAATGTCCTTCTAGTGGTAATTGAACAGTCCCTTCCTCTTCCATTGCTAACATACTTTGCTCTTCCTAGAAGGAAGGAATTTAGATGTGAAACAGAATATGATGTTGTGGAAAGTGAAATTTATGTACTCTTAAGTATTTATTTGAAGTTATTAAGGTAAGCTACTTTTCAACTCTTTAAATATTTAATATTTAAACCCCTCTATTTTAAAAGATGTATCTTCACTTAATGTTATTTTCAACACCAAATAGAGGAGACACTTTTCTAATAAAAAGGAAAGAGAGAAATTAGTAACATGGAGTGAGCAACTGTATGGTGAAGTTTAAATATCATGCATAACAGGATACATACATTGCAAAGTTAACATGCAAAAATTAGGGAAGTCAAGTTTGCACACACAGTTTTAATACTGATAAAGTTTTACTGCAGCGAAAGGTCGTGAAACAGGACACCAAAATTAGTTTACACTTGAGTAGGGAAGCAACTTCTCTAACAGGAAGTGAAGAGAACTAGGGGTCATATCTACCAAAAATCTTTTTGTGAAATAATTACAAATTTAGAAAATCTATCTTAGGGGGAGGGGAGAACAAAACAACACCCCTCAAGCACCATGCCCTGCCTACAAGAACAAAGGAAAACAAGTCTCTGTCTTTCAGACATCAACTCAAGGCTCCACAGGAGGATTTTCAAGGCTCACACCCCTGTTAAGTCAGGAAATTAACATGCCTTCACATGAATGTAACTATCAAATCCTGCCCTGAACTGTTCCACTGTGTGTATGAACATAACAGAAACCCAGAGAGCTCCACATCTCACTTCCCTTTATTAGATGGCTTTGTAACAGCTTACCCTGGTGCCTGTTTGAAAGTGGGAGTTGGCTCTCCCAAAAAGAGAGCTTACAATTTTCTGGCAGATCACCGAAAACCCCACGTGCATCATGCGCACTGATAAATTGGTATTAGCTGGAAGAGCCAGCAAAATTTTCCAAAATAGCAGAATTTAAGTTCTCTCTGCACACAGAAATTGGTTTCTTCTATGTTTTACTACTACAACTATTTTAAAAATCACAACAGGTTTTTTTCCAAATAGAAGTCACTTTGTTCATTCCTGTCTCAGAAAGACAATTGACTAACATCAAAGTAGCTTCCAAAGGAGGTCTGTGAGGAGAAGGCATATATAATATCCACTATAAACGTACAAAGTCTCAGAAAATTATGGCCTAAAAATATAAAAACAACTTAAGTGATCAAATTAGGATCCAATCAAATAAGTTTCAGATCTTGTCAACTATATTTCTGAATATTCTTGTGGGTAGAATACTTCTATTTTTAAAAGCCGTGTGATAGCAACTCTCCAATTAATTCCTTAGGCTACATGTCAGAAGTTTTATTACTAGTTAATTTTGTCATTTCTAGGCTTCACAGCTTCATAAGTTTTTGACAGTTAAACAGTTTTAATAATAGCTCCAAATATTTAGAAATGCCAAAACATGTAAAAATAACCTCTCAAAATAGACAGTGAATGAAATAAAGTAACACCAGTAGATTTTCCCAGTTTTGTTTTCTGATGCCATCCTATCAAGCAAGGGAAGAAAAGTGACATATAACCAAAACATAAAGATAGAAGGAATTCTTTCCAATAACCAGACCCACAAGACAACAGCTACCTTGGTTACTTTTGGTTACTCTGAATTGGGATGACAACAGATACTGTGATGAAACAACTCTCTGGTCTGCTCTGATTCAAGGGGGAAAACAATGACTCACGTATTTTAATTTCAGCCTGGTAGTTTTACAGGCACATACTAAATAGTAAATAATCATCATGATGCTTTATCACCTAGGTAAAATCTTTTCCCCAAAATGTATTCTGTGAAAGTATTTTGAATATATCAAAGAAGGCAAAGTTATAGTTCTCCAGGTTACAGAGAGACGAGTTGTCAAATGTCACAGAAGAATCCTAAAGACAGAGAAATCTAGTTTTCATAATTACATGTTCAAAATATTAGCTCACGTCCTACTTCTGCAAATAGTCTTACCAATGGGAATCCTTACACACACCATTTCCCTGGTCTAAGATCACATCTCGGGGAATCCCTAAGGATAAATTGCCGATTTACCCATTCACATAGTCTAGTTTTTGCAGTACCCTTGTACCACCAAAAAATTATGTCTCACAGGTCCTGGGCTTTTGCAGAGGTCTTCAGGGCATCTTACAAGTCATATGCACAACTGTCCCCACAACACTCCTGCCTAGAAGTGACCACAGCCTGCCAAGACCATGTGGCATCATCTGCACCTTCACCTCCCACTGCTACCACAGCCTCACACCATGCTACCATTCAAAAGTGCTGACACAGGACACGTGACTCCCATTTAAAAAATCTGGCACTGACATATTCTACCTACTGCTCCTGCAGTTAGTGTCTCTCCACTGAGACTTGCCCTTCATTTATGTGGGCCCAGTACTGAGATTCCCTAACAGCTGACATTGATCAGGTGGGTGGTACCAAGGACAAAGGCCTCCGTCCCTTGTGCATAAAGTTACCTTATATTCCCACAGTTTTATCTAATATTCAAACAAGCAATTCATGAAGCAGCAGCTAGATGAAAATACCACCAAATAGATGCAAAACTGGTTAGAAAGCTACAATCAAAATTGTCAAAATACAGGAATGTTCTGAGTGGAAATGTGTAAGAAACTGTCCTGTATCGAGTTTATGAGAAATGACCTGAAATGCATATTCTTTGAAGGGAGACGAGGAGTCGAGATCTGAAACAGTCAAATGGGTGGTAGTGCAACAGGCTGTGAGTAAAAGTCTGAGGATTTGGTTAACAGGGGTAAGTATCATCACTGACCTTTTCATTAGAAAGTGGAAGTAAATTGTTTCTGCAGTAGCAGAAGGGAAATTCTGGCCCAGAGTGTAACAACAAGGATACTACACAGGGTTGTGACACTACTGAGCAGCGAGGGCACAGGCTGATGGTGTACGACCTATGTATGGCTTGGATGTAGCTGGGACAGGCCATGCCCCTTAAACACCGCAGTGCATCTCCAGGAGAGATGAGACCAGTCCCAACACAGCATCAAAGTGCTCCAGGCATCTCAGAGCTTTCCCACAGACAGGTTCGTCCCTGCACATCACCTGCGTGGGTCTCAGGAGCAATCCCCAGGAGCACTGTAGGACTATGTTACATGACAGTATAGCAGCATAAGAATCTACATCTGTCACCCCACCTAAGCCTATTAGCTTTGTAACCCTAAAAGGACTTACATAAAATATGACAATATTACACTGTTAGCAAATCTGCCTGTTGCATGGAATATGTCTTATCTACAGAATTTTCTCTAAATGTCTGAAGGAGAAATTGATGAAGTGCTACAAACCAAAAAAACCTGAAGCCATGACCCACCTCTTTCTCAGCATCTTCCAGTTTCTTTTTCTTGCTCTCGGGCATCAAATCATCTAACCAACTGAGCTCCCGCTTAGTAAAAAAGAAATCCATGAGTTTTCGGACAAATACCAAAGCTAGGACCTGTAAAGATATTAATTCAAAGAATTAGGAAATTAAACAAGACTGATAAATATGCTTGTAGAGGAATACTTTCAAAGGTGGCGCAGTTTCCAGCTAGAATTCTATCCTTTCATTTGGATAGGACAACAGCTGGTCTTTGTTCAGATTAAGTATGGCTTGAAGCATTTAACACTCACTGAGGTCAGTAGGTTATTTTTTATTTTCAATTAGTGAAATAAAATCAGAGAGAAATCACTTAAGCACCAGGATAATTTTACTTTTATTTCCAGCAAGACACAGAACTATCAATAAAGTTCCTCAGTGCAATGATCTTCCTTAATGAATGAATGTCCTTTCTGTAAAATGATTAAGGGCTACCCCTTAAATAAAAACTTTAAATAACATATTTTTTTAAGAGAATTTTCCTTAAGAGAATATAGAGTTGGACTATCCACACATATAAACAGAATGCAACCTAGACTCAAACAAGAGGTTATATGTAGAATTTTTCTTTACTTAATACACTATGAATTGTCTTTGAACACTGAATCAAAGCAATATTGTAATTACCTGCCTACAATTAAATTTTTTCTTCAATAATAATTATCCACAAGCAAAGAGACATTTTTAGATTAAATAAAAAATATTTCATACCATCATAGGAAAGACAATGGCAGCTCTTGAAACTTTTATAATCCACAGAAGTACAAGACAACTCAGCTGAATTACAGTGAAGAGATGGACTTTTCTAAGAGGAACATGCCTCAGATAAATAAAATCTGGCTGATGCTTTGCAGGCATCCAGAATAACTTTATCCTGTCAAAGAGCTGAAAGAGAAATTTTTTAAAGTTGCATCAAAATAAGCTGTATGATCATCTATGCTGACATTCACACACTGCCTAAGAGATCCTGAATACCCTAAGAATCTGGCTTGTTATTCTAAAGGCAAAAACTGTGCAGAAGTTCAGCACAAAAAAAGACTACCACAGTTACAATCACGAGCCATGAACCTAAACTAATCCAACTAGTCTTCAGATTCATCTCTCTGGTTGAGCTATGAGAGTATGGATGACAATCATAGTATTTAAGTAAAGTTTAATTGTTTGGTTAGTCATTAAATTCCTTTCAATTTTAATACACGTTATATACACAAACCCCTAGGTATTTCCATTGCAGATGTGCTGAGATACTGGATTCCACTGAACTACATTCTATATAGTTACAATCCAGGAAGCATCCTGCTTATAACTGCGTAATGTGCTACACACAAAGAAAATAGTTATTTCAAAATAGTACTGCTAAGATTTGAAGTCAAGAAGTCAAAGTTAGACAAGGCCAGACTTTAAAGTAGACATGAATCAATTGTGAATCAAACTGAATGGAAGCTGGCTGATCTTTTTGGACATACACACTATTACACTGCCTTTCTAATACATTCTAAACTTTTGTTTTTCAACAGCTGAGCTCCACTTCCTTTAGCACACAAAAAGCTGATCACGGAGGGTTCTCTTCAGTCTTTTATCTCCTGTGGATGAAACACTTTTTTTTTTTTTCTTTCCATTTACTTCACCAAATACTTTATCCCAGGCTGTTTTCCCTATCACACTTTCTTCACAAAACCAGGAACAAAATAAAACAAAACGAAACAAACAAAAACGAGGAATGCCAGAAAGACAACTGCCAAGCCATTAGGAATGTACATGAGAGGTTCTTGTTTTCCAGACCTATTTGGCTCCACACTGACCTGAGACTTTGTGTCAGCTGCTATGGCACAGTGATAATGGTGATGCACCATTTCTCCCTGCATGGATGAACCATGCTATATTCATAGTCTCCAGGAATTTCAAGTTTCAGGAATTTTTACTGAGCATGTGCAAACTACTTTTTTTTTTAAAGGCTTATAATTTGGCCAGATTTGAGCAGATTTCTTTTTCACAGAAACGGCAAAAAGCACATCCTCCCACAAAAGCCATCTTATCAAATCTCAATTCCTTGTCCCAGCTTGGGGGAGGGAGAGAGGAAGGGGGATGCTATCACTTCTCCAAGTAAAGATAGCCAGATTTTAGCATGCCTTAAAAACACTCCTCAATAATGTACTTTCTCATACCCTTGTTCTGAGAAACAGCTGAACCATATTAAGTTGAAATTATCTAAACCTCAGTAAAAGCCAAACTACACTTCTTAGAATATCAGCCCAAATGATAAGAGCTAGGCAAAGTTATAAGAGCCTCTGAATAGAAAACACCAGACCAAAAACAAGAGATGTTGCCAGCTCTGCCTACAAATTACAGGTAAAAAAAAGCAAGACATTTTTAATTTGTAACCTAAAATTTAAATATCATGAAATAAACAATTAGGCATTTTCTTTGCTCTTTGTATTTGACAACCTTTTGCACAGTATAATTCAAGTTTTTGTCATGTGATTGTTCTTTCTCAATTTCCTTGGAAGGTGTGTCAATACCCCAACTTTTGCTAACAAAGGCACACTTGAAAATTTGAGTGTTTGTGTCAGATGGGCTAAAAGATTTGACACCATGCCATTTAACACTGCAGTCATCCAGGAGAAATGGTACACAGGATATCATTACTGACCCTGCCCTGAATGCTGGAGTGCCTAGCTTCTAGCTCCTACTCAAGGCCACTGCAGGAATGCTGCCCTTCCACTAGACTTGCCCTTCATCCCTGAGGCCAGAAACTAAGTAGCATGGGACTTGCAACCACTTCCACTTCCCTGCCTGGGGCATTTATTTGCACTGGAAATATCTGCAAAGTCTCACCTATGTCAGTTTTAGGGCAAGTTAGCCAAAAGCCATATAGGCAAAGTTCAAGATCAAGTGTACCACTACAAAGGCACTAAGCTGGAAGCTGAAAAAGCAGCAGGCAAGCATGTGAACGGAGAGGCAGGGGAGAGAGAAGAGCTCCTGATAGTTGATACTCAGTTTTTAGGCTCAGCCAAAATTCCCTTGATAACAAGGGAGAACATAAAAATCGGCACCAAAAACTAAAAAATTGGAGCACATTACCTAAGGGGAATGCTCTATTTAGAGAGAATCCCATTTTCCTTTTTCAGCGAGTCACTTTCAAGAATTTAAGGTTGGCAACATTCCTTTAGGATTATACACAAAAGATAATAAAACAATACAGTAAGAATAACTACTCATTTTATAGAAAGCATCATCAGTAACACACTTGTCATAAATCCATTTTACCTGAATTCCCTTTAGAGATGAAGCACCCATGTAAAGAAATACTCCATAAAGTACTGGCATAGGAATAAACTGCATGAACAATCAGAGAAAGAGAAGAGCATATTAACTACCATTCAATAATTTAAAATGCTTCTAGAAAGACATTCTAAACAGTTGAAATTCAAAGTGCCATATGCCCGCATTAATCAGACAAGTTGTAAATTCAGAGTCACTCAATTACAAATTAATAATGTTTCTCAGAGGGTAAAGCAGAAAAAGAATCTGGCTTTATAGTTTTATTTTCCTCTCACAGCCAGTTATTACAATATACTTTATTCACTATTAATAAAATTAACAGAACTACACAAAAAATTAAAGCATCTTATACATACTTAAATTCTTTACTTAAAAGACTGCTCAGGAAAGCATCTGAATAGTAAAGCCATAGTCCGCAGAAAAATGTTCAAGGCACAAAATACTTCATACTGCTAAAAGAAATGTTCCATGCTGTAAGCATTTAAAAATGGGTGAATTACTAATACGGAATAATTTTGTAAAAGACTATTTTAAATGTTCAGTCCCTCAGTATAAAGAAAGTAGGTAACAGAATAGTTCCATATAAGTATCTGCTTTAAATATTAATACACAAAACACATATTCTGTGTGTTTTCAAGGTGACAGTTTTATGACATACTTAAAAAAATACTACTGGGAAGTACAAGTTCTAAGGGCTTACTGCCTTCACTATGACAACATGCAAGTCTAGATTCTGGTCTTACTGAAGCCGGTGGCAAAACTCTCACTGATTTCACAGAGGCCAGATAATTCTTAAAACCAGTAAGTATTGTGTACATAGCTTATAACTATAGACCCAGTATATACCAGCATATAACTAGACACCCAGTTTCAGGACACTGGTGAGCTGTGTTGAGTATGCAGGCAGCATGAGAGAATTTTCATAGAAATGAACCTTGGAACTTCTCTCACAACTGTGAAAGTATTTTTAAATTATCCAGAAATCCCAAAATGTTTGTAAATTTTCTAAATAAATTTGCATATTGGTATAACTTAGCGAAACTCTTTCATGATAATTTGCCATGGACCCAAAGTGCCATGGACAAAGGGTGAATTGTCATACACTACAGGTCAATGGCAGAAATCCCTTTGACTTCAGTCAGGCCAGATTTTCATTACAAGGTTTTTGTTTTAAAAATATTAGATGTCTCCAGCCATTTTATAATGCTAAATTGGAATTCCGCTTTAATTTATCACTGTGTAACATTATGCTAGTTAGTAATGTGCCTGAAAGGACACTCATTAAATAAAACAGTAATAACAGTGAAATGTTCAGTGCAGTGCAGTATTCTTTAGGTTTTCCTTACTTCCCCAAATTACCTTCAGGATACTCGTCAAAAAGACAGATGAGCCCATAAGGACAAAAATCATGAGTCCTGTGACTCTTTGCTCCCGGATTCCAAGAAATTTTGGCTGCTCCCCTGGAGCAGAGCACTCCGATTCCAGTTTTAAGCTATTCACGTGGGAAATAGAGAGGACAGTGGCTGCAACAAACCAGGGCAAGCCCATAATAGAGCACACTCCAAGCATAACGGCCACCATGAGTAGGTCGAGATGGTATCCACATCCTTTCTGTTAAAAGCAATGACAGCAAGAAGATATAAAATGACATGTGAATTAAGAACACTCCTGGCAGGCATTCCTACTGAACAGTTAACCACAATTACAAAATTTGTAGGTAAAAATAGCTTTCTTCTATGTGTTATTCAGCTTGGGTCAGTAGTGATGGTAAACTGCTTAGCTAAGGGGAATTCCTATTAGTTCACAAGAAATGCTTAATATTATTAGACTCATTCCAGTTGAGTTAAGTGTACATATTATAAATCCACTTTATAATGGACACTAAATACCTTTCCTGCTTAAAAAAAGAGATACTAGTAAGACAATGGAAAATTTAGTTAAAATATTTAGTTTAAGATTTAGTTAAAACATTTTCTGTGGACAGCAGTAAGCAGAACAGCCAGCTGCATTGCCAAATTTCCAAAGTACTAATCTTAATAGACCTTCCATCCAGTAGGTGGAAAAATATGTATTTTGATTCTTTCCTACATAAAAATTCTTAAGTTAACATTTGGAAAGTCAGTTTATGCTATAAAGGGCCATAAAACCACATTGATCCTTTTAAAGTTTTTATAGATGGTAAGCACGTGATAGTAGTAAGTTTTCACTAACATACTTTCATCTAAGAACAGATAGGTAGAAATTAAGAGAAATTAAACCATAATTAAGCTATACATTGAACTATAAAATAATATTAATCATAAGGTATTGTTTTACTGGTTTCACTATTCAATATTTAAAAGTAATATCATAAACATTTATATAAGAAGTCAGTACAAAACCTTTGGGTTTGGGTCATCTCTGTAGTAGTTAAATACTCCGTAAATTTACCAACAGGAGGATGTTGCTTTGGTTTTGTAGTAGTGGATAAAACTCTTTGGGCAAATCTTAGATACATTTTAAAACCTGCAAATACAACCAGTGCTTGAAAATGACCAATGATCTGCATCAAACTTGGTCATATATAGATACCTGTTACCACAGCTGAGAGGGATATTTCTTTTCAATTGCATTAAGTATCCAGGATCACCATGCACCTGCAAGCAGGAGCTCAAGCTATTTTCCTTTAAAAAGTCAGGTAGTTAATTATCTCCACAAAATTTTGCAATATGGCAACAAATCCGATGTCACGGTCTGATGAAACAGTGATGTTCATGCAAACAATGTGAATATGTTGAACCATAATTTTGCCTGTAAATCCATGCAAATGCCTTTTGACATAAAAAAAGTAACTAAACTAAACTTGGAAGGGTTTGCTACAGAGACTGCCAAAAGCTGAAATGTGCACTATTCAGAATTTGCTATGGGAAGTATAAAAAAAGAGGGGAAAACGAGTTGGAAGCAAACAAATCATTTCTTTCTGAAGACAACTTTTACTTCTAAAATGGGAAGCGTCTGGGTTTATGAAAATGTAAGCCACATATCGAAATGAAAATGCCATCTTATTTGCTTACATTATTTAAAAAGGGGAATTCATATAAAGTAAAGAAAACTAAAAGAATCAACTCTAGCAACCTTCCCTCACTCCCCAAAAGTGCTTAGGAGTTTTATCTCCAAGACACATCTTGACAAACTCAGAGATGTGTCAAACACAGATATTAGTTACATGCACAATGCACTCAAAGAAAGAGTTTAAATCCTAACAGAGACACCTTTTTTTACCTTCTGACACATTTATGAGGAATGTATCTGCTAATGCATACAGAATCCGAGAGCATTTCCTCACATTCATACATGATCTGAGGAACCTGACATATGGGAAGAAAAGGAAGCATAGCAACAGGTGATGCTACACCAGACCCCAGCAAAACTAAAACGCAGCAAGACAAGGGGGCAGCCAGGAGGACCATCTGACTCCCAGATGCCAGTGCTGAAAAAACACATTCCAAAGCTTGGCAGCAAATTCCTGCATCTGTCAAGTTAACCACATGCAATGCTATGGATTGACATGAAGAGCCAGGCTGACAAAGAGGGCAAAAAAAGAACATATCAAATGTCACAATCATCCAAGAAGAGGCAGTGCAAAGTGAAGGTTGCAAATGCATTTGCTAAAGCAACTTGGGATTGGATTGCTGCTTATTAAAAGTATGTCAAAAAAAGCCTAAGCTCACTGCATATACATGTACAGAAACCTGCTGCTAGATTTTGCCCAACAGTTTTTCAGAGGGGTGATGTCCCTTTTTCTCTCTCCATCTGTAGGCAACTAAAGTGTTAGAGAACAGAGCAGGAAGTTGTCCTATGTTGTTTTAAGAACCCATTGTGCCTCTAAGGCTCAGTTTTATTCTTCTCCCTTCTTTAAGATAGGAAGGGCACAAAAAAGGGATGGGTATAACCACAGAGGACGATGAAGAGAGGAAAAAAAAAATCTTATATTACAAAATAACCCCTGAATAGTTTTTTTCAAAATCCAATCCAGTAGAACAACACTGCCAATATCTGAAGAGGCAATTAATATTATGGTACTTAAGGAAATTATTAACTTCCAGATTTTTTTCTTTACATGAATGGGTATCATATTTCTAATAAAGCATAGAGCATAGCACTCTCTTGATTCAGAATCTCTGTTCTAAATTACATTCATAAAGACTTCTGTAAGGCAGTGAATCACTGACACAGGGCACATGTACTACACAGACCACAGAGAAAAAGCGTTAACAGTCTAAAGGTGTGCTATATAATGTATAATAATGATAAACTCAAGTGGATGAAGGTACATTACATACTCTGAAGCAGAAAACAACAGTGAAAATACAACTATTTGGCTGAATACCTTTAGTTTGTGTTCTTTTCTATTGATAATGACAGCTGTGATCTGCTGGTCCATAAAGATAAGGATAGTACAAAGCAGGGCTGGAATTACAGCAGCTATCACTGTCCACCAAGGATTAGGCCCCAAAGGAGTAATAAACCAGCCACGATCATCTCTGGTGGGCTATAAAAACAGAGTCATGCATGACCAGTCAGAACTCTAAGGATTATTTACATTTCAACTTCACAAGAATACATACAAAAGCATTACTGGGATATGATTTCCTTTAAAATCAATCTATGTAAGTGCACAGAAAAAATGCTGAACTTCCTATGTTACCAAAAAGAGAAATTACATATAATAAAATCATCTGGGATATTACAGACTTGGTTTCATTTGATACAATGAGCCCAGAATTTGGAAGGAGCCCCAGAAGATTACAGTAGTCTAGGATTTGGGTAATTTAGGTAATATTGGTCCTCACACAGAAGACATAAGGAAGCATGAAGGGGCCTGATGGGAGAGGCTCACTGACAGGGGCCATTAATCAGAGAGGTTGCAACTACTTGGTGAACACAAAAAATTCAGAATAGTATTACTCCCTGATGATAAAAAAAATATAATAAACCCACTATAGCACACTACTTTGTCAAAATAATAAGGAGTGCAGTCTATCAACAAATTACCTTAAAAGCATTTGGAACCTGAAGTTTTGGTGATGGAATCCCAATGGCATAGTCAATTAAAACCATGGACAAAATAGTGAGAAAGACAGCAAAATCGCTGACAACAGATCGTACCTATGATTATTGAGAGAAACAACAATTTTAACTAAAACATTCATGTGTGATTTAGGTTTTATTTTTCTTCACTGTTTTAAGCCATTTTGTTTGACCAAATATAGCTAATGTAGCCATTACAGTTAAACCATGCTTATTCTGACACAATTTCCTAACAGAGAAAAGATTCAGTATCCACTTAACCAGCAGTTGATTGAATTTGCAATGCAGATAGAATTCATGCTTACACATGACTAATGACAACTTCTGAATTAAAGAATGTCACACACCTTTGTTGGGAAGTATCGGCTAGTTTTGAACTGCTTCAGTGTGGATGACAGCGTTACTGTAGAAAAGAATAAGATGACAGACCAGAAGAGGACATCTGGAACATAAGGGCCATGATGACCACAGGCTCGTCCAACAAACTCTCCATGAAACTTTTTACATTCCTATCAGGGAGACCAAAGTAGTATTGTTCTGAAAAAATCCATGTTTACACTGGTATTTCCTTTCCAATTACTTTCCTAAACTGCAAGCAAACTGTATTACTAGAAACAGTAGAATCATTTTTACATATTTATTGTTTTAAAAATTAAGACTCCTAATGTTTGTATCTAGTCTGCATGGAAACTCTAAATCCTCAAAAGAATCTCTTTTTTAACCAGTATTAAATGATGAAGTCACTAAGACATACCATAAATAAAGTCATTAATATAAAACCAGATTTATTTCAAACTGAACAAGTACGCTTATTTATTTTCTGTTTACAAACACAGATTTGAACTTCCTAATTCTTTCCAAGAGAGGAAAGCAAAGTTCAAAAGCTACCAAGGGAAAGGCTGCTTCTGGTACATTCTCAAGAACTGATTTTTTTGTTTTAACTTCATAGGCCAAGCAATTCAAGAAAAAGCTACTTAAGACTGTATTAGTCTAAAAGGAGACACATTTAATACCACATGGGGGCAGCACATTCCACAAATTATTTTTTTCTTATAAAAAGCGATCTGATAAAATGCAGAAAACCTCAAAATCTGTAACATTAATTCCATCCAATATAATATATGATCAAGTATGCAGATAGAGTAGAAAACATGTCTTGTAATACTCCAATACTATCCTTAGGTGTCTAAAATCATACTTGTTCCAAGTTAACAAGCAAAGAAATAAAGAGTCGGTCTAAAAATGTGAGCTACAAGCTCTGGACTCACAATCCTTTCCTTCTGCTTCCCAAATCCCTCCATACTTATTAAGAAAAAAAAAAAAAAAATGCAGCACCCAGTATCAGAGATTCCAGGCAGAAATACCCTGTCAGATCAGGATCCTTTAGTATCAAATGAACTGGGTCATTGGTTCATCAGACTCACATCACAATACTGTGGCTTGATGTGTTATGAGAAACTTTGGTTTTGAACAAAGGCTGGCTTGAACAGCTGCTATTTGATGACTGTGAGACAAAGGAGTGCAAAACTTTTTATACCAATATACCAGTAAACCTGGGATAAGTATGATGCGCTTCTGACTGATCAACTAAAGGTTGGGGGGTGGTGAATCAGGAAATCCAGAAAAAATTTTTAAGATTCTGGGCCATCAAATTAGAAAACTTGTCCTGGCCTGAGCTAGACCCTGACGCTGGCACAGCACAGGGATTAATTTCATCATATACCTACTGAAAAGGATTTTGTCACCATCAGAGTAAGCACTTTGCTCACATTCGTTTTGTCCTAGACAGGAAAAAAAGAATTGTTGGTCCTACTGTTGTGTTTAAGAGAGAGCCAATCTAGATCTTCAAAAACTTGGAACTTTTAAATTGGACACAAAAATAACAGGAAGAAAGGACCAGAAAAAAGACAGTGAGGTGAGAGTGACCAAATACTTATAGGAAACTAACTAGGTCTAATCTTTTACTACAGTTCTCTAGAACAGTATAAATGAAGTTTCCTGATGATGTCTGCAAGAAATAAATACATAAAAGTATGAAAAATGTCAGTTATTTCCTTGACAACTATAGGGACTCATGTGGAAAAGTCGGTCAGTTATATTCCTACCCATGTAAACTCAAGTTTCGGTAATAAGCTTTTACAGAAGTTTTAAAGGGTTTTATATAATGCAGCCGGTCTTTTACATTTATAGTTAAAACAAAATCTGTTATTTTAAATCTCCTCAGCTGCAAATGTACTCTGAAAAACACTGTCAGAGATCTGAGAAAGTGAGAGGAGGAGTCTGCCCCTGCACAGATGCTCTTAGAGTGTGCTGCAATTTTGAGAATATTCATTCTGGATTGCTGGAATCCCTCAGGCCAGCAGTTCTCAACTTTCTCTCTGCTGTTGCCACACCAACAGAGCTGAGGAGCAGCCCCTGGTATCAAGTCAGAGCCGCCATGGAAGTCAGCTCTTGCTTAACTCATGATAGGAGGACATCAATACTTCTGCATTCCTGCCTCTAAAAGAAAAAGGACTATCTGCTGGAGACAGTTCACTGGATTAGCTTTTAAGCATTTCATTTGGTTACGTCTATGATGAGGTTAATTAACATATTTTTAAGAGAACCCTTCAGTTTGGTGTCTTTTGCACTCTTTGATACAAAATTTCTCCCTCTCCTTTATAGTCCAAACAGCTGTAACAGTGTTTTAGGGGAAATAAACACTGAGTCTTTCTACATAAGGGAACTTTGGTTTTGTCATCTGGTAGAATTTAGGACCAATCCGTTGTCATTTGACATGTTTAGACTGAATCTCAAACTCTTGTGCTAGTGTCTTTCCAAAGCAGGACACAAAATGCACATACTTGCTTTAATGTGCACTATCAAAGGCTGCAAAATCCTTACAAAACGAGGTAATGCTACAAAGCCTATGTTAATCTTTGTTCAATTACATATATTTTATGATTTGAACAAATCTGATCGGAAAAAAACGTGATCATTTTTTCAATATACTTGCTTCAGTAGGAGAGACAAAATTATTTATGGTGATGCCTTTATTAAGTTCCAATATTTCACTTACTGACACAGTTAGGTTCCCCCATGGCACATCAGATGCAGATATATTGTAGTCCTGCCAGTATCGTACGGTTTTATTGCTAGGATGTTCTGGTTCCACACAATTGCATCTGAAAAGACAAAAGAGTATTTTTTTTCCTTAATAATAAAAGATACATCAGGTATTAATCCAAACAATCAACTTTATGACATATTGAAACTGTGCTCTGCTTTGCCAGATAATTATAGCTCAAATGAATGCAGTAAACGCATGCTTTGAAATAGTTTGTAGTTCAGTAGCTAGTGCTATTACTAGAGTACAATTTGCTGTGAGGTGCATGTGCATATACAGTACATAACGTGGCATATTTAAACCTCTGTGCACAGTAAGTTTTTCCACCCATTTTCCTCCTATTCTATTGATACTTCCGAGCAGAGTTTGTAATACTGAGAATACACCAGTCCTGTTCCACCCCCTTATACCTAACACTTCCCTACATGGGGATTAGATGCTACGCATACTTCCAGGCTGATCCACTTCTCAAATGCAAACTGTCTGTATCCTCTTTCTTTCTCTTTACCAGAATGCCTTTGTGTGCAAAACTGCCAAACTGCCTGGTCAACTCTCAGGGCTGCAAGATCACCAGCACCAAAGGCTCTGTGAAATTCTGGGTCCATTGTCTTTCCCTTCCCCACAGCTGCTTTAAAAGCATGCTTTTCATTTTAAATTGTGTATTTTAACATACAAAACGTGGCGAGGCAGTGTGGGAGGACAATACTGCAAATAGGCAATTTAAAATCAAAATTAAGTCTTTCAAGCCTCTGAAGCAACTGTGGGAGGCTGTTCCTTTGACAAAGCCTTCAAAATATGCAGGATACTCTGTAGGTTCCAAGATGTCAAGTGTGCTTTGTAGTTCTCTTTAAATTAATCCTACTTCAAAAATCTATAGTACTATCTATCCTGCTAGTATTTTAATGTGCTTATGATGGCTGTAAATAAACTCTGTACTCTCCTTTCAGATAAAGTTTTCAGGAGTAGCTGGGGACAGGATAACATCTGACTATAGAGTGGAGAGCCATTAAGTATACATTTGCATTCCAGTTCTAGAAGAGTATCAGTTTATCCACTTACCCACACCATCTATTTTCTCTGTGGCTATTTATCTTTCAACAAAATGAAAATGCTCATCTAGATATGTAGTATTTTCTATATAAGAAATTCTACCATCTACATTATGAGAACAGAATAGTGCCGCTGTATTTCGATTACAATACTATACATGTGACAACAGCTGCATTTAATATATATCTAGAGAGAGATGCAGGTTGTCTTTGTGCAACTCTTTACTTCTATTTTAAATGCAGCTATTTATGAAAGAAAGAAAAAAACCTTTACAGCCCATGAACAAAAAGAAAAAAAAAAAAAAAAAAGCAACAGCATTCAGAGAAATATAGGGCCTGAGCCAAAAGTCCTTGAAGTAGACTGGATCTTTCAAACATATTCAACATGCTTTGGATCAGGCCCCAAGTGCAGAATGAATGCGTGTTCAATGCGTAGTTTAAAATATTACAAAATGGGTTAAATGAAGCACATCACTACTAGTGAGCTACGGTAGCATAATAAAGTCAACAAACAGTATGTCTATGTTATTGCAAGGGAGTATTTGATGTTCATGCAACAATACAGAGGTGGCTATTTCAGGTTACTGCTGTTTCCTGTGAGCACAGGAGCTCCCTGCCCCCTGATGTCCATCGCTGATCGCAGACTGGCCAGACGCTGGGCGATGGCCCATTGGGGTTTGAGTACAGTAGGCCACGGTGACGTGGGCTGTTCAATCACAGTCACTTTCTCACTAGAAGGGAAGACTGTGCATGTCACCAACACTACATGGTACAGCTACACTTGCTGCAAACTGCAAAATTACATTTAAAAGTTAGAGGAGCCAAAATTTCTATTTCCTTAGTCAGAACATGACAATTGATGCTATAGTTTAATACAGCTCAACTAATTTACCTTCAGATGAGATCATCCCCCTGTTTATTTCCATATTAATATCACTTTCCTCCTTCACAGCATTCCAGTCTGGCCTTTACCATGTCCTACAGGCATTTACCAATGGCAGACTGTTCATCAGCAAACTCCACCCATGCAGACCAAAATCACCCTGCACCCAGCTTTTGTCACTGAATGGGTGCAGAATTAGGCCCTAACTGTAAAGATCAGATTCTACTTTCTACTGAAAAGATAATTCAAAAAATATTCTCAGTGTTTTGAGGTGATATAGATATAGATATAGCATTTCATTGTTTTCAATATTATGTGTCTTTTGGCAGCACTGACATTTTGATGTGAGATTGCATCATGGTATAACTGCCTTTCAGCATCACACTACTCGCTTAACATTATAGAAAAGTGAGATAGTAAGATACTCCCTGTCCAGCCCAGAAAACACAAATGGGGGTACCATTCAGTGCCAGAACATAAAAAATGGTCTACCAAAATGTGACATTTCTTAACAGATGTAACTGCTTCAATGATGACTACTTCCCAACGCAACTGACCTGCAAAGAAAAACTCACATTAGTGAAATAAGGCTTTCCACTTTAATCTTTAAAAAATTTTAGTCTCTTTCATTGTCATTTTTTACTGAGAGGTCAGCTCTCAGGAGAAAAAGTAAAATACACTGAATGTTAACCACTAACACATCTTTCTATTTTCTTGATAAAATATTACTCAGAAGTCTGGAATAAGTAAAAATGTATTGCCTCTTGCAAGTTCAAATACTCTTTAAGTTCTTGTAAGGTTGTTTAAAGTGCTGAGCACTACAAGAGATCTACATGAAGTTTTTGCTGTTACCAATGAGCAAGAGACTACACACACATCTATATTTTCTAAGCAACATTGTCAGCTCCAAATACAGTAACAAACTAGTAACCTACTCCTATGTCTTTTAGTGATAAGGAGTCAGCAATCACCTTCCCTATGCTAAAAGATACAGAATGATTCTTTTTACTGTCTTTCATTGTGGCTAGGAAGAAACTGCTTTTTTCATGGGTAGAATATAGTCAGGGAAGAAACTGACACTGGTTGTGGTGGCAAAAGCATAGGTGTCACTACAGTGGAAAAAAAAAAATCTCTGCTGACAATCTCACAATGTACCCATTTCATCACACTGATGACAGAACAATTCTTTTTGTGTCTTTACACTTTCGGCTACTGCAAGACGTTCTGCTCTCCTGGGAGCAATTCAGATGTCTAAACACAGGTGCCTATATACCCCACGGTATCTGTGACATCCATGATGGGTTGGCACACATGCGAGAGGGTCTATGGTGACTCATGCCTTTACTTTCACAGCAGCTGGAGGCTAAGAGACCTAAAAAGGCACTAGATACCCAGTCACACATCACTCCCTTCCGTACTGAAAATGTCTGTATTTTGCAACTAGGCAGAAATCAGCGCAGACTGCTGTCTTCTAGGGTATTTAAACATCTAATACAGCCTGTTACAAAATGGCTTATAAATCTAAGGTAGACTAATAAACCATTTCAGACCAGACAGCCTTTAGGAAACTCCAGAAGAACTGTCATAAATTCAGAACTGACTGAAAAAGAAAGTAACAGAAAAATAATGGCCTGAACCTGCTAGCTAGAAAAATAACCAGAGAAAGGAGTTTTCATTGTCTTTACATCTTTCAAGGTGCTCAAAAAATCTCTGGCAAATAAGGATGGGGAACAAAGGTAGATCAGAAAAAATAAAATATTAGCACTGGATGACAAACTGGTATCCTCTGGAGCCTGTCCCTCTCTCCCTTCTAAAGAAGGATCAAGATTTCAGCTAAATCTTCAGCACTAACCTAACAGTATAGGCTGTATAGGTCATTGATGGCACCCACCTTCCCTTCTTTGTCCTCCCAACCTCCCCAGCATTTCTCCTCTTCCTTCTTTTATTTCGTAAGTCTCAATTTTATAAATTTCATTAACTTAAGGCAGTCATCATAACCTCACTGTGTGCAACATTTCCTACAACTTGTCCTGTTTCCAAAGAACAGTCAGGATTTGACAACTGCAACTTCAGGACATCTCAGACAACTAGCAGTATTTTTTGTTCTGCAACAGGAATAGTTATTACTATCCTTAATAGCACCAAAAAAACTGGCCATATGATCCCTCTTGGACAATGGGAAAGGGAATATGAGTTAGTAAATTAGAAACCTGTTATTTTATATGTAAAGCTGGGGAATATTTCCCCCTCCTCTGTAGATCAGCAATAAAAGACAAACATCATTGTTGCTCAACAACTTGTCAGGCTAAAAGTTCTGTACTAAAAACACCTTCATCTTGACTGTAACGTTGTTTACTGCAAAACATGGCACTTATTCCTAGGCTTATTTGTTCAATTCAAATTAACTTGGGTCTGGGGAGGGGAACCCTCTAATTTCACCTGTTACCCCCAATTCTTCAGGCTTGTTCTTCGCCATTTTCTTCTCTTTAACCTGTCATGCATGCTCTCCTCCCACACAGACTTAAAATGCAGAATGGTGCTAGTCCATTCTGCTGCCATTACAGCCAGTATAAGAGCTTTGAACAAAAGCCTTGCACAATGTTTTTGTGAGTAAAACACACTTAAATGATGCAGATCATTTGAAAGCCTCATGGTCATTCATCCCTAGGCAGTTGCCATTTTTCAGTATGTTGTTTTCAAGACTAGGAGGTGCTTACTCTTGATGATTTTAACCAATTCTTAAGGCACTGTTTTGGACCTCCTGTTTTTCCAGCATGTACATATTGCAAGCTACACCTATTCATACTAGCTAAGGATCTGATCTATGAAGGATGCAAATGCAGCTTCTTCATGATTAGCCAACATATCATTTCCCCTTCCTAGAAAGGCAAATCTCTTTCTGTCTCACTTAAGATAGAGAATGAGATTTGTTCAATATGAATATTTATATTATTAAAAAAACAACAGGCAAGTATGACAAACAAGTTACAAAATGTGCTTGTTTAAACAATATGTCTCACTGAATATCAGAGCACATATTTGGTATATGAGTAGGAATTTTTTGCCCTAAGACACAGAGTATGCTCTACAAATGTGCTGTGCACGGATCACATAACAGAGACAGCATAGGAAGGTGGTATGAAATGGAAGGTAGCATCACTAATCTTGTTTTAAAAGGTATTAGACTATATGCATAAGTATTCTTTATGTTGCATTTACAAGGTTGAAGGAAAGTACATCAACAGCACAATGTTATGCATGTTTAGGTTGTCTCCAAATACACCATCTTCATGTGAATTATGGGCACTCACAGAGTCCTTCTGTTTGTTGAACAACTGCTATGGGAAGGGAACAACAATATCATAGACAACAACTTCTCTGCTGTCCCACACCTACAACACCTGTATATCCCTGGCATTATATTTGCCATATTCTCTATCATGTCAACATTCACAACCACAAAATCAAAGTCTCCGTGGAGAAGAGACTGGAAACAAAATAATTAATAGTGAAGGGAAATAGACTTGTCAGTTAAGTTCTATTCTCAGTATCACGAAATGCTTTCAAAGCCCAGCTGTCACGGCAAGACAAGATTTTTTTCTTCATTTATTCATGAGATCTGCCATCCTGAATTAGACTATTGAGTCATTAAGTTAAGTAGCCCATCTCTGACAATCACGAAGATCAGTAGGCATCCACATATATTCTCTGAAGTTGGAAGTCTACATAGTTTAGTTGGTGAAGTTGAGGAGGAAAAGCCTCTAAAAGTACTTAGACAATGCACTCAGCAGCAAAGCAATTTCACACACACACAAACACACACACACACACACACAGAAAGATAAATCAAAGATGGGGAAACTAATATTAGAGTGAAGAAATATGAGAAAATCACGTTTCTTTGGATAGCACATCAGGAGGAGCACATTGTTCTGTCAAGGGGAAAGTCTAGAAAACAGATTTATAATCACACACTAGTTTTGTTAACCCTGACTGTCACTCAACAAGATTGGTCTTTATTAGGTGGCTGGTGCAATATGCAGTCCATGCATTCTTGGCAGTACTACATTATGTAACTGCCATACATAGAAGTTAATGTGCAGAAAAGAAGTGTAATTATGTGGCATATTGACAATACATCTGAAAGCTTTCACTGAGAAATAGTTCTAGAATGTCACTTCACTCCACTGCCAAAGTTAAAAAAACATACACCTGGGGAGAAGAGATTCAGTACAATGCTAGTTCAGAAATAATACACTGAAATATACTACAATGATATATGGTCAGCTTAAGTTTCAAATGCTCAGATGTAGTTCATCAATACACATAACTGTACTGTAACAAAACACCCAAGGATTTTATGTAAGACTTTCTAGATGTTGAAGGCATTGTGTAGACCAGCTATCAACTACAAACCGAATGACGTGGAGAATTGCTTAACATGGAGATCTGTTTCCAAAGTGGAAGGGATGAGTAGTAGGAAAGAATGAAGTAAAGTAGCATGACCTGAGTTGAAAAGAGGGATAAAGAGAAAAATGAGTCAGCTGGGTTCAGCAGACATAGGGAAGTCCTAAAATAAATGGAATAAAGAAAAATTATTTTTGGATTCCAAGGTTTATCAAGAAGTAAAAGGGAATCAGAAGTTAAACTCAATGATGGCAGTTGCATGGTTCCCGGAACAAGAGGGACATCCTCAGAGAAAGACACAAAGGATATGGCACAGTTAATTGTAGGAAGAAAACTGTAAAGAATGGGAAAAAAACTATAAAGAAGGGGAAAAGAAAATCAATCATCATAGAATGGTTTGGGTTGGAAGGGACGTTAAAGATCATCTAGTTCCAACCCCCTGCCATGGGCAGGGACACCTTCCACTAGCCCAGGTTGCTCAAAGCCCCGTCCAACCTGGCCTTGAACACTGCCAGGGAGGGGGCAGCCACAGCTTCTGGGAGCAACCTGTGCCAGGGCCTCACCACCCTCACAGTAAAGAATTTCTTCCTTATATCTCATATAAATCTTCCCTCTGTCAGTTTAAAATCATTACCCCTCATCCTATCCCTACAGTCCCTGACGAAGAGTGCCTCCCCACCTTTCCTGTAGCCCCCTTTAAGTGCTGGAAGGTCGCTATAAGGTCTCCCTTGAGCCTTCTCCAGGCTGAACACCCCCAACTCTCTCAGCCTGTCCCTCATCAGGGAGGTGCTCCAGCCCCCTGATCGTCTTCATGGCCTCCTCTGGACTCAGTCAAGCAGGTCCACATCGTCCACAACTTTCTTATGCTGGGGGTCCCAGAGCTGGACACAGTGCTCTAGGTGGAGTCTCACAAGGGTGCAGCAGACGGGGAGAATCCCCTCCCTCATCCTGCTGGCCAAACTTTTCTTGATGCAGCCCAGCATACGGTTGGCTTTCTGGTCTGCAAGAGCACATTGCTGGCTCACAGTCAGTTTTCTATCCATGAATACTCTTCACAGGACTGCTCTCCATCCATTCATCTCCCAGACTGTATTTGCGCTTGGGATTGTCTCGATCCATGTGCAGGACCTTGCACTTGGCCTTGTTAAATTCCATGAGGTTTGCATGGACCCACCTCTCAAACCTGTCCAGGTCCCTCTGGATGGCATCTCCCTTCCCTCCAGTGTGTCGACCGCACCACACAGCTTGGTGTCATCAGCAAACATGCTGAGGGTGCACTCAATCCCACTGACCATGTCACCAACAAATATATTAAAACAGCGCTGGCCCCAACACTGACCCCTGAGGAACACCACTTGTCACTGCTCTCTACTTGGACATTGAGCTGTTGGCTCCAACTCTTTGAGTTATACCATCCAGCCCATTCCTTACCCACCAAGTGGTCCTTTCATCAAATCCATGTCTCTCCAATTTAAAGACAAGGATGTCATGTGAGACAGTGTCAAACGCCTTGCGCAAGTCCATGTAGATGACATCAGTTGACATCAGTTTTCCCTTATCCACCAAAACTATAGCCCTGTCATAGAAGGCCACCAAATTTGCCGGGCATGTTTTTCCCTTAGTGAAGCCACATTGGCTGTCACCAATTGTCTCCTTATTTTCTATGTGTCCTAGCACAGTTTCCAGGAGGATCCAACTCCATGATCTTGCTGGGCACAGAGATAAGACTGACTGAACTGGAATTCAATTACATACCTGGGATCCTAATGAGAAATGTTGTGCTTATCATCACTGACTCTTCTCATTCCTCCTGCAACTTAAGGAATACAGGGTATAACACAATAAGATTTTCAGCCAATCACAATGTACTTAGATTAAGTTATATAGATAACGAAAGAATTAAAACTTGCTTGTGCAAACAGTGGTATGCACAAAACTAATCTTCACAATGCCTTCTAGAAGGAATGGTTTCTATAGACTGCAAAAGATATTGAGATTGACATGATCTTGGCTCCTTAATTACATCAGAGTGGGATTTTCTACTCCTAATGCTTAAGTGCATGTCAATACCAAGACAGATTGCAATATGCATATTACTATGCCAAGAAATCACTTTAAAATTATTCAATGTAATCTGTTAATAATTGAGTAACTTCTGGTAAAGAATTATTAAAAACAACATGAATTCACCACTCTGAAAAAAAGAATTAATAAAAACCAAAAGGTATATAAAGTCCCAAGATCTAAGTAAGCTCACACTGAGAAATAACTGGTCTTCTGTATTCTAAGATAGCTACCTTAAAATGCTTGTATTTTAAAGAATACTGGATTGCTTTCTAAATCACGTTCCTTTCATCCACAATGCTTATTTTGTTTTCCTTTTGAGAATCTGTTTTTAATCCACCCAGTTGTAGGGTTCTTTCCTAGCAAAAATTATATCCTAATATTTAATATACATTAAAAGTGATGTGCATCAGTGTTCCAGACAGGATTCACTAACTGGAGATATATTTGCTACAGGGGTAGGAAAAAGAAGGAGGAGGAGAGTGCAGAAATAAGAGAGTTGCTATGCCAACCTACAAATGCTAATGGCATGACAAATACAAAAAGGTCACAGTGAAGAAAAAAAAAAAAAAAGAAAAGCCCAGATCAAAAAGTATGTGTATTTTATTTAATAAACAATGCAGCTACTGTATGTAAATTCCTTCAAAACAATGCAGTTTATAAAGAAAAAACTTGCAGCATAGTAGCACACTGAAAATTAGGTTGTCTTTGTCCTTCCTTTGATTTAGATCTTAAATGCCTTATTCTTTATCATCCATATCATAAAGATGGTGTTTTAAGAAAGAGTGAATGCTGAATGGATTTGCCTGCAAGTAGATCACCTGACAATTAGGGCCAATATTTCAACAGCATAACAAACAAGAATAATAAAGAAAATTAAGAAAAAGTGCATTAGGACTAGCTCTATATTAATTAGATTATGCAGCAAAATATATTTTTGTCTTTTTGAAATAGAATTCTGAAACAAACTCAAACTCATGTCTTCTACCTGAAATAGTCAAAAGGTAAATATGAATTTTTAAGAAATCTTTTAGGAGGATTTCAGCTGATTTTCAAATATTTGGGTCTGCTTGATTTTAAAAAGAAAAAAACATCCAAACTGTTCTGAATGTTTTTTCAATAGTCTTCTAAGGTTTGTTATGGCAGATACTAGTAATGACTCCTATACTCTTAAATAGAAGAGGAGATACATGCAGTACAGTCTTTTACATCAAACCCCTGCAACAGAGACTGTTTATGACAGAATTCAAACCCACCCAAAATACAGAATGAGTTTCTTTCTCACTTAAAATATGGTTCCAATCTGGTTGAAATACCAATCATTTTGAATTACTATTTTCTTTGTCTTTCAAGTACTCCAAAGGACAGTACTAACAGCATGCCAATGACTTTTTCTGGGTCAAATTCACATCTTCACCAGGGCAAAGGCAACAGTACTGGGATGTAGACAGACTACCTGTGGACATCAGATCATCCTCACAAAGCCCATGGCAGAAGAGAGGAGAGCTGGGTCACAGACTTTACTGAAAGCTTCAAATATATACAATACCCTGACCTATTTATCATCAACTTTTTGAGTGGCTAACAGGCAGAATACAGAAAACACAGAAATTTTACAGTATAACCTGAGTTTTCTAGCATAGAATTGCAGATTCAAGATCAAGTTTTACATAAGCTTTGGCTGAGCATTCAAAGAGAAATGAGTTGCTCAACCTTTTGAAGTTCACCCATTGCTAATTAAAGAACTGCCAAGGCTTTACTAACAATTAAAAACTTGTCTTTAAACTCCCAAAAGAGGAAAATGCAAACAGCTGTTTTAATTAGCAAAACAGCAGATACTAATTAGCTTCTGTAACAGAGTATGCTGGTCCTTTAAGGACAGGACCAGTTTCAGCTCAAGTTTGTTACCCATTTAAACTGCAAGTAGAAGGACTGTAGTCAGATGCTGCAGAAAAAGCTTCTAATTCCTTGAGAAAGCGATATTCCCCAACTTCAAGTACACAAAAATGAGATTTTTTTTTTTTCAAGTAAGATTTTATGTTTATTCATCTTCTAGTTTCTGATCTTTCCAGAAGTGAAATGTACACACAGGAGGAGGGACTGAGGCTTATTTGAAATCTCTTGTATTGTGGTGATTCTGTGGGGACAATAATTGCAATACCATCATGTTCTGGGCAAATGGCCACTGTGTCTGGACAGTGTAATATCTGCATATCTGCACAGCAAACCCATGGAGCTCAGGCTGCACCAACCCTGCTGTGAACACACTGGTCATTTGGGCAGCTGATATAGAGTTACTCCAACAGAGCACATCTTTCTGCTCTCCCAGCCTCTCGGGGCCAGTTCTGAAAAACTAATACTCAGATGAAGGAGAGGGAGAGGAGAGAACAGAGGAGGCTGAAATTACCGCTCTGCTGTGTTCAGACCACAGATCCTTGGAATTGGTAGATGTGGTCTTACAAAATAATCAATAAGCATACCAGCATCTCCAACAATCAGTTTTAAATATAGGCCACATCACATAAGAGCTATGCTGCTTATACCTATGTCTACAGCTAGTCATTTTGGTATCAGCAGGGTCAGTTGCCATGGACATGATATCTATAATAAGCAGGATATTGTTGCAGGTAGAACACTGTTGCAAGTAAATGCTGAAAGAGAAATATAATGCAAGAGTTTAAAAGTCAGTTTACTTGTACTATCTATACAGAGTGAAAGAATAAATGAGAATATAGGTATGAAATTATGACCCCATAAATAACTACTAAGCTATTCTATCAAATAATTTTTATAGTTATATATATGTTTGAAACCACCAGGCAGCGGTCAAATCTTTCATCCAAACACCTGGAAGATACTTGTCCTTCACGAATTGTGTCTGGAAAATCTAGAACTGTTGTGCTGGTATTTCAACACTGTAGGACAGGACAGGTCAATAGCTGTAAATCAGAGGATGACAATTGCTGTTCTTTTACCATTCTGCGTGCTCTGCATATTCCACATTCAGTGAAGACAGTTACCAAAGGCAGGCAGTGAGTAAACACCACCCTTCAAAAATTAATCTGTTATTCTGATTAATGAATGGAATTTTAAATTAAACCAAAAACATTTCTTTGTAAACATAAGGACTACAAGGATAAAACACTTTCATAAAATACAGAGATACCTATCACCTACTCCTATAGAAGCAAGACTTAATTTTATATCTCTCGAAATCTCAAGCAATATCATGGGATTCACCTAACCACGAATAAAGCTAACTACCCAGGAATCCGCATTTCTATTTGTGTTTATGCTTCTCATCACCTATTTTAACATTACAGATCCTCTTGCTAAATGGTTTCTAAATAATTGTCTTTGTATAGTATTTCAACATCTGTTTTTCAAAACATATCAGAACATTATAAAATATTTCAGAACTTCATATTCTCTTTGAGACAACTACTCTGAAGTGGTAAAGGAAAAAAAAATATCCACAAACACTGTGCTATATGAGGCTCTTTAGAGCAAAATACCCACTTCATAAAAGTTAACTAAGATCAGGATATAACCTCAACTGCATGTAGGTCTACTCTTGATGTTTATTGTTTTCTCTTCAAATTAATATTCCTTTGCCTATTGAATAAACTACTAGAGAGAAATAGTATTTTTTTCAGCATGAGGAACTAGTGTGTCACAGCAGAACTAGAGTTTCTATAATTTCACTTATTCTGTGTATTAAGATATATAATGTTCACTCAGATTCAGAATTTGCTAACTGTTTTTTTAGTGATAACATATACGAAGCTCAAATGTTTTCTCTGTTACTGTGTTTTGTTTTTCCCAGCTTAAAATGCAAATGAGACATTTGGTTGAGGCACTCCTGTTTTTCCAGTGAACAGAAGATGTGGCACTGTTCAAGCATTGTTCCTTTTGGGCCCCACCCTGCTCATGTAAAGGGTTCACATGGGTTCAGCAAAGGAATAAACACATTTCCGGAGGGAGATCTTCTCTGAAAATGCTTTTTGATTACATTTTATCTGCTGAAGTGATCAGGTTTAACTGGCCTCAGGACAGACTAGGATATTGTCCTTTACTAGAAGAACATTTTTGGTCTCATATCACAGAAACAAGTCTATGAGTTTCTACTTCTAAATGAAACTATACTGATTAAAGCCACCCACTTTTTTATTCCCGAAGTAGAATACTACCTGTTAAAACTCCACAATGAAGTAAAGATTTAAAATCTTGTTATTAAGAACAAATTGATTATGACAAAATCAATCACTGCTGAGAAGAACCTAACAATTCCAAATCCATTTCAGTTCTTGGAGCTTGAACCTTAACTGCCAGAGAGGTTAAAATAAAGGAGGTACATCAAATTATAGCCTTCTTAGATAGGTCAATATTTCAATTTGGAAAAAAAAAAAAAAAAGCAAAACAGATAAACATGATATAAAAACGTTGTCTGAACAACCAATAAAATATTATAAAGCATCAGTACAAGGTTATAGTAAGAGATCATTGAGTTACACCTCATTAAATAAAAGTGTGAATAGAGACCTAAAGCTGAGGTCCCTCCAAGTCCTATTTTTTTATTCTAGGACTTCCAAGTTGCATGTGTGTAAGCTTTTTCAAACTCCAAGTCAAGGTATTTTTCACTTACCTTAAGTAAACGTGTACTGCTTGTACACATAACTCCAGTAACTACTCCTTCCATATGCCAGCATCGCACCTAAACCAATAGCTTCCACTTGTTAAGTCTGCAACTACTGCAAACCTTTCCTGCTGTGCACTGGTTTGCATTCCTCACAGACAAAACATAACCTATGAAAAAAAATTCCAGTATTAATACAAGAAATCTTACTTACGAGTACTTTGTTAGCAGATCCAAATCATTATGCATGTTGATTGGGTATGTCTCACTGAGATGAAACAGCTTCTCTAAGGCCTCATAAATGAAAATGATGCAGATAAGAGAAGCAAAAGCTTCTTCAGTAAATCGGGTAATGTAGCAGACTAGGGAGCTTGCATCAGTTGCAACAAGGATGATGCACAGGATTGCAGTCCACAGTCCAATGCTAGCTCTCAGAGAAAGGTACGACAACCCATACTCTCTGAAAGAAAAGAAAAAAATGAAACACATTTTATCTTTTGTCCAGCCACAGTAAACGGAAAATAGGCAGCTCCAAAATTTCCTTTGTCTAGGGATGCGCAATTCTGGGGACAGATCAAAACAGAAATTGTTTACCTATTGTGAATTGAAGATACTGTCAAGTCACCTCCTGACCTGAGCCCCCCTCCCAATTAATGGGACACAAAGAGCTCTATCTCTACTAAAGATACTCTACTCTGTTAAGCAAGCAGCTTTGAGAGTAGTCACACACATGAAGTGTATAAGGTCCACCCACTTTTTAACCCATCTCCTGCCTTGTGAACAGCCAACACCTGTCAACTTCTTCATAAGCTGCAAGAGTAGCTATAATAACAACTTTCATCAAAATCCTGTATGCTTATTGCATAAGATAATAGAGCTCCAAATACATTGGGTGATATTATCACAGAGAACTGAAAGGTCTACTTGAAGGTGATAAAAGAACTTTTGGGGTGCTAAGTGGGGTCTCCAACCCTATGTTGTTCAGGAGGTTCAGGACATCTTGGGGCAGAATCATCATAGCAATGAGGCAGACAAGCAAAGAGGATCACAGAGAAGCATGATGGCCACCAAGATGCAGACTAAGTTTTGCCTACACTGTGGCAGAGGTATGTCACACATAGCGCATTAACATAAATGTGGGGATATGATGTTCTGGCACGACGCTTCACCCCTTCTCTGTTGGAGTGGAGGAAGGGCAGGGTCTATATTAGTGACTACTGAAAGATGTCACCCTGCCACTGCGCTTACTTCCTGGGTGAGAGGTAACACCTTTTGCATGAGTTAGGGATTAGATAAAACACAGAATTAAATGTATTGTTTCAGAGTAGAAAATGATACAATCAGGAAAAGAACCTACAAACACCCTGAAGCTTGCATTCCCTTCAAAAGTGGGTGGTTTTTTTTTAAAAAAAAAAAACCACAAACAAACCAAACCAAAACAAACAAAAAAAACCCCCAACATCAATCTTTCTGCGTTATCACCAATTCACTTGTCTCCGTCACTGCATAATTTTCAGACTCTGAAAGCCTAAGCAGTATACTCCAAAACAAACTGTTGATCTATACGCAGATGTTGGAACTTTGGGATCAGTGTCTCCACTTTTACTTAACAACAGCTGAGGGATGATGCATATCATGATCTTCACTTACTTGCAAAATTTGAATAAGATCTTCTCAAACACTAAAACTGGTCCTGTGCTGCCAAGTATAGTGAGAGGCTGTCCACCAAAGAGAGAGTAGGCAATTCCAGTCATGGATGCTCCAAACAGTGATTCTATTGCACTCTGAATATAATACAGAGAGAAGTGTCCATAAACTTTCAAACAAGTTCTTTTTGCAATGTCTTAGGCTGTAGCTTTCTAAAGACTGAAACACCAATACTTAAAGGTGATTCATGCAACAGTAAGAAAATACTAACCACAAACCTAGGAATGTAAGTTTGTTTTAAAAGTTCAGATTTAACACATACTATACGACCTTCAGTTGCTTCTCCCAGCAGACCACCAAATGTGATGACAGGAGACATGCAAGCACAGTAGAGAAACAAAAAAGATGCCAGACACTGCAAACTGAGAGCATCTCTGAAGTCACTCCAGAAGAAGGGAGCTTTTCTTTTTATATCCAAAATCAATCCTCCAAAAAATCTAAAAAGATAGAAGAGATCAAATTAATGAAGAAGGCATGCCAAACTTTCTTCTACAGTATTGCTTTAAATACACTGCAGAGAAGTTATTGTTCCTTGATCAAATAATACATAGTCTTATCATTCATTCTTCCCAGAAAAAAGTTTCTGGGAACCCTGTCTTGATAACTTTAATCAAGAAATTGTGTTTTTAAAAAAATTTTCAAAATTTTTTTTTTTTTTTAAATAAAATAAAAAAAAAAAACACAAAAAATTTGCATGTTTCTTTTATAAAATCTTCATCCAATTATTCAGACCCAAAGCTTCTGAACAGTTGTTAGCTCCCATGCATAAAACCCTATTATTTATTAGGTGAAATAATGATTTACATTTTTTTAATCAGACTGCTACCACAGTGCCCATTTGCCTAAACGTCTGCATTTAGAGCTGCACATTCTTTATTTGAGAATCTGTTCCTAAACACACTTGATGATAGAACTAAATCTAGGCCACAATTTTCCAAGGACAAGAACTGTCATCTTTTGTCATTTACACTATGCTAAACATAATCAAATATTTAGGAACAGACGCTCCCTTACAATATACCATACAGTTAAAATAAATATCCCTGCAATGTTCTTTTTCTCACAGGCACTCAATGTATCAGATGTTGCTGGGGTAAAGAGGAAGACAAAGTGCCACCATCTTCTAAATGTCAGAATGATCCTTCAAGCTGTCAATTACCACATTCATCAGTGAGAGAACAGCTTACAGCCAGACTGACCATCATCTCCTTTGCGCTGCTGTGTACACCAACACAGCAGCTGAATCTTTAGTCTTACACAGGCAGGAATGATGTCTCCACATAAAAAGGCAGCAAGGTACAACTACACTGCACTAAGGCAACCACTGACAGCCGATGAAGTTACACTACACCATATTAGATGGGACAACATAAATATCAGAAGGAAGAGTTTGTCCCAAGGAATATGTGAATATTGCAACCACCTTGGTAATCATAGCCTCATGTACCAGGACGTATCATGGCTTACTGAGGTAAAAAAGAAATGCTAGAGTTGCACAATCCAGAAACTTCAACTTCAAAATAGTTGTAAGCATTCATAATATATGGCACAAGGCTATTCCCTACTTTTCCTTCACGCTGTACAAAAATAAGAAACATTAATCAAGTTTAATAGAGGTCTGACCTGTATAAATAATAAAGAAAGGAGCTCACAATAAATACAATGTGAAAACCCAAATTGTCTTGCCCTCTCCCCCTCTCTGCAAATTAACTTGCATTGTTCTTTTAATCTATGTGGTATGCAAATCAGGAAAAAAGCCTGAAAAAAATCATATACTAAGCCAACCATTTGAGAGAGAACCAGACTATCATGATTCCTTTGGAAGTGCCTCACTTAGAACTCTTAAGACTTTGCCTATGTTTTCACTAACTTTCCAGTGCGTTGCAGTTCTGGTCCAGAGTGTCCTCCAGGTTGCTCTGCGTCCCCATGGGCTGCAGTTCCATTTGGCACTCCTGGGATCTTACGCTTCTCCTACCAGAAGGAAAAGGTACCTCTCATGGGTCTTAGCAACCAAAACGTAATCTTAGGAAAGGAAACGGGCTTAGAGAGTTGAAAGACTAAACATGTAACTTTTATTGTAAGATTCATCAACAAAACCTCTTCATAAACGTAGAGGAATTCTATAACAGGAAATAGCAGAAGGAATTTTAGTCTAAGAAATTTAAAGAATTTATCACAGAAAATCTTGTATCAGATGACATTTTAAAAAGTAGCAAGCCAGGCTGTTTTGATCAATTCTTGCAATAAGCTTAGACCAAAAGCAAACCATGGCTGTTTGGAAAAATCAAATATGCTCATGACCAATTACTCCCGAATTTAAGATCTTTACATACAACTACGTGTCTTTATTCAGAAGACAACTTGTATTGAACCATGTGAAATGTCACCACTACACTGTATGCTTGCAAGACAAAAGCAAATTTAAAAAAAAAAAAAAAAGCATGCAAAATGTCTATATAGTGACTCTGCTAAATGCTAAATTAATGAGTCTTAATTCTACCTAGCAAAAATTCATCACAATGTTTAAAAGTGTCTGAATTTTACAGTGTACAAACCTGAGAGGGAACATTTTTAGGTGGTTCTATTCGTATCGTTGGATCCCACTCTCCAGGAGGAAGAACTGTAACCTGATCAAGAAACTCATCAATTCCAGATACCAAATCATTGCGGTCTTTCGCCTTGTAAGCAACATCATGGAACACCTGTGAAATGTGAAGAAGGAAGGAAAAATAGATGTGGAAAGGAATACTCTCATAACATTTATCACAATGACCCCTTTTCTCTGGAATAGAATGCACTTCATGCAGTTACCACTAAACAAACAATCTCAGCTTCAGCTGACTAGAGTTTCTGGTACATAGTTTTCATAGAAGCTCCAGCTGCTATGGAAAAACATCCTTATGGGTGCTAAATGTTCTAGAGATTTTACAGTTTAAAACACAATTAATTCTACTAGAAAGTAACTGTGTAAAATGGAATCTTTTCAGTGAAGATATCCTTGCTTCTGAATATTGTTTCTTATTTTGTTATCTCCTTATGGCAGCATAATCTGGGCTGTTACAGGATCATGAAATGAACTAGAATGCTATTTGTGCATCATCAGAATAGTTAGCTGCATTTCATCTGGATGATTCCACACTGGAGATTCCCTATCACACCTCTTCAGTCAGTACAAAATGACTAAAACCAAGCCATTGTAAAAATACCTCATCTGTCATTAGTGTTGCAATTGATCTTCCAATCTCATGGTATTGTTGTCCTTTACCCAGTGGACCAAGAAGAATAAACAAAAATCTGCAAACAAGAGACACATTAAAAAACTGTGAGAGATAGATGGTTGAAAGTAACTATACATACTACAGAAATACTTATTTAAAAATTGGACTAGAAGAACCTCTAAGACGAATATTATATATAATCTCCTTCAAGATCCTCACACATGCATTTAAACATGAAGCTCTGGTTAGAAAAAATGTGAAAATAACTTCCAAAAATATATTATAAGCTTCACAGTCAGACTTGATTGAGACTATCAAAACCTCCTTACATAACAAACCTTATCTTACATAATAAATATATGCTATTAAAATCTATGTGCAGAACACATTAACATTAATTTATTTAATTCTGTTAATTCAACAGAATCAAGTATTTTATGGTAGTAGTATTACTGCAATATTGGGGAAATTAAATTACCCCACAGAAAAATAATTTTTAAATCACTTACTCCCATCAAGGCTCTAGACAGCCTCTACTTTAGGCCTGGGGCTAGTAAAGTTCTATAAAATGCAGAGGATAGATTCAAATTAAATAACTGAAGTTCTCAATTTTGCTAAAATGCAAAAGACAATTTTTTGACTAACATTATTAAATTTTTTATAAAATAAACATTTTTGCAAAAATTCTTTATTATTTGAATTTAAATTATTTAATTTTCTTTTGGCCAAAAATAAAAAAAAAAAATCTGTTTGGTGAACTTTTCTATGAGAAATTGGGAGAGGTTACGAGGAAAGGCTTTAGAAGTTTTTTTCAAAGCCAGCTCAGTCTCTCAGTGTTCCTTACACACAGGCAAAAATAAGAGAAGACAAAAAAAGTCATATCCAAAGTACCTACAACTACAACTTAAAATTTTATACTGTTTATCTGACTAGGAGCAAGGATCTGAGTCTCAGTATTGTATTTCACAGCATAATGCTCCTTTCTGAGCGTCACAAACAACTGGAATACGCTACTGCCTTCTGTCGGAATTCTACTTTTACAGAAACCAAAAGAGGGAAGGGGAAAGAGGGACAGAATATGTGTACAAACATATGCACAAATTAAAAAAAAAATGTGAGAGACTGCAATAATAGTTACTTCAGTCAACTCATATGGGAGGATCACTTTGGAGTTTCGATATGAATCAATCCGAGCAGGAAACAACGTATATGCAGAGCTATTTAAATGCTTTCTGTTTCACTATAAAGTCTCTTTTATACATTTTTTTCAAAATCCTCATAACCTGTTCTCAGAACCAAAGTACTTAATCAGAAAAAGTTTCAACTTAGAAAAAATTAATCTAATCACAATTTATGGTTAGAAGTCACATCCACTACCACACAAGTATCTACAAAGGAACTTTTAGAGGAGTGTGATATTTATGGCACATTCTTCCTCCATTCACTATCCCTAGGTCAATCAAATCACACAGTTTGTTTTTTCCCTTTACTTAATTCCTTCTTCACTTTTTTCTTCTGGACATAATTATGCAGTACCTTCAGTTCCAGATGAAATACTCTAACAAAATTAATACTTCACCTTAGTATTTCATTTGAAGTACTACCAGTTTGCATAGGATAAACTGCATGCTGTAACCTAACAAGCTATCAATTCTACATCTGTAAAGAATTATTATCTCCACACACAAATGATCTGATTCTGAATAGATCCATACGTTATTTAAAGGATGAGTGAAAAGATGTCTCTAAGAGATGTCTTTGTTAAAGAAAGAATCAATAAATTACAAAGTTGAAGGTCACATCACCCTGTCTCCACAAGGTACTCAAAAAACATGAAGATAAATAAATCCAACTGTACCTTGTTGGAATCGGAACTTCCGCTAATCCCGTAAGCAGTACTGCAGGAGATAACCTAACAAAAGCCACAACCGCACGGTCCAGGAACTCTAGTTCACCAACTAAGATGTTTGATGCTTCAGCTCCAGGTGGGATCTTTTTCATGAAGTGTAGATCAACCTGGGAAAAGTATATTAGATTACAACCTAAAAGCCATTCACAGGGATTTTTTCCCCCCTGATTTGTTGACAGACTTTCTGGTCACTACACTATAATCTTAGGTATTTCAATTATACAGTTTCTACTATTCTTGTCTGTTGAATAATTTTTTAAAAATAAAAATGTTCCTCAAAACCAAAAAACTGGTTTTCATTATTTGACTAATTTTTCCTAGAAACATAGCTATAATACTGCAGAATTCATTTATAAATACTACAAATCATATTCAAAATCTTGTTAAGAATATAGTATTAATTTCCTAGTAATACTTTTTATCAATAATCATAACAGCATTAATATTTCGTAACAGAATCATTAAGTTAAAACAGTAGAAGAAAGGAAGACATCTTATTTGTCCATAATTAACAATTCTGGAAATCACAAATTCATAGCTCATAGTTGCTGTATTATAATCTCAGTAAGAAGAAGAACAGGGTCCACTACACGTAATTTTCCTTCTATTCTCTGAGATGTATTTTTGTTTTCAGATTTAAGCAGAAGTTGCCCTTCTGCTGAAAATAACAGAAAATTAACTACAACCATGACTCTCTCAAGAGTAAACTGAAAGAACAAAACAGAATAAAAATGTTGGATTTTTAAGGCAGAGATGTTGACTTTCACGGGGACAATAGGAAAAGATAGAGAAACAGCTTCTTCATGCAATTGCTATATGTAAGCTCAAGGTATTTGCCTAGCAATGTGTTCATTTGTATTTATTTCCTCAGTATCAGTCTAGAGTTTACTCTGTAACAAAGATCGACATGGAGTAATAGAGTATATAATGTATGTTTGATTTCATTATGCACCAGTATTGTCTACATTTCAAAATGCATGAATTTTGTCATTTGCTTTCCTTTTATTAATCTAAACACAACAACAGCAACCAAATCCAATATAAACTGTTAAAGTGGACCATTTTAATGTCTATCTTACAGCCATCTGTCAGTACTAGTTTGCATAGTTTTTGGTAATATTTAGAAAATTGTTTTCTTGCAAATGGCTCTGGCACTAAATCAGAATTCAGATATAACACAGTTGCCTGCGTAATGAAATCTTATTTCGCTGAGATCACAAAAGAGATGCCTGATTCTATCCTAAACTAATCTAGAACAATGAACAAACACCTCACAAAGTTAAACAAGCATCAAATCAACCTGGAAGGTTGGAAACCAAGTACTTTTTCAAGGTAAAGTATCAGTGACATATATTCTATTCCCCACTCAAATCACAAAATAACTTTTCAGGGTTAAATACTAAACACAAACAGATTTCACTTGGAACCTAATTTTGGTGTTGTAGGTTATTTATAGTTGAGAGAAAGGATATTTAGGCACACAGAAATGTGCATTCTGTACTGATTTCACCTTGTGAATGGATTTAACATTTAATGACTGTCTCATGTGCAACATGTTACAGTTTTCACCCTAAGGTCCCACTAACATACAGATCACATGATCAAGATTCAAATCAGAAAGAAAAAGTCTCCTGTCTACCAGAAAGTATTTCCAGATGTTTCCTGTGTTATTTATCAGCTAAAAATGCCAAAATCTTTTAGGTAGTGAACAAAGTCCTAGTTAAAAGTAAAGGAACTCACAGAGGAGCATCAAACTGGGCAAATACACCCAAACTCCAGGTGTTTCCACTTCATAACAAGAGCAGGGATGGCCCTGGAGTGAATCTGGGGCAACAGCCGAAGCTACAGCTTGTGAATGCTTCACTGAAATTATCCATTATACATCTCTTATCCCAAGAGGTCTTTAGCTGGAGAGACCTCACACGCATCTTGATCTGCACCCTAATTTGAGCCACGTTCATGACCTGGCATTAATAGTCCCAGTAAGATCCAATTAAATATAAAGCTAAATAATTAATATGGAGGTCATTCCCCTCCAAGGCAACTCAGGGACTGAAAGGAATGTTGGAGGCTTCACCAGAATCTAACATAAATTGACATGAAGACAAACAGAAAATACCCAATGTCACATCTTAGGAAAGCCAAGACACGTATTAATCAAATTCATTTATAAGAGGGGCCAACCAGTATTTAAAAAAAAGTAAATTACTTCACATAGTATTTGAACGACCAAACACTGTCAGTATGGGACTGGGGTTTGATTCAGAAATACTGTTTCCATGTGAAGCATAGGAACACTGCCACGAGAAGGGACACAGGTGCAGTCTCTTTATGCATTTCATATTTCAGGACAACTAGGGTTTCCTTCAGCCTCTGGCATAAGAAGCAGAGACCAATCAGATGCAGTTGTTACACTGCCATCCCCATCCTGCTCAGACACTGGATAAAGTGGAGCTGTGACAGATCACCCCCGGAATACAAAGTCCTCGTAGTGTCCCCAGAGGAAGAGAAGTGACACATATACAAGTACAAACATCAGAAACTCTGTCTCCCTCTCTGTGCTGCTGAAGTAATATTCAAGATAGCTTTTAGTGCTGTGTCTCATATTATTCATAAACAGATACCAATAAAATCAGCATAGTCTCAGTGCTGTATTCAGATTAAGTCAGCTTTTTGAATCAATTCCAAAATTTGGAATATTAGAAGTAGCCCAAGGGAGAGAGATTAGCAAGGAGAGAGTATATGAGGTAATCAAAGGTGCTTTTTTGTAGAAGATAAATGAAATTAATATGTGGAACAAAATTAGAGCAAGAAATCACAATACTCAAGAGAAAATTAGTGTACTGCTCTACTTTCTTCTCAATCTGTGCATATAATTCCAATTATAACCATTGGGAGTTATTGCAATAGCACGTGTCAAGGGGAAATTGTACTTTTGCATCTTCAAAAGGATAAATGCATCTATTTAAACGCAGTCAGAAATGGTATTTAGATTACAATCCTTTACTGTTACTTCGTTCCTGCAAAGAAAAGTTGTTCCTTTCATATTCCTGATGTCCTTCTTGGTATCTAACACTGCTGGGGCTAGCCAAAAGATGACATGTGGATCTCTTCTCAGGGCAGTTTAAATAGGAAGAGCTCTTTTGATCAGCAAAGCTGCAGCACTATGAAAATAGTGAGTGAAGGATCAAATGATGCAGACTCCATTCCTGTTTAATACAAACATCATGCAGCTAGAAAACAGACTGAGATTTTGATCCCACAATATTCAAAGCAATTGGGGAAACATGCAAGAAAAGCACTACTGAAAGTCATGTCATTCCCTTTGGGTTGTTATGAGCTTTACCTCTGCACAGCTTAATTTTGAATAGACAGCTTTATTTATATTTGATATCCTTTACAAAATCTTACATCTTGACATTAGAAGACTTGCCAAAACAATCAGGTTTAGTTAACACTTTTAATATAAATATCAGGAAACCAAAATTATACTTGAGTTTTTAAAGCATTATAATCTTAGATTTAAGATTTTTTAAAGTATTAGCATTAAATTTTTAGCAACTTGTCATTGTTTACAGATCTCCTTGCTACCTCTGTAGAAATGTGGTCCGTAACACATCCCCAGCCAGCCTCCTTTCTTCTCACTGTCTTTGACAAAAAGATCTGTTTCCCATCTTTATTTCAGCCATATACCGTTCCTAGTCTGGCATGTTCAATCCAGAATTCAAATACTGCTGCTAGGAAATAAGTCTGGCACCAGATGGAGCAATCACATAACTCTACTTTTAGCTCAGTTGGACTAACATTAAGCTTCAACAGACTCAAAGTGCTTCAGAATTTTGGTTTAAATCACCTTTCTTCACTTACTCAACCTTTGTTGTATTAATGTGTCAGCTGAAGCCATCTATCCCTGTCAGGTCTGTCATCTGTATCTAATGTGACAGTTTGTTTTAGGTACATACAGGCTTCTTAAACAAATTATGATTCTCCTTTACATTAAAGCTGAGAAGCTGTTTGCTTTTCTTTGCTATCTAACATTGAACTGTCATTGCAATCTCCACTACTGAACAGTTAACATCGTTTGTGAAGTGTACTGAAATATCTTGGCTTGCCAGAAGAATTAAGTTATAGGTTTACAGAAACACATTCTGTTTGAGACATCTGGAATCCACGAGTTCAGGTTATAAAAAGAGTAGTTTGCATTCATGCATTATTTCTACAAAAAGTAAAAATCTGAGAGGTAAATCTGAATTATAAGAATTCTGAATTACTTTCCTACTTAGTTAATTTTCTGCTTATTTGTCAAAATTCCCCCTACAAATATACACCTATGATATTACCATGCAATAAATATACCTGTGTTCCTAAACTGTGACTTCCCATTATCATTCACCAAGAAAATAAACAATTCTTTTTTGTTATATACAAACTGTGTTGCAGTGCACATGAAACTTTAGTGCTGAAGTAAAATTTGCACTTCATAGCTTTTCTTGATTCATTTTATTTAATTTAAAAGATCTATTTGGTAGTCAGGAAGCTCGCTTCGCCATCAGTGAACACTTACCTTGCTAAAGTCAACCGTGCTGTTTTCTCTGCTCACATCATTTTTATTTTCAATACAGGCTGGAGCAGACTGTGGGGAAACAATCTGACCTGCTGAAAAAAGTACTGTTATTACAAAATACTAACAAATACTTCTATAAATAAAGTAACATCTAACCAAATAGTTGTTAAAGAACTACATACATTTCACGTTATACGTATAGGAAGCATCTAAACATGGCATTTTAATTAAAGACTTATTTAGAATAGCACATTTTCAAAAGACAGAACATCTATCACATGCAGTTAGGAATGGGAGAACATAATTTAGAAAATGCAAAAGATACTCTTGAATACTGGAAGACAAACTTTCTATGCCAATTAAAGCTTATGATTTGTAAGATATCACATTTGAGGAAATTCCTGCATTCACATAGCTTTTGTAAGTAATTTGAGGAGACGCCAATTTTGAGCAATATCCATCTACAAGAATACTCTTCAATGACTAAACCAGGATTACTAATTTTCATAAATTTACTCCTGTGTATAAGAATGTCCTGATTATAACAACTACAAAGTCCAGCATAAAAAAGTGGGCTGCTATCAAAATAGATGTTTTGGAAATTAAAATGATTTAAAAACTCGTATCGAACAATGTCATTATTGACACGTGTAAAAAAAAAAAAAAACGTTTCAGCAAACACATTTTCAAAAAATTCCAGTGAGGATGAGGATTTAGTAAAGGATTTTATAGAACTTTTAAAATATCTCAAGATAAGAAGTGTTTAAACACACCTCAGTCTCGTAAGCCAGTAAGCCTTGTGACAAATAAGATTTTGCTAATGAAAGCTCAAAAAGAAAAACAGGATTAAGTAACATAAGCATATTTTTACTTAATGCCAACATCGCCCCTGCGCACAGCCAGAGACCACCACAGGCACACTGAAGGTGAGGGGCTGGCAGTATGGCAGCACACAAGCCCCACAGGGTGATGGGCCATTCCCTGCTTTGCCTTCACTCTTCATCCCTCCCTCTCTCCCTGGCATGGCAGCTCTGAACACTGCAACAAAGTACAGGAAAAAGTACCAAATATATGAGCCAACTATCTCTTACTGCCCTAACACATACCCAGGAATAACTACAGAGTCCAACTGGCCCAGAGTCAGCATCTCGTGCCCAGCATATATTTGTTTCCATAGCAAATAAAGTCTCTCATATGACTGAGAAATGGTGATGTGAAAACATTGGTTCTGGTGAAAATCAACCTAAACTTGCACAGTAACAAAGACCATATGTTCACAATACTTGAAGACGAAGACAGTCAGAAAGTCCTAAGCTAGGCACATTATCTGGGCAATTCAAAAGCCCAGTGTGTGTCCCCTCACACTGCTGTTACACACACTTGCAGTCCAAGCATGTCCTCAGCCACAGCCAGGAAACAGAGCGCTTTGCAGGATCCAGTCTGAACAGGGCAGGAGACTTGCAAGAGTATCTCAACCATTGCCAAAATACTGAAGTATCCAGCTTCTGTCACAGCTAAGCACTACAGTATCCCTGTCAAAGTCTGGTCATGAATTTCCAGCTGAAACACTTGTTCAAGAAAAATTTTGGTTTTCATGAAAACCAACATCTCATTTTCCACTAGGCAAATCTCCCATGACACAAACCAGGTTTTAGACTCTTGTGCAGCATGCTGGTAGCACAGCCAGAGAAATTTCACTTTCATTAGGAAGTACAGGAAAACAATGTTTTAAAATGTATTGCTAGAATTCTTATCATTAAATGTATCAACCCTAAAGATATAAATATTCCCATTTTCTCTCTGATTCAAGGCAAAACCAAATCAAAACAATAGAAATTACAGCTTTTATTCATCACTACAGTGAAATAAACAGAGAATGGCACAAAACAGACATGACAAGCACGATAACATAACAAAGTAGATAAAAATAAGTCAGGATTAGAATTTCCATATGACAAGCATAAAGGATTGATTTCAGAAAGCATCATATTAATGGAACTTAAAGAAATTCACATTAAAAAAGACTATTAATTTCTAAATGTCACGAGAAAACTTTTGCAAATCAGAAGCCAGAAATTATTAAATATGCAAGATGCTTATAGATGACATTCAATTTGTCTATTTTAATTAGAACTTAAAGAAAAAACACTGAGTTCCATCACTGTTACACTATCACCTTTACACTATGTATCTCCATACACTACTTCGCACTGTAATCTTTTGAAGTACTGTTTATTTAGCAGTCTTATAATTATTTTTACAGGAAGCAACCTGTACTATTATAACTATTAAAAATAATACATAAATTTGATTTCTGTATTATTTTGGAGATATAACAGAAAAACATTCCATTAATCCTAACAGAGAAGCCATAAAATACTAAGGGAAAATTTCTGCCCTAACTTACTCCCAGAAAATTTTAAAACTAGGAATATTTGACCTTCATAACTCTTAATTTCTTCCTTTTAGACAGATCTCTATATTCTATGATCTATCTAAAGGGAAATACTTGCAATTATCACTCATACTAATATACATACTATGTTATAAAGATGTTAGAGAAAAGCAACAGAAATAGTAGTTCATTATCCTTCTGTTGCTAATTAGGGATTTACATTTATACTTCCTTTTTTCTGGACCCAAAAATTCAAGAAAATGAGAGCAGGGATATCTGCCAGCGAGATAAAAATATTGACCAACAACAGAGTCAGAGCATGGACCACCTGTTATAAATACTGAAGTTTTAATATCGTAATTGGAGGTGTCAAAAGTCTCTAAGCAATTAGCGTAACAGTCCAAAGGCTAACTTTTAAACATTGTGTCCACTTTTCTTTTAGGAGAAAAATATGTAAAAATATACATAGTAGGAAATAAAAGCCACAACCAGTAAGTATGTGAAGTTTATAAGAATAGCATATGTTCTTTTTCTGTGCCAACAGAAGACCTCAAACTTTGATTTACCCATATGCTAGAATAATCTGAAAGAACACAAGTTTTACCTTGAGGCAGTAAGAGATGTTTAAATAGCTATGCAACTTAAGACAGCTTTCTGGATCTTGGAACAAGAAGTTTGGGTTTTTTTACTGTATTGAATCACAAAGATACAAGGTAGTGAAGACAGGTAATTTCACTTTTCAAATTATAGTTGTGAGGAAATTTTTTAAAAAATCATCTTAAACACGCTGTAGGAATGCATGTTACTTACGCAACAATACAGTCAGTAAAATGCAAATCTGGAACTTCGTGTCTGTGTGGCCCTTCAACAGAAAAGTGAGCCCAGAAGTACTGGGGTTTTTGAGAGATTTTTGCTCCTATACATATTTACTTTGTCAAACGCCTGTATATTTTTCACTAGATAGTAGGTATATGCAGCGCTATGGTGGCCCTCTCCCTAGAAGCAGGACTGCAATGCTACACACTTATTTTTGTATTTGGTAACTTCTACTCCTGAGCTATGATGTCATAAAAATTTTAAATTAATTCAATTTAGTGTATAATTTCATGTTGACTTAAAGGAGAGATCTTTGGGGTGAATATTGTTAAGCACATGAATAGTTCCCAATGGGGTAGGACCAAAAGAATCTAACGTCAGCCTAGTGAACACTGGCATCACCATGCTACACTGGTTTTCCGATGTCATTAAAAATCCTCAGTTCGCTAAAGCATGTTGGCAACTATATATGTGCTTAATCCTAAAGCAGCTTTTAATTTCAGCAACTGTTTTCTCTGAAAAAAAGACACAGTTATGGGCACCATGATAGACCAAATCAATTTAGAGAGCTATGTGAATGAAGAGGGGAGCTGTCACATAATACCTAGACTAAAACAATCAATTTCCTCTTTGATTTCCACCAAAATGTTTTCACCACTGCATCAAACCGTCTCTGGAATACTAAATCCAAGTTTCCTCTAAATTTTACCTTTATAATATGGCAGCGTTCAAAGCACTATGTGCAAAACAAAAAAAAAAAAAAAAAAAAAAAAAAAACCACAAACAAACAAAAAAAACCCACAACCAAACCAAACACCAAACCTTAGCAAGAAATCACACAAAAAATATATCATGCAAAGCCAAGCCACTTAAAAATCAAAATCCATCAAAATAAGGTCCATATTTGATACACAGAAGTTTGCATTTGCAGACAGAGCTCAGCAATTTGAGACTATCAGTCCTGACGAATTGAAAAAAAAAAAAAAAAAAATAATCCCAGTAAATTAGTGTCATATGCAACATACTCCTATTCCCTAAAATTTAAAGCTCAAGACATTTAACTATGTGTATTATGTTCATTAATCAAAATACAGGAGGTCTCTAGAATGCCAGTGACAAAACCCAAGAACAATGTATTCAGATACAAGTCACAACTAATGGAAGCAAACTGGATGCAACTGTCACAAAGGCAACTGAATCAGAAAAGCAGTTGGTATTTTTCTAGACCATACAGATCTCTTCCCATTCAGAAAAAAAGAATCAGATTTATAAGCCAGCCATAACAATCTTCAGGCTTTTCACTGCAACTAGTCACCAATTTTCCAAATCTAAACGGACACACTGTCCAGATCAAAAATCAAGGATTGAAAAACAGTAAGATTTCCTAAGTATAAAGTAAAATTATAATATAACAGTGATACTATCTTTACATGCTGACTAGTCTCTGTACCTTTAGGCCTCTTGATGCATAACATTTTAAATCAGTAGAGAACCATGTCACTCCCATTGTACCTGTGTAATTGCAAGCAGATTTGGTGCTCACTAATGATACATAATTTAAGAAGATGAGGAAGAAGTCACTTTATCAATTTTTCTAATGCTAGGCCTGAATCTCAAGCACAATTCACATGAAGTCATGCAGTTTTAACTAAAATGCTATGATTTGCAGTTTTACAAATTGATGTAAGAAAATGAACTTATAGAGAAATGGCATTTCCTCACCCCACCCCTGCCCCGAACATCATTCCACACGAGCTTCTCTTAAGTGTGCCACAGCTGCTGACAAAGGCCTGAGGTGTTTTTTAATCACTATAGCAAGAAGTTGCATGCTGTCAAGAAACTGAGATGACATGGGTGTACATTTGAAATGATCCGAAGCCCAAGCAAGAATAGGTATTTATACTACCTCTGAACCTTCAAGGAGTTTACAGAACCCAAAGGATAGGAGATGAGGAAGTTACAGAGATGAGATGAGCCTGTTAGAGACAGACACAACAAAGAGCAAAATAAAGAAATACAAAGATGAATGATACAGTTTTATACATATAGATCACACATTTTATCATGGGTACAAGGAAATGTGGAGAAAGAAAGAGTAAATATCAGATGAAAATGTTTGTAAATACAAGTTATATTTTAGTAGTATAAAAGCCTGTGGATAATACAAGTTGATTAAAATATATACATTTGAGAAGAATACAAAACAAGAAATAGGGCATTAGCTAAATTAAGCTAGAATTAACTATCTTTGAGTTCGCCTTCTCTTCAAGGAAAGCTGGAGCGATCCACGTCATTCAGATCCAATATTGCCATGAAACTTGGGTATATGTATGGCACTCGTCGTGACTTATTCTCAAAACAAAGGAACACGGTCACATACCTAAGGGATGCCTCTCTACCCTTTTCATATGATTCCAAATAATGTCCATCTCTCTCCACATGGTAGTATTGACATCAGAGTTTCATATGCTGTAAGCTACTTCTGGTTATGGCATAAATGCTTGAATCGATGTTTAGGAGAGTTTAGAAAACTGAGAAAATTAACAAACACCATCACATAACTGTTAATATAGGCTTACTGGGATACTAAAGCATACTGTCCTAAATTAGACACCCAAGCATGGTCTCAAACACCTCTGCATGTGCTCATACTGCCATAAAACAATGAAGAAATCCAAACCAGCCCATCATGTTAACTGAAAAAAATGGAAAAAGACTTGAAAAAGAACATGTCAAAATGAACTGTTCTAGCAACTCACACTGTTAACTCTGCAGATCCCCAATTTAATATGCCATTGCTTTCTTCAAGCTCTTTGGTGTATCAATAAAACTCTCCTTGGAATTTCAGAATTTCTCAAAATCAGGCATGATATGTGGCATAATGCAATTTTTACACTAATAATGTAATGATCTGACTTCAAGGGAGGTGGCATACGTATGGAACAGAAAACAGGCACAACATCATGTTATTGTGGATAAAGAACACTTCAGCAAGGTGCACAGAAATACAATTTACAAGTCACTTATACTGCCATGCTCTTCTCCCCTAGTTCCCTCCTCTTCGACTTTAATCAGTAAAAAGTCTGTTAGACCTCATTACATACACACACACACACACACACACACGTACTCTGAAGTTTAGACTAGAAGTGAAATAGCCAGTCAAAAAACCTAAAACGTTTAGATGATGAAAACTACTTTTATTAACTACATTTTTGTCAAATAAGCTACTTTTCCATGCCATCCATGCTTAAATTCTGAATTGCAGAACCCTTTATAAAATGTGAGAGGATTACATTACTTAAGCATTCCTCTAACAATAGAAAGGTGTTACGTATTTGCAATTGTCTTTGCCTCTTTAGACCATGTCATAGAAATTTATAGACACAGCTCTTGGGTGTCAGAGTGAAAAACCTACTGATCTCGATAAAAATAAGTTAAACTGCTTTACAAACCAAACTTTCTAAAGATCATTTACTAATAACAAAGATTCATATTTTTACCTGCCTTTTACGGTATTCATGCTAAAATTACTTGCCACCCTCTATTTTGGGTATTTGGTGTCAAATTAGACTTTAAAAAAAAAAAAAATCATTTTTCCTGCTCTTATGCCAAATTTGACTGTCGGTTTTTATTGGAACATCAAAAGCAGGCTTTTAATTCTCACAGTTTTGATGCTTAATGAAAAGTGAAAGTTAAACACAGCATGGCAGCATTAAAAATGCATGGTAAATCCATAGCACCCTGACATCTTAGCCCTGCAGAGGATGTGAAGAAAAGCCATTGTAAACAAAAGATAATACTACTAAATACAAAGCAAATTAATTAGATGGTCTGACAGACTCTTAAACAAAGAAAAAATGGAGGGAGAACATATGCACAACTATCTTCCAGCAAAGATATCACAGTGGTCTGTCAGAAGCACAGCCATATATTGAATTTAGATTTATGTCTTCATTTTCAGACTTTGCTCCTGAATATCTGGAAGTTAATACATTGATAAGCTAGCATAGTCTAGAAGTTGGACAAAGAAGGGGTTCCGCATCCTCAGCTGTACTACATAACCCAGATGGCAAGGATTTCTGGCTCTGAAACACCCATTTTACAAACTACAGACTGCTAGGAACTGTTATCAGTTAAACCATCTACACCAAACTGAGAATTTCTTTTTGTGCAGAAAAAAGGGTCGAAGTTCTCCTGCCTTATTTTAACAAATAAGTTGCCCTTCTAAGGCTCCTGGCACTCACTGTTTCTGAAAACTGATCTCTAATAGGCATGACCTGATCTGTAAATTCTGTAGTGCCTGAGATGATCTGGTTTTCTCCCTGAAGTCTTCTAGGAATTAAGCTTCTCATCCAGAAAGTAAAAGCAAAAATAAAATATTTTACTATTTTAATGCATTTTTTTATTAAAAAGAGAGAACAATACTGCTACTGTTGGCAATATATGGAACATTTTACATTCATACATATTCTACACAATGTATGTGCACAAATGGGAATAAGCAGACTAACACAATACCTTGATTGCATTTTACCTGTTTGTCCTCAGGAAACAAAGATGTCTCACAGCACATGCTTGACAATAATATAAGGTGTTTATATGCCTTAATTTTGCTTTCTTTTACGCATATTGATCTGATTTTTCTTTTGCTTTCACCTGATCCAAAGTTACATTTCGACAACTCGTTTTTGTATTATTATGAGCAGCTTGTACAGATGCACTATGCAATCTAATAAGAAATATATAGCTACAGCGAGCATAACACTGTAGCTGAAGTCTAGCATTTGGATCATGCGACAACAGTGGAAAAAAAACAATCAGAAACCACACTGCTATCCCTGGTAAAGCTTCTAAGGACAGCACAGTTCCTGAAAGCTGAGCATTTCAATGTAGGATCCTGAATAACATATTCACCCTGTAATATTGCAAGTTACCCAGGGTAAAGAAATAACTAAGGGTACACCAGAAGAGGTAGCAGTCAGTGTGGCTGAAATCAGGCAGCTCTCCAGAATAATTTCTTTCCCCACTCCTTTAATCCTGGAGTACTGGGGCAATAGCTGCCACCCAAGCCCATCAGATGCTGTTGTCCTGAAAAGGGAAAAATTCTGATTCCTTTTAAAACCAAATACTTAGACTGAATTTTCCTCTTCTAAAGCTACTACTAATTTTAGTACAATTCAGGCAATAAAGTAAGATTCAGACTTTTTAATGTAACAGGGTAATAGATGGTACCCCTCTTTGTTTTATCACAGGGCCATCAACTGTTTTGAAGAGGTCAATGCAGGAGACTGCCAAATGTTCATTAGCACTTAAAAGATGCAAGTAGAAGAAAAATGCTTCAAACGGATGAAAAAAAGACACCCATGTACAAAAAGGCTGGGTTTGGAACTCTTCACTGTAATTTAGATAAAAGGCTGACTTACCTTCATATAAATGTTCCTAAAATTATTTAGATTTGTATTGTTTATGGTGCATTTAACTTAATTTAACTTAACATAGTGAAAGTGACTAAGTGATTTTTTTCCCAGGGCTTAGTGCTCTGAAGCATCTCTACATAAGCATGTGAACTGGAATTCAGTAGTTTCTCATCTTGCAAAATAAGCACAGATAAACGAAAACCTGTCAGAATGTGTTTCCCTACTTACAGAACCACTTAAGCACTGAGTATATAAAATTAGTGTTTAATATGGGTTTAGATGCTGTCCTGATCAGAATCTATTTTGGGGGGAACTAGATAGGGATATGAAGGTTCCCAGAAGATACTCAGACAAAAGTGAGAGGTTTCTGGAGTGAATTACTGAATCAGTTCCCCTAACAGACAGAAAGTTACTGAAATTGAGCTTATGATACTTTCACAGCTTGCCCTGAGGGGTAAAGAAACCTACTGCTTATTTGTCATATAATACCTAGTGCAAAAAGCTTATGGAATGCAAGCTACCATCTTACATCCTGTGGAAACTGAGGAATAGGAAGATTATTGTATTAACTTTCTTAAGTGTTTCCTGAATATCTGTTTAAAGTCATCAGCAAGAGTTGCACAAATCAACAGGAAAGTTGCCTTAAAAGGCATCCTACTTACTTTTACTCTTGTACATTCATATGCATAATCACACACATCTTTATAAATCTTAATTTTTCCTTACTCTTAACACAATATTTGGGCATAACTAATATGTTTCTATTTAATATCCTCTTCAGATGAAATTATATGTTGCCTTTTAGGTCTGAGAACCTTCCCTAGGGAAGCAGCTAGATTTAGAAGTACCTATTAAAACTTCATGTGTTGATGTTTGAAACAAAAGGTCCTTCCTTGAAACCAGAAATAATCTTTATACCAACAGCCCCATCTTTCCAGATCAGCTGCACTACTACTCTTTCCCCTCCTGCCCTATGCCTCACAGAACAAAGCTGCCTTCCACAACTTTCCTATGCTACAGCTCTTTCCTCACTTTCCAGAGTCTCAGAGTGACAGGGAAACTCAGTAGGGCCCTGAATGAGAGAGACAGCAGAAAGGACAGAGGTTTTACTAAAGCTAAGGTGATTTCAGGAATAAAAATCACTACAGTCCAATGGTGTTGTGGGTATTGTGATGATACTGGATACAGAGGCTCAGTAATTCTGCAGTGTATAATTCTAGTGAACTAACTGTAAATATTTACAAAATTTGGCTGTAAGTTTCATAACACACACCTGTGCTTACGTAAATAAGGAAGGGGCAATAATTTATCTTTCATTATGATTAACCTATAACAACAGTACAGTTTATAAAGACTTCTGTAAAAGCAAGAAAGAAAAAAGTTAAGCCAATATTTTACAGTAGAACCACTCTGCAAATGTGCTCACTCATTCTCATTAACATGATTTTCCAAAAAGTGACTTCTGAATAAACAAGGTACAATTCTTGCAGCATCTCTCCAACAGCGTCATCTTGAAAATATTTTTCTCATTTTCCAGACTCTCAAACTCAACTATCTGAAGCACTAGTTGAACGCCAGTTAACGCATACACTGTCATAGACTTAGAAACTATTCCAACAATCCATTACATTTTAACTAAATAGGCCCTGGACAGTCAACAGAAGTCAAAAAGAGTCATATCACATTTCTGGCACTAACGGAGTGTATCCACGCTTCAGAGCAACACCGTGCAAAGGCACTTAAGCTCAGGCTGAAGGATTGCACAGAGCGCCTGAAGCACGACAAGTGTACTTGAGCTGTGCCACCCTGGGGATAATGTGCCATGCCAATGACCCAGGACAGAATGGCACACTAACACAGCTAGCCTGCTTCCAACACCTGAGCTAGTTCTCCTGAATATCTCTGCACAGCCCTGAATTGTGCAGAATACTTGAATTTCAAATTTAAACAGGTGTGTTACTGAATGAACAAGAGGAACCACTCATGTAAAAGGCACCACTTTTACACAGTAGCTTTTCAGAGCAAAATCACACTGAGTTAAAGCTGTGGGTACAAAGCATATGCAATACTGAACAGGCAGGTGTTACTGAAAGCTCAAAATGCAAAATAAAGCAATGCATTACCATTTTTATCCATGGAATGGGGCTCGGACTGCTTCTTTCCAATATCAGCAAAGGATCTCACAATTGGGATCCTGTTGCTCAGCTTCTTCTGGTTCTGATGGTGATGCTGTTTCAGTAATGCCTCATGCACTCTGTGGCGAACATCCTCACTGAGCTGCCCAGAACCCACCTGCTGGTCCAGAATCATATCTGAAAATATATACATAAACATAATAAAAGAGGGGAAAGAGGAAATATTTTATTTTCTTAATTGCAATAATAAGAATTAGTATCCTACAGGATTACAGATGAAAGATATCAGCTCCTTTAATGCAAAAGAGTTAAATGATAAGTTTTATCTAGAAGTATTTCACTCTAAAAAAAAATTTAAATGATGCTATTAATGTATAAAATTCAATCCTTCAAAAGATATGCAGTTCCCAAATTAAAGTCACCTATGTAACTTTTAAGTCAGTCCCTAAGCACTTCCATACATAATGCATTTAAACTCAGTCTTACAATGTGTATAAAGTGTCTTTTTTTTTTCCCCAAATAGCACCTACCCTATTTGCTACAAAGGACTGGCATGCTGTGAGGCAACAACTTTTTTATTCCCTTTATACTTACCACAGAAGATCACAGTCTAGCTCTGTATTTCTTATAACTATAATTACAATACTTCAGAATTATATAAAGAAATTTCAGATAAGACAATACAGGAAAATTTACTGGATTATTTGAAAATACTTAACAGGATCTCATTCTACTGCCAGGTGTACATGGCCCTGCAAGAGAATCATTACATGGAGGTGTGAGTGAAACTGATCCCCCTGCTAAGAAACTACAACTGTCCACTGGCAGTAAATATTTTTATATATTCATATTTAAAACTATTTGTAAAAGATGTGCATTATGTATTTCAAATGGGAAAGAATTGTTGAGAATTTTGTGGAATTTTTTAATTATTATTTGGGGAAATCCTGCTAGCAACTATAATAATTCTTAACAGGAAAACAAAGGAAAAAAGAAATTCGGTATCAAAGCAAGTAAAACAGGATTTAAGTGCACACTGTCCTTGTATATCCATTGGAAGATACTGTACTACACAATAATAGTGATATAATAAGCTGAGTCAAAAAAACTCCTTGTACTGAAAATTCAGACAGCTCATGATTCTGTGCTGGAGTCAGATTCATATCTACCAGTAAACTCAGTGGAAAAGCAAGCAGAGCAGAAAAAAAAAATAAAGCACATGCATCATCAGTAGAGATCTAATTTGCCCGGTCTTTGATAATTGCCAAGAGCAAGAGAAAAGGAAAGAGATATTAAAAGGCATTACATAATTATGCTGGTTAAAAGCAGGGTTTAATTTCTAACAGTCAACTATGCACTTTATATACATTTTGAAAACACAAGTTTTTCTGAAGTTCTCAATATCCACATAACAAGCCAATCTATCAGGTACAGAGCTGCTTTAAGAGCTGAACAACAAATTACCTGTATGTTTCACTTACTATGAAGAGGCCACCAACAAATCTACATCTCTATGGCGACACACAAAAAGACAAGGCTTGGTCCACCGATAAATGCAGCTGCCAACAGATGCAAACATGAGAGACGTATCTGCATCTCGCAATGAAGACTGATGCAGAGGTTTTTGATGTTACCTTTGACCCTCTCCAGCAATTAGGTTCTGCACAGTATTAACAACAGTGTTGACCAAATGGCTCACCACGAAGATTAATGCTGCCTGGTGGTGTGCCTAAACTAATAAAAACTGTCTTTGGGGTGCTTCACCTGACTCTGAAGAGAATGTTTATCGCCAGGGTTAACTCAAACACCACCAGGTCAGTTATCTCCGCACGCCCAGTCTAGACAAATAGTCTTTATATTACTCTAGACTCTAATGGAAGAGAGAGGCATAGCAGCAAGATAAGTGACAGAAAGGCAAAAGAGAAGGTAACACATGTTCAAGAGAAAGTCTTCAGTACCATTTTTTTAGAAGGAGCCAAGAATTTGCAACACATGAGAAAAAGAAAAGAAAGCTCCAGCTCCAAGAAAAATATTCATTTTCCTATAGTGCCTTCTGAGGAACTGTCTCAGCCCTGAGTATAAGACTACCTTCCTTTTAGATAGCCTTAGTACGTAAATTTGCATGTCAGTTCCCAAAATAGGCCAGTACTTTCTGTAACATGACAGGGGATCTTCAGGAGAAAAAAAAAAAAAAAAAAACCTAACTACTATATAACTTAGGGCATCTGTGCTAAAGCACAATTGAAATGATCCTGTCCCCCCTCCTTTTTAATTCTGCTGACCAGAAGACATATTGTAGAAGATGCAAAAACAAAGATTACCTTCTTTGAGTTGCTCTAAGACAGAAATCAAAAGGAAGAGCTGAAAAAAAGGACTCCTCTAGAACAGGCAAATTTAGGGTTGTGGTCATCACCTTGCTTACAGATCAGTGGAACTCCACTTGTATGGTGTCATTCCTGGAATTACAGTATTTTCCATATTAAATATTAAAATATATTAACTGCTGAGGATGATGTCAATACTTAAGATGATCCACTTGATGAGAGAAAATGCCAGGAAAAAGAAAATCATATCCCTAGCCTCTTCCTTGCCTAGATGATCTGCTAAACTCGTTAACAGTCACACAAGCAATGGAGTTAGTGCCAGTGCGGTGACTAACAATTTTTATTTCCTGACAAACTGAGAAGAAAGTGGCTTACCTTTAGCTTTCTTTTTTTACAACAACTTTCCCTTTATTGTAGCACCTCTGCCACATGTATAAAGGGAAGATGCATTCAGATTTGGAAAGACTGAAGACGTGTTTTCTTGCCTTGATACTCCCCTCCAGTTGTCATTCCTTTAATACAGACCCACGTGCAGTAGCAGCTGTAGGAGTTTAAATGCAGTCAAATTATTGCCAGATTGCTGTATTTTGACCATTTTTTCAAGACCTGAAGAGATCTGAATAGTAGTAAGAACGACTGTCTCCATCAGCACCTATCATGTCATTCCATTTCAGTTTCTTCCCAAGCTTTTCAACATATCTTTTAAAAAAGCTCAAGCCTCTGCAATGTCAGTGACAATTCTTGATTGCAAAGATAAGCTTGAAAACAAGAGCAACATGGTTAAGTCTAAGAGTAAATGGCAAACAGGAGCATTTTAAACATCTCATTTTCAGAACGGACTCTATTTCCTTAATCCCGTGAGAAGATCCTACACGCTCCCACCAGCTGAAGCTGCACCTACTTTACAAAGCCCTGTTTTTCACTTTTTTATCTAGAGCACATGGCCATTTCTCCACACTCTATATGACAAAACAGAGTAAATACAGATTTGAAACTTCACAGCACTCTTTCTCAGCAACATTGCTGTGTAACAACAGAAACTCTCCAGAGTTTCTATGCTCAGCAACAAAGGTTTGGGAATTGTTTGTTTGTTTGTTTTAACGAATTTTGCTCTTGAATGACCTTTTAAATGCTGCAGAGACAGACCCCTTCTAGTCAGAGACACAGCTTACCATTAGATTTTTCAAGGATGCTTCACAACCACATGGAGCTTTCAGCAAGATGCAAAGTGTGGAATATCCACCAGCATTCTATTGATTGCTTACACCATATCATTTCTGCTGACATCACGAACACTGAAGTAGGATGTTTCTTCAGTGAGGAATCTTGATTCATACTGGAACCATGAAATAATTTTTTCAAGCTGTTAAAGACGGACATCCTTCCTGCCTTGGTCATTTAAAAAGATTCAGAGAAACTTGGTCTTTCAAGAGTTGAAGAATGTTTTCTCTCTCTCTATTCAGACTCAGTTACATTACACCATTTACATCAATTTATTTTTGTGAGTAAATGTGAGCAATGTGAGCACTTAAACAAGCTATTGTTGTAACTCAAATGTAGCTTCTCATCACCTGTGAACAATTTACTCAGGCTGTGAACTAGAGCATCAGGGGTACAGACACTTCAAATCAGTTCAAATGCAGCGCAGCTCATGTGTTGCCCAGCACAGCAAACTGCATCTGTCCCATGTCTAGGGTCAGCAAGAATGCAAAAGCAGGTTGGCTGCTTCCACTCACTCTGGAGACATCTATTACACACTGCATCTTTGTAGAGAGACATGCAGCCAGATCCATGCAGAGCCATCCCACGTCTAAGCAAATGAGCAATAAGGAGACACTCATGTGTGGCCACAGATCATTCCCCACTGCTGCAGGTTCACAGGGTGTCCATCACCTCATGTACAATACTACACAAAACTCCCAGGTGAAACACAGAGTAAATTTACAGGAGGTACACTGCACTTGCACCACACCTGTGAAGTCCAAAAAGAAATTACTAACGGGTAAATAGATTAAACTGGGCCTGGCTTTTGCAGTTCTGAGTAAAGAAGCAAGATCCAGACATTCTTCTGTGGTTGTTTTCCTAGCTGTGTACCAGATTAAATATAAATTTTGAATTGCTGGGCTTGTATTCTCCTGATATAGGTTAGCATTGACAGTTTACAGCAGAAGAAACTGAATTCAGTATATACCAGAAAAGTTGCTGGTATTTACACCTCTAATCTTCCAAATTTTATAACTGCAATTGCAGGACAAAATAAGAGATTAATGACAAAAAATAGAACACATGGGCTTTTGTGTGCGTCATGATTGCTGTGACAGCTGACTACAAAACCTAATTTAAAATCCAAGGTTTGTTTGGTTTGTGGTTGTTTTCTTTCCCTTAAAGACGAGGGAGAAGAAAACATATGCAACCCTAAAGCAGTGCTGCTTTATGGAAGATGTTCAGTTGAAAAGCTGTCCTCTCTCTTAACCCATCTCTAATAGGAACCCGAATACACACTTCCCTAGTGAGTTAGGCACTATGAGCAATGGAAAACTAACACTAGGATTCTTGGGTTGCATTTGCAAACCAAGACTCATTTACAGTATTTACAACAGTGATTATAAACAAGATATCTAAGCCAGCGGATTCAGTCCGCTCATCCAAGGAGGCAGAGCATTCCAATGCACTGCAACAGATTCTATTTCCAGCTCTACCTGAAATTTCTTTGTTCAACTTCTCAGACGAATTACTTGAAAAGGAAAGACTGAGTGAAAAATGATTGCTTTTTAAAGTAACAGCATGCAATTTTACCACAGAACAAAAGCAAGCCCTTCACAAAACCATGAACAGTAGAGACGAGGATAAAATTCCCAGCTTGCAGCTCAGAGAGCAAGCACAGTTGTAAGTCAGAAGAGGTATGATAATGTGCCACAGTGGATGCTACCAAAACAAGAGACCTCATAAAGCAATATATTTTGGATCTCTAAACAGAACATGAGCCATGAGTGGCATTGGTTCTGTCTCTACACACAAAATGAAAGCTGAGAATGACTTGTACAATCTAAAAAAATTCCCAGATTTGCGGTTAACAAGGGAAAATACAAAGCAAATTTTAAAATGCCATGCTACTTAGAAGTTGGTATGAGATTTACAATTTACCCACAAAGGAACAAAACCTGATAAGGTTTTCTCTGTAGAGATAATCACCACATGGTAAGCTGTAAATAAAGCAAACAAACGCAAAAGCCTGGGTAAGTGAGAAGGTGAAAGCTGAGCAAAAGACAGGTGTAGGGTCAAACAGAGAAGCAGATTGCTCACAGGCAATCCCAACTGTATTGGGAACTGTATAACTGCCTCGTTACAGTTTGTAAGAAAAGCTAAATTTACCATAAAAGCACTGCCAGAAACATAACACAAGTGTTGCAGCTGAAACAAAAGGTTCCAGTGAAATAAAATCTAAACTGGAGTCAGTTTAAATATATCATTATGGAGTAATATAGCTTAAAGCAAACAAAGGCAAAAGAAGACTTGTTCAGATTGAAAGCTTAACATGATATTACCAAAATCAATGAAATTGCACACTTGGGATGTAATGCCCTCAGTTGTTGAGCACAGAGTCCAGTGACCTCAATCACAAGATTAAGCTGTTACACAGATTGAAAATTCGATCGTGAGGAACATACGAAAACCTGCTTGGAAAAAAAACAGTCAGATCTCTGGATTGGAAAGCCTGAGGGTATTTAAAATTTAATGTGAAAAATAAACCATTATTACATTTAAGCTATCTAAAATAAATGGCACTATCTGATATTTCAAACATACGTAAGTTGCCAAAGCACCATTGAGCAACGCTGAGGCCACAGTTTGTATTTGACTAGGTTTGACATTTGTTCACAGTACACTCTGCACAACTACAAGAAAATGCAAGATCTGTGATTCATTCTGTAAAGAAAGTATTGCCATTAAAGGCTGGACTGAACGGGTTTTGAACTAAACAACAGAAAATGGCATCATATGTTAAATAGAAGAACCTTTTGGGTTCATTCAGTGGTTACAATCAAAAAACCAGATGGTAATCTGAGTATCTACATGGTTTCAAAGGAACTAAATGAAAATATCAAAAGAGAACATTTTCATCTGCCAACTTCAACAACACAGTGAAGCTGCTCTCTAATGGTGCAGCCAGATTCTGGCAAATACCTCCTCAAGAGACAAGTTCCAAAATAAATTGTTTTGATTACATAGATTTTTCAGACTTCCTTTTAGCATATGTTCTATACAGAAGTGATCGATAAAATATTACTACATCAAATGTTCAAAGGAATTCCTTGTGCATGGAGTGCTAGCTTACTGATATAAGAGCTACTGCAAAGACATATGAAAAAAGAATGTCACATATTAAAAATAGTAATAAAAACCCCTAAAATATGTTTAATTTTAAAAAAGGATTTTTAAACAGGCTAAAGTTCAGCAGGGGAATTGAGCTCTTTTCAAGGGAAAAGTAAAATCCATCTTACAAAATTTAAAGGCAATTTGAGAAACTTCAGGAATAGACATGCTGTTCCGCTGCATGATGACAACGTTGGAAATTCATCTCAAAAGTCTCTATTATAATAAGATATTGCTGTGAATTCAGCATCATAGGTACAAATAAGCTCTTTATCAACAAAGAAAATTGGGTGTCTGTCCAAAGAAATTTACAGTCTTTAGATCAAGTCATTTTTTAATAAGACAGTTGGAATGAAAAATAATCTAATAAAGAATGGACATTCTGGAAGACAGAATGATTTTAAAATTCTCACCGCATCACTGGTGCCAAAGTATTTCTACACAGAACTATCAGAGTTTCCAGGGATGAAATACAAAATGTTCTGAAAGCCACGCAAAGAGTATAAAAGATGTTTTTCATTTTACCACAAGCCCATTAAGGTCTTAAAACACAGACTTTAATAAAAGACATTTTCAAGGGCTAAGTGCTGCAAGTTTAATGCCTTAGTGAGTAAGTGTTTATAGATTAAAAGCCTTGACTAAAACAAATAGGAATTCTTTGTCTCAATTTAGCAATGAAGATTAAGTATACCTCTTTCAAGAACACTAAGACTGGCACTGCATTTACAGAAATATAATTTGATACTGGAATATAGCCCAGATAGCAAGACATTACCAACAAATACACAGCACACATCTCTCCCTAACAAAGTGTTAAGGCAAGTAAAAGAAAGTACATGTGCACAATTAGTTTATTTGTTCTCAAAAGATACGATGCATTAAAATGCAGAAATATTATCAGTAGATTGCATTAAAAAAAACAAACCCATAGTAATAAACTATGAATCAGAAGTATATGAACCAAAGCTAATTTAAGAGTACCACTTAAAACCACGGAGTATTATCTATTTTTGCAAACCATCCTATATGTGGTATGCACAGTAGCACTGAAAAGAACAACCAAAATAACCATCAGGATCACTGGACTAGTCTAGAATGAGAATGGCTACCAAGCAAAATAAGAAGAAAATAAGAATTAAATGTTGAAAAAAATTGAAGCCAACAGTGAGAGAATGATTTCTTTAAATTCTAAAGCGTCGGAACTGTCAGATATAACTGGAATACATACCAACTCCTGGGTGAAAATAATGTTTGCATTGTATAGCACACTATAAGTAGGATTGTAACTACTGACAGTGAAGAGCAACTGAGTAGAACAGACAAGAAAGGATGTCCTCAGAGATATGAGTTCTGTCTAATCTTCAGATCCAGCAGTAGTTTATATGGTAAAAGAGCAGCCTGCCAGAGTATTTGGAATTACCAAATTTCTAACACACCTATCTTCATAGCATGCTTGTCACTACTACCCCTCCCAGTGCTGCATAATGTATGCCACACTCTTCGCAACATCTTGTAAGCACTGGAGAGTAGGAACTACACATGTAGTATTAGAGTAACAAATTACAAAGGAACTTGATTGAAGAAGAGGAAAACAGCATTACTAAAACACTAACAATAATAATAGTAAGAGAAAAGCAAATAGAATAGCAACTGACACAGAATGATTCACATGCCAGAAGAACCTGATGCAAAGTTGTTAAAAAAAAAAAAAAAGTTACCTCATTGCTTATTGAATCTGCAGAGGGGAAAAAAATTTCTCTCTCAAAGATAAAGCAAGATCCATGCAAAAAGGTCAAACTTAAAAATCCTAGTGTACTATTTAAGCAAAAAAGCAATAAAAGAACATCAAGTAGCTGATCTAAGTACTTCTTAATCATTTAAAAAAAAAAAATAAAGCACCTTTATAAACACCTTTGTTCTTTCAAATCAGCTGGTTTTTGTTCTTCATGTTTATCTTTTATCATTATCGAAACAAATTTTGAAGCTCTGATTCAGACCATGATTCATGGGAGAATCAGATCTCAGCACAGAGTAGAAACCCACACAAGTTTCTGCAGATTTGGACTAATAATATCTTGCGTCAGTTTGACATAAACAATTTGGGAAAGGTAAATGTAAGAAACAGCTATGAGCATCTGAGCCAATTTTCATTCCCCTGATAAATATAGTCCACTGAACAATATCTCTCTTACCCGATAACGTAAATAACTACAATAAATTTTATTGGGCCCTTACACAGACTTACCTATCACCCATAAAGCAGTTTTCCTGATAATCTTGAGTGTTAGAAAATTTTCTTGCTCTGTCTTTTGTACCTTTATCTAAACAAAAGTTTTCTACTTTTATTTGTGTATTTAACATTTTCTGTTAACACACTACTTTGTGCCTGTGACAAGGCAACATAAAGGCCCCAAAAACTTGTGCTCCATTTCTCTGTGCATGTGTTCTTTTCCCAAATTTACATCTGTTGCATCGTGCCCGAACTTCAAAGTTCCCAATATGGAGAATACGATAAATCCAATACAATAGTTGTATAAAATAGCAATACTTGTATTATTTGTACGAATTATCAACTGTATGATTTACAGATACAGCACCCTTTTCTGAAATGCTGTGAAATACAGTAACATAGAAGCAAGGTAAAACTTCTAAGTAGACGTAAGATATGGAAGGATACCAGTCCAATAACTACCATGAGCATGAAACTAGCTCTTACTAAGGGCAGATAAACAGAAAATTAGAGACCTCAAATTACAAAATAGTACAGCTCTTTGCTCTGTGTCTTCTCTGCTGTAAAGGACAGAGATTTTTAAAAAGGAGCAAGGACACAGCACTAGAATCTCTCTAGGGCACATGAGCCCTTTGACAGAGTGTTATCATTTTAATGATGAGTTTTAGTCTAAATGTAAATATAGTTATAATACATACATTATCCCTGTCTTGACAGACTAGAGAAATTTATTTTATGCTCAGTTCTTGTCTCCTAACAAATTTATTTATAAGTGATCCAATTCAAATTAGCTGCTGTATTTGGGAAGGAAAATAGACTGTTCTGCATGATTCTAGCATGGACATGCAACCTAGTTTCAGGACTCCTTGAGGCAGTGCATTACAGGTCTGCACTATACAGCTCCTAACAACCTGCTTTATTAAAATAAAAAATGCACTACCAAAAAGAAGTCCCCTGCAGTAACTAGTTACAGCCTTTATGGGGAACACCAGGAACGCCAAAAATAGCATTCAGTCTCAATCTCACTTATACTTTTGGGAGACAAGATCCATCCATTATGTTCTCTCTTGCTTTCTGCTTCTACGGTTCTCAAAAGCTCTAGAATTGCAACTTCCAAATACACCTTTATTGGAAAAAATGCACTTGACCTCAGTTAAAGAAGTTAATGTACCTTAAAATTTTTGAAACAATATTATTATTCTTGATTTCATTCTCAACTCAGAGACAAGCTTTTTAAACTGGTCTGTTTTCATGTTATGTAATTATAATTAATACTTCCCTATAATTTAATTTTTTTAAGCTAGATTCTCTGCAATTAGCACAGCAGTAGATTCAATTTGTGGAAGTTAGCACACACATCATTCACAATGTGAGGTACCACAGTAGAAGCAGAGAACACACCAGTTCTAATGAAATATATCCAAACTGTCTTCTCTGCTCCATTTTAATTTTCTCTTTTACATAAAAATTGATTCTGAACATAACAAAGTCTATACAAAAACTATAAATATTTACCACTTGTGTTCGACATTAGATTATTTTCTAACACATTGAGTAAAATATTTTCTGAGTTTCTAAACTGAACTGATTATTATGCAATAGCTTTCTTGTAAGCAGTCTTGTAAGCACTTTATTTTTATGATGCATTTTCGCAACTAACATCAATACACACCTGCAATTTCTTCTATGGAGTTAGCTCTCATGTCCAAAAGAACTGTGCCATTCAGGATACAGCTTCTCAGCTCAAACAAGCTATGAAGTGACAGTGTGGCAACATATGGTTTGCTCCATCTCTCTCCACCATCCTCTACATCTTCTTCAAACTTCAACCACCTGTACAAACAACCAATTTTATAACTCCATTGTGCAGAAGAAATTAAAAATAAATTATTTCCATGGATACTGAAAGATCAATGTTAAAACATGTTTTTGGATACTTTTGGATTCTTTCACTGTAAGAAATATGATAAACTTCCCTTGGCTGCTTCTTCCCATATAATGCTGTATTATACCTTTTTTGAAGATAAATTCTGACCGAAGAGATGAAGAGAAGCATATTAAGTAATCATACTGTACTTTACAAGACCTTTGAGTAATTTGTTGGCACACGATGACATTTTTATGATAGAACAACAAGTAGTATGAAAAGGATAGAGGAGAATTTGTGGTAGAGAAAAAGAAAAGCTATACATAAGAACACAGGAGAGAATTTTCTCCAATTAGTCTTCACTTTGGACTAAACACAATAGAGAAGGGACATTGTTCATTTGAAGTAAATATACTGACATATTCGGGGTTCACAGAATCTGCATCCATTATCACCAACCACAATCTTTTCACAAAAGACACTGTTACAAGCTTTGCTAGTTTAAATTGTTAGTTACTGAACTGCACTGCTCATAAAGGCAGTAAAACATTATGCAAAATTTAGGCTATTCTTCATTTAAAAGTTCAGTTAATTAAAAATTAAAAACATCACAGGCACATCCATGCACACACAAGCAGTGTGTAAACACTTGTGAACAGTCTTCCAAGCCCCAAAATATGGACCTTACTCAAGCAAAACAGCCACGTGAATGACATGAAATAGCACTTTAGAATCCAGTTAACAACATCGTTATCTCACTATTTGAAGTCTCGGGTTCAGTGTAAATCTGGAGAGACTTCAGTAAAGGAAAAGGATACATGAAAACAGCATGAGAAGATCGAGTCTCGTCACTAGAAGATCGAGTCTCGCCACTAGCCAGCTAGATAAACCTTCTTGCATGACCTTTTAAATTAAGTTACTGAAAATGTTAAAAGAATACTATACCATACAAACCAAAACCCAGAAAACTCTGTTGACATAAGCAAAAATGTTTTAAATTAAAGTCATTAAATCTTTCAAGCATACACAGATGTTGCTGCATGGAACCGTGCAGCCTGCCAGCTTGGCAAGGTTTGAATGGCTGCAGCCACAGCACGAGCCTCCAGCACTTGACTCAACAGCACTCAGCTATTTTATATGGACCAGGCAACAGAGAATTCAGGCAGAGCCTCACACCTTGACAGCACCTTCACACTTATTTCCAGACAGCAGGGAAGCACAGAGTCTTAACACCTCTAAAACTGAGCAATTTCCAGTTTTACCAAGCGTCACAGCCCAGTAACACAGCAAACACAACTGTCCTCTTCTGTTCCTGGCCCACCTGCTCCTCCTTGTAAAATATTTAGATGCTTTCCTTCTTCCACTCCCTGTGTACCAGATTCTTGCCCTTCTGATGCCATCCTGCAAGGAGTCACCACTTCAGTAACCCACTCATCACCAGCATATCTGCTCTCTTCCTGATGCATTGCATTTCTTCTAACTGTACCATCTTCTAATCACTCTCCCATTATTTACATACAAAATTTGTCCCCAACTCTTCAGCTCCTCCAAAACGCTCAGTCTCCTGCATATAGCCCTCTCCTCCTCTTTGTATTTAAACATTTTTCTCTCCATTTCCTCTGTGCTGACCAGTTTCCATTTCTCATCTTTGCCCGTGAGACCTCCTTCCTAGAAAACTACTGCTACTGCCCAAATAATCATACTTGCCATCGTAATCATCTCTACCTGACTTTGAATCAATTGGAACAGTGTAATTCTATAGGTTGCATCCAATTTCCTACTGTTACCAAAACTTACGTGTTTAAACACATCATTATACTTAATGAACCAACGGGCTAATACATAAATGTAAATCATACCCAGCTGAGTGAATTCTACATTTGGAATATACTTCTATTTTGATTTTAATAAGAATTACACGAGTTTACTCATATCATCAAGGGAAAAATCGTTTTATCACCTTTTATCTTTTCAGAAATATTTCTCTGTCAGATAATCCTTATTTAACGTATCAAATGAGAAACAGCAACAGAAAACATAAAACAAACAAATCTCTAATCTTATGCACAGTCGTTCTATTCTGTGTTCAAGTGGTTTTAAAAATCATAATACCATTTTAACAACCCTGTGAATTCATGTACAAGAATCAAGGATAGAGGTGGCTTTGAAATCCAAATTCAAGCATGGATCCAAAGTCTGCAAATTTTTTACTCTTTTTAGTTTCTCAGGGAAAAGGAAAAATTTTTACTTTTGCAGTTTAACCTTCTAAATTGATATAGTTGATACATAAAAGCCTTTCACAATTTCCCAGAAAACACCACCAACCCCATTTGTATATTGAGCTCATGCGTCACATGTATCCTATGTGCTTGGGATATATTTAGAGCTATCTTAGTTGTGTCTGATCACATAAAAGAGCAGCTTCATTTATACGGTTTTCCTTTACTGATAAAGACTAGCACAGGTATATCATACAGTTTAGTTTCTCTCACAGCATACTTGCTGGAACAAAACATGCCAACAAGAGCTTCAGCAAGGTATATTGTTATAGGAAAAATATTAGTCAGATGCATGCAAGTGTACATACACTTGTTACACCTTTTAAAGGCATGTCCACTGATTTTTTCAGGAGTCAGTAAAAGAGTGCACACTTCATTGTAGACTCAGTTGCAACATATTGGTGCACAATATGAAGTGGGTGAGTTGAACATTATTTATTTTATAGTCTGTTATATGCCTTCAGCAGAGCTGGAGTATGTACTTAAAACATGCTCAAAAGTCAAATGTTATTAATGTAATCTTACAATCTGTATAAATTTTCACATGAGCTTTTGCCAGCCTACGCTGATTAGAAAATGAACCAAAGTAAACAAGCATGTCAGAAACAAAGCAGAAGTGACAAGTTTTTTGTGACCTAGTTTCCTTGGAAGAAAAGTTTTGATGCAGGGGAGATGTATTTTCACTTCATATTTGTAATTTTTCCCTAGTACAGCCCTTTCCTAGCCACTATTAACAATTTACTTTCTAAACTATGGACAGAGCTTTATTTTCATGACTGTGCTGTTTCATTAAATTCAAGCCTAAACACTTTCCTGTTTGTTCCAGAACGTCTATTTTCCTCCTACCACATATTCTTTTCTGTTCCAGAAACATAGTGATATTCTCCAAAAATTTTCATTGGATATTAGCGAATAAATGAGTCCCAACAGTTTGGGTAAAACCTGCTGCAAATCAGGCACTACTTTCCAGCCACAACCACAAGAGGCTATAAGGATAGATTGGAACGTGAATTGCTTTCCTAATAGCTGCAATTAGCAACTATGCTATTGTGTGTATAAAATAAGCCCAGCTGTCATGCCTCAGTGTGTTCCTCCACAAACTTACTGGAAGTATTTTTTTCTGAATAGAAGTTATATATCATGCATTGTCTAGACAATTTTACAGCTGGGCCACATACAAAAATTATGATAAAACTGACTATTGATTTTAAAAGGTATATGTTTCTTCTAGCTTGAAATCAATTAATGGGGAAAAAATTCTTTCATTTTATCACTGTATCAATATAACTAAGTTACTAAATTCGGCTCACTAACTAATTCCATGGATGAGAAAGCCTAAATCAGATGCTGGAATGGAATAGGCTGTAAAAGCAGTGTACTTTCTTGCTCCTACTAATTAATCTGACGAAATCCTACTACATTAATCTGCAGGAATGCTTTTGCTTGTGAGAAATGTTATGGGAACCAAAGAATGACAAACCTTGGAGTCTCCTAACTGCTGGGGGGTTGGGGGGGGATGGATGGACACAACACCAAGAGACAAGAAAAGGTCTTACTCTTCCAAGCAAATGAAATGGGAAAAGAGAAGATTTACCTAAAGAACATGAAGCTTCAGTCAAATTTTATCCGTCTCCCTTTGATATGTTAGTTACTCTTTTGATCAGCCAAGAACAAAACATCTCAAATAGTTTTATGCAGTTGATCAAGATATTTTTTAAAAATTTTAAGGCTGCACTGTGCATGCACTTTCAATCAAACTGAAAATATGAAGATACAGATTTACTGCATCAGAGTCAACCCAACCCTTCAGTCCATGCAGAGCTTGGTGAAATGAATACAGAACCACCTAGTGACATCACTCTCATTAAATGCTGTTAATGACCAAGTCTTCCTCTGATTCATTTGCGTTTAAATTCATCTACCTGGAACTATGTCCAAAGCCAGACAGTAAGATTTACAAATACTTCCAGTGGCATTTTCCACACAGACAGAAAACATACGGTAAGGCTGGAACAGCAACAAACTCAGGATGTATACTCTCCATACCATACTTTTTATCAAATCAATATCTCTGCAGTCCTGAATCAATCACCAGTATTGAAAGTGATCCATTGTATTAGTTTGCAAGTACATGATCTTGCATATTAAACACCATCCCGTTTCTATTACTCAAAGTCACCTTGTTCTTTATATATAATATTCTTATCTATTTCTAGAGTAACAATACCTAGTTTCTTATCATCAGCAAGTTTCATTACTATAATCCTATTTTTGTCACTCAGTAACAAAGCTATTTACTGACTAATTCTTCAGAAGTTAGTTGTCACTACCCTCCACACTAATAGTTTAATCTTTCAGCATTACCTAATGCACCTCTTCAATTAGTTCCTTACCCACTAATACAATTTTTACACTAGAACAGAGTTTAAATGATAAATTCCCACTGCTGTATCATATCAAATGCTTCACTAAAAAAAAACATTGATCCAGTTTTCTCTGTCAGATGAACAAAAATCAATTTTCTGATTAAATAGCATTTAGTCTGACAGGATACACCACTGTATTGCATTTTATCCAGTTTTACACTTAGTTCCTAGTCTTTCCTCCAAATATTGTTCCAAGCCTTGCATAGCTCTGAAATCATGCGTCTATTCATTCCAACCATTTTTATCCTTTCTTGCACAGTGTTGTTGTATTTGCTACAGTACAACTACCCACCTGATAGATTCACAGAAAGGTGGGATTTACTACATCCAGGAAATCCATGTTCTTTCAGCTTTCTAGGATGGAAATTATTACACCCTCTTATTTGGACAGATAAAGCGCTTCGAGTATTGCCTTCATTTTGAATTTGGCCATTTCACTGCCATTTCCTCCTTTTCTAAAAGCCAGCCTTCGCCATGCACCAAATGCAGTCTGAAATTTTTGGATCCAAACGGAAAAAGATCATTTATCTTGACCAGTTCTTTCTGCATGTCAGTCACACTTCTTTTTTTTCATCTTATTTCTAAAGCTAAAGAAATTTTTCCTATTAGCTGTTATACTTCACTCTTGTATTTTCTGAGCACTAAAAATACAGTTTTCTTGGCTGTTTTTTCCTGTCCCTTTTCAACAGCCTCATCTTGTTTATGTTAAATATTTTTGATTCTTTAGTTCCCAGATGACAAATGGAAAGACTATACATAAATACAAATCAATCTAAATAGAAATTCCTTTATTTCACCTGTTCCTTTCAAATTCTGTCTTAAGTATTAAATCTATGTCAATAAAAACTGCTCTAGTTTTTCAGAAACACAATTCTACAGTGACCTGCAAACAGATTTTTTCAGTTGAACTAAAGAAGCTGCTATTTCCCTGCCCAAAAATAACATAACCCACAGTGATTTTTATTTTTAATCACAATAGAAGCTGATGCCCTTCCTAGAAGAGGTTCTATGTATTCCTAATCAGTATGAGAACACTGCAGATGATTAACTTGATTAGATTTTCTTTCTCTGAATATTAATAAGATTATTTAGGAAGACTACTACATTCATTTTCCAGCATAATCCCCATCTGAGAATTTTCTACATGTAAAGGCCTGTATTTAGCATCTGCCTGTGTCTCCTATGGACACTTAAGGGAAGGGAACGGCATAGAAAATACTGTGGCCCTCTGGGAAAGAAGGAATTTGCAGTAAAATTAAAGGGGAAGCTAACAGCCATATTCATGACAAACAGCCCACATATATAGTTTCCCACAAAATCCTTTCAGAAATTCCACAGTTTTTAACCTACTGACACCAAAGATGTGGTCCACAGACTTCGGAGCACCATTGAGGAAAACTGTCAACAAACACTAGCACTGAAAGAATTAAGGTTCTAAGAAGAAAATGAAGCAATGATTGCTGGGAAACATAAAGCCTTAATGAAACTAAGCAAGTCATCTCCCAATTAGGTGCTCAAGGAAACAAACATGCAAAAAAAAAGTTCAGTTCCAATATTAATTTTTTCAGCAGAAATGCAATCTAAACAGTCTTTTCACACTAATTTTGCAGAAACAAAATAATCCAACTGTGAAAACTCAGTCTCAAAATCAACTGTTCATTGACAGTTACAATATGTAAAAGTTTTATTGCTCCAAAACCAATCTAAGTCCTTGCTTTCATCTTTTTATAATGGTGATTTTATCAATTTCTTCAGGATTCAAACAGAATATGAAGTCTGAAAGTTTCTTAAAATAATAAGCTAAAAAATTAATAAACCCAGTAATTTTGAATTCATATACATGATATGTTTACTTTGCTTTTTTTTCCCTTGATATTCATTCTGACCTATATTTCATAAATCCAGATGAAAACATTTGGCTCTGGAAAACAACAAATGCCTTTGTAATACGAGCAGTCAAAGGATTAAAATTATAGTTTTATTTAAGCTTTATATCCAAAATCTGTTCCTGAGCTTGCCACAGATTTGAAATCATTCCTCAATACACCAGCAACCATTAGGTACCAATAATTTTTTAAAACTCATGAAAACACTCACCTTGCTGTCTCCCTCCACTCTGCATCCTCTCCTTCACGCCAACAAATTTCATCAAGTTCAGTAAAGAGATCATGAGGAATGTGTTCCTCATCATCATCTTCTGTTCCAAGAATAAACTGCACCCTTTGTGATGGGGTATCTGGGGGGGGGAAAAAAAAAAAAAATCAAGTCCAGAACACCCTCTTTTTTTTCCCTGGAGCAAGCAAATATCTAAATTTTCATGAGTTTATCCAGACTCTTTCATGCATATCACTTACTGCAACACAGAAAACGTTATGCTGCAAGAACATTTATACACAAACACCTTCAGATTGAGACCTCTTTATTTATTGTAGTTGCCTATTCTGCTAATTAAACAAGTTCATCTAAAGATAGAATGTGATATACAGAAGTAGTGACTATGGGAAGCTGGAATGGTATCTCTCAGGAAAAAAGGCAGCACAGATAGCATCACAGGAAGAGCTGATAAATGCCTTTTACTCCAGAGTTAGAAAAACTACTTTGCCACATCAGAAGTCTTAATCTACAGGTGTAGCTCAGCTAACAAAGCTGGTATAGTAAATGTGCATTCTTTGTTTTACCTAGCAGGAGAAGAAACCAAAAGAAACATCTCTAATGTCAATATACAGCTGGGAACTTCAAAAAAGAATACATAACTATCTATACCCTCCATCCCCCGCTCCTTTGTAAACTTTCTATGTGGTTAGGCTGTTCCAGATGAACAAGTTGTTTATCTGTTCCAACTTCCCATTTTATTCTTCCTGTCTCTCTCTTCCCTTTCCTATTTCCAGTTATTTTTCTTCATCACCTTTCAGTGCAGGCCACTAAATATATTTTGGAGACATACTATTCTTTTTTCACATCACTCAGAAAATTTCCAGTACTCACAGAGCACCTTAACATACATGTATATTCAGTGTTCATAGTTCAAATGTTTTAAGTCTTAAAAAAAAACCAAAACAAACCAAACACCCTATTGGCTTCTTTAAACGCAGATCTCAAATGAACAAACTCTGGATGAAACTCAGTCTCTCTAGAAATACATAGTTATTTTTTCTGCTAATGTGGTTTAGATTTCTGAGAGGAACCAAAAGGCCTTTGTGAGAGCCAGGCTGCCAGTCAACTCCATCAGAACAGCTCAGCGATTCCTTGAACATTGTCTAAAGAAGATCTGTTCTACAACCATATTTGTAAGACAAGCTACAGTATTTTCCATCTAGCAGTGAAGAGCATCACTGCTTAGGATCCTCAAGCTCTCTGAATTTTGGAAAAGCTGAGATGATAGCACTCACTGAATGCTAGTTAAAGAGCAAATACTGGTAAACTGGTAAAAAAGAACTAAATAAATGGGCCACTGATACAGAAGATTAAATTCAGCAGTAAAGATACCTTTTTTGTTAGTAGTAGTGGTAAACTTGATATATCAATGTAACACACAATACATAACAGTTTTCACTTGAAGTCTTTTGCTTAAACAGCGTGTAAAGATATAGTATAGTCAAGTCTACTTCACAAATCAAAGGAATGAAACTCAGGAAGAAATAGAGGAGAGGAAGAAGAGAGAGATGGTCTCAGGAACTACTAAACTCTAGAGAATGGATCGGCAGGAAATAGCTAAGGGGACAGAAATTACTTCTGGTGAATCATTAGAGTACAGCAACAACCTCCTCCACTAATACCCTTTCTTTTATTACTCTTCTCTCTCATTGTTCAGTCCTCTTTTTTCTTTAAGACCATTTCAACGTCTATTCTAGACCTCCTTCCAGACTATCTATCTAATTTTTTCGAAGTTCTTTATGTTCCTCGTATTCACATGTTGGTGTGTTCTAGAGAAGGATAAAGTAAATACAAACATCACGATTTAATCTGAGACTAGAAAGTACATTCCGGTCAAGAAGTGTGCAGCTTGTTAAGACTACTTCCCAGAAGGACAAAATTCAGTGAGATATGAACTTGCAAAGGACGAGTGCATATGACTAGTGACAGAACATGGAAAATAAGCTACTTTGGTAGAGAGGTGGACTGTAGTGAGAATCTGAGAATAAGCATTGCCAGGAACATCCTGTACTCCTGATAAAATCAGCACTAGAACTGATTTACAGCAACAGCTACTGTTAAGTAATAAATGAGTAGTGTTGTACAGCAGAGCTGCAGTTTTATGACAGTTATGATACTCATGCAAATGTGCACTTTCAGTGTGGGAAGGGAAGCAGAGGATCAGAAGCCTCTTGAAGACAGGTGAGTAGTAACAAGGAAACACCTTACTGCTGTGATTTGCTCTTACTGGGTCTTCTGTGTAATATACAGCTCCTTGACTGACAACAGTGAAGAATCTATATAAACAATAAAATATGCACTAAATTCCCTTCTTCCTTGTTAACGCACCAGTAAAACTAGCTGCTAGGTTCTAGCTAACTTTCTTTGCTGCTGTCATTTGTATTGGTGTCTGAAACCTGCAAGCCACAGCTTGATTTTCAGACACCAAACTGGAAACTGAAAAAGTTATTGTTTGCTTTATAGTAAAATGATTTTATTTCAAGAACAAAACCCTAAGAGAATTAAACAACAGTAACACAATAAAATAAGAAAAAAAAACAGAACTGTTGGTTCTACTTATAAAACTGAGTTAACAGGATTACTCATGTGAGCAGTGCCAGATGGACTTGGCTCTTATTCATAGGAGTAGCAAATACCAAATATGTCATTAATGTGTTATATGGAAAATGAGTAATATGTGATTCAAAAACAGTATGAAAGAATACTTCAATTGCTGACTGTCAAACTGTGATAACTTAATCTTCAATGTAGAAGCATAATATTTGCAAACTAGGACACTCAATGTTTTTTGAAGTCTAGGAAAACAGAAATTGGCTTAAATATTATCTGTCTTTCCCTACTTCAAGTAGTACAGCCAGTGTAAAAAAATCCTTCATATCCTATCACTATTGCCAATTCTATCACTATTTCTAAAAAGTAATGAAAGTAATCTAGTAAGCTAAAAAAATGAAATTAATGGGACTAATTTGTTACATTAGTATTTCTATCACTGCATCTGTTTTATATCAGATCACAGAGATATTAGAAGCACTGTGAATTTAAACTTCCACAATAAGCAGCTGATGATTCTCCCAAGTAAATGGCTCATCACCAGTTCAAGAAATCCTCCAGGACCATCTGGGATTGAGCAGAAAGTCTGGTACACAACAGGAGCAGGAGTACCATCACCAACCACCTGTGCTTGGCTAATGAGCCATCTCAGTCAGGAAAAGCTGAAGCAGCTTCCTGTTTCCTGCCAGACTCTATGTTATACCTGGGCTTCTCTGAGCTTGTGCTCACATCATCCATGCAGTACTCACACATCCAAACTACCTCCGATATCTCAAATTTACTGCATGCATGGAAAACCCGAGTATTCCAGATTTTAAAATCAGTATAACAATACTGCACAGTTAAAGGGGTAAAAACTAAGACCAGGTGGTTATGCTATTGTCAAAAGCACAAATTCACACTGGGATTCAGTGCCACAGAAAGGAAGTGACCCTGAAGCAACCTGACACACCACTCACTACTATGACTCTTTTTAAAGTCATTAACATCCCTAAAACAGAAGCATGATATGGGCACAGACAGGCCAGAGCAGCAGAACTGAAACCCAGAATTCCTAATAACCTAATTCCTGGAGGGCAACATGAAATGCTGCTCCCTGGAACAATGCTGAGCTCAGGTAGGGCGGAACGGTTGCCTACATCACCATCCTGCCTTGCAAAACACATGTAGGAAGAGAACCATAACTGGCATTTCCCCTATTTAAAACATCCCCAAGCACAACCACAATTCTGGATCAGGACTGCTCCCTCTTGCCTAAGGAAACAAGGTGAAATCAAGACTTGGGCTGAAGTAAGAAAGCAGGATCATTCTCAGTCCCTACACATAAATTTGATGCAGCAAACAGCTTGTTCCACTGCACCTTTCAGAGTGATCCACATCTCTTCCTCAGCACATCCCAGGATTTCTCCTGAGACAAACCACCCTGCCATTGAGTGGAACTGCATGCAATCTGCCCAAGCCATACCACAAGCAGAAACACAGCCTTGGGTACGTATAAAATGTATCCAAATTTTGTCCTCTGCTCTTGATAAACTCTAGAGAGGGTGCAAAAATTAATTTCTGCTAAAACTCTATTAGCTCAAATGTCAGAACAGGTTTTTGTATTTCTAAGCCTGTTGAGAACTTACATTTAAGGGTTGCGCTCTCTGCATTTTCTTCACATGAATTGATTCCATCACCTCAGGGCTATGACAAATAATCTTATTTTTGGATCTGGCAATTAGTAGGCTAGTATTTCTTATCGGGATCAGTAGATGTAGAGGTGAAAAATTACTTTCTCTACATTAGAAAACATCATAGACAAGATTTAATCCATGCCTCGTGCTCTTGTACATTCACATTAAAGCAATATTAAATACACAAACATTTTGTTTTGATTGCTCACTGCACAGGACAGGCTGCAGACAAGGAGTGAACTGATATAACACAATTGACATCTGTAATAACTCCTTTCAAAGGAAGGGGAAATAGTGTGAAAAATTCACAAGATCACAGAAAAGAAAGGATCATTTCACACACAAACATTCAACATCCTCCTGTCTGCACTCAACAAGGCAGTGGTGGATGGGGCTCTTCCCCCACTTCCTTCCTGTGCAAGATTAGATTTTGTCCTTCAGCTCAACAATCAGTGAAGGTAGGGGTCATAAATTATTTTTTTTAATTAGAAAACACAGCAAAAATTAAAATAAAATTACTAAAGTCCACATAAAATAGTAAACAGCCATACAGCACAGTTCTGAAAATCTCTTCACAGACCTTAGAAACCATGTGTTAGGTTGGGAGAAAGTATTCCCTTGCTTGCTCCTCTGGCATTTTATTCCTATACATATAATCTTGTTTTCAGGAAGTATTCTCTGCATTTTCTTCAAATGAATTGTTTCCATTACCTCAGGCTATGACAAACAATCTTTATCTTTTAGATCTGACAATATGGACAATTGCCAAGGTTCAATTCGCTTCTTTTTGCTAGACTCTTAAAACTTCAGTTATGATACATTATTTTAATCCAGATTTGCTGCAATCTGTTCCACAGCTGCCCAGAGATTTAAATTTCCAAGTTCATCCTTCGGCAGACAAAGCCTACAGTTAAGGGCAGGAGAATTGTCCTAACAGCTATCATTACAAATAATTAAATTTGCCTCATTAATAACCCCTTTGAGGTTTGAGGTTAGCTACCAAATATAGTCAGCTGAGTCTTTTCACTATACTTTCTTCACGCCCCTCTAGTAACCAAATCCCCTTTACTATTCACTTTTTTGCTTGCATTACCTTCAGAGAGCCTTTCCTGAACCGTATGTACAGTCTGTTAGGCTTACCTCCAGGGCTGCTCAGCTTCCCTTGCCACTTCAGTATCATGAGTTACAAATTTAAGCCTCTTTAAAACTAGAGATTATTAAAGCCTGATTTATTAAAAGAACTAACCGAACCTTGCACAAGCCCCAACAATGTCTAGTCCTAGAAGATGCCACAGAAGGCTGAAATCAAACCACAGTCCACACACACAGCTGTGGTCACCCTTACAGAACCTGTCCTTAAAGACTCCCTGCTGAGAGCTAAAGTCTTCCTATGCCTCCCCATTTTAAAACAGAAATATATATATATATATATATATTTAACTCATACTAGCAAGTACAAGAGAACTGTTTCACTGGTTACAGGCAAAACCAGACATCATAAAAACCACTGAAAAGTGCCACTAAAATCCACATGCATACCAAGCAAGTGCAACCCTACCAGCCAAAGGGAAACCAGCACCAGGCTTTCAATGCCACCATGACCCTCAGCACTGATGGAGCAGTGCTGGCTGGCTTGTGGCCCTGCAGCTCGCCAGGGCTGGTTCCCATCACCCCTCCAGCAAACAGCACCAAGGACCTGCTCTAGGCTAGAAACAACTTTTTTGCCAAACTAATTTTCATTTGCATCAATTCCCCAATTTAACTCACAGAGCAGCCACAATACTTGCCCCACAAGGAAAGCTGTGGAGGAGGGGTACAAAACTAGGCATGAAACTGTGACCTTAATTACAACAGCAGCGTTTCAGCTGGGAATGGTAAACCTCTACAATAAAGAGCATTACTGCATTTTTAACTAGAGTGGATAGTTTCACTGGATTTCTCCTTTTCTTCCAAAAAATTAAGAGGAAAGATGATGGAAATCTAGATCTTGAAATCACTTAGCTTACAGTTTTTACCATTCAAAAAAGCATCTCCATCAGCAAGCCATGTAATCTGCAAATTATGCAATTCAAAGGCACATCATTATGGCAAAATGGAAACATCTTGTACAACCTCATCTCATCAAGGGGCAACAGACAGACAGGGAGAATCAGGTGTGGGGAAAACAAAAATAAAACTTGAGTAACCGATCTGTGCCCCTAAATGACAGGACTCCTTTTTATTCCACTAACCACATATTTTACATATTATTTGTCTACAAGCTCTGAATCTGCACACTGAGAACATTTAGGTTATTTTTAAAAAGTGACAGTAGGAGATTAAAAAAAAAAAAAAAGGCTTATGAGCTGCCATCAGAATGTTCTAAAAAATCTATTCTCTGCAGAAACCTTCCCTCAGAAAGTAGCTGGTACAGCTTTCCCAGTCAGGATTCAAAGGGATTACCAGGAAGCTTCCAGCCATGGGCATTACACAGAATACAGGTGTTTTCTAGCCATGTTGATACAAAGAAAACTGGTTAGGAAATTGTTTTTCACTGGGTAGGAACCAGATGGCACCTGTCAACTCTTGAGTAGGGCCTGCACAGCCCCACAGCACTATATGCACCACGCAGCTCCCTGAAGCAGTGATAGTGGAGCAAGATCTGCACCTAATGGTACTTTACAGATTAAGTCATAACTTACACAGTTATAAATTATGACCAAAAGTAATGCTTCATCCCATGCTTGGTTAACTGAGCAGTCTGGAGCACTTCATGTCTGAATATTTCAGGCCTTTATTCGTTCCAGCATCTCTATTATTCAGTTGTTGCATCTTTGGCTTTTATTATACCTCCTTTCATACTTCAGTGCTTCAAAACTCTGCTAATTTATTCTCTTGTATCATAAAATCCTAATGTAATTTTCTGACTTACTTCAAAGCACTGTTTTCTATCAGCTGGTCTCATAGTGCTTATTTTCTCTTTCTTCTTGCATCTGCACGCTGAAATGTTTTTTCTTTCCCCTCCTCCCTCCCAGTTCCCAAGAATACAGCCTCCTACTATTCAGCAGAAATGCATTAAAAGGTGTCTAGAGAGAGAGGGAGCTAAGCATTTCTGCATGTTCAATTAAATGATTCATAAATTAAGGGACTATTTTGGATCTGCTCTCTTACGTAGCACAGTCCCTCACATTGAAGCTATGCATCAAGAGTCTGAAGTGGATTTGTCTTCGCTGCAACCTCCTTCAGCCTCTGGGTACTGTTATAACCTTGAGGTCATGGGGAACAAGAGCTAAGAAGCATTGTTGAGGTTTTGTGGATTCAGATTTGGTGCAGGAAGTATCTGCTGCTTCCTCTGTGTAAATAAAGCATAGAAAAACTATGCTTATATTCTTTCTAAAGGCAGTATTTCTCCCCAGGCAGCACAACCTGTCTGAAACTCCAGTAAGGAAAATCCATAGTAAAAGTGAGGATGTGGATATAGACTACAATGAATCCCTGTACAATTTTATCCACCTGCTTTGACTGTGCTTAACCCTTCCATTACTGTATCATTTTCAGATTTTCCTTCATAAGGCAAGTCCACTTCACTGTTGTCTATTTGATGACAATTTCTGCCTGCATGGATAGATGTCAAAGCTCAGTCAAAGTCTGGTTCTCTGGCCAAACTTCCAGGATTCAAATAGAGAAGAGGAAAAAACCTCAAGTTTTATTACTTAGATATTATTTCAGGGTGGGAAAACTGGCTATTTCCAGATTTTTCTGAATGTTTCATCGTTCTGTCTTTGGCTCCTTTGAATCATTATCAGCCAAGCGTTTTGTAAAGTATCTTCAGCACTCTGAATCCAGAGAAGACTTGCATGTTTCTGACTTATGTCTTGTCTGTCCCAAGCTTTATAAAAGTAGTAATTTGTGACATGACCTATACACCCTTTAATTGGTAGTTATAATACCTTCACAAGTGAAAATGTGACTTATAAAAGTACAGTCCTGCCCTTATTTCAAAGAAATATGCCTGTAGACAAGTGCTGTGAACACCAACTTAACAAATGCACTTCAAAATTGTCTTTTTCATATTACTGCTATTCCACTCTTGGAGCTCTTTTGAACATAGGCTGATTTTCACTTAACACAGAATTGTGTTGAATGGTGCATTTTATCATACGCACAGCTGTCAAAGATCATTAAGGACAGATTCAACCAGGTTGGTTTTTTGTTTTGGGTTTTCTTTACTTTTGACATTAGGAAGGACACAAGCCTGGGTCTCCAGAAGTTGAAAGAACAGAGCTAAGTTCTCAGCCAAAATGTGTCACATACTGGCACTTAAATAAAACCAGATGACTCAACAGAAGACATTGCTTCATAGTTTAAGATATCTCACTTCTTGGCTAATGTAACTTTCAATTGTTTCTTTTTAATCTGACATTATATGTATATATGCATATTCTTTTTGAAAACTATTTTAATAATTTATGAACTTTGTTGTTTTCCAAGAAACCAGTTTCAATATAGTACTTGGTCTTTGTACATTTAAAATACATTCCAGACAGAACCACCACAGCCAATTTTTTCTTCACTGTTCAGTCTTCAAAACATAACTCATATCTACAAAGTCTGAAAGTCTTGACTTTGTTTCATTCGCAGTATAATTCACTGTGAACAGAGTATTTCAAGCTCTTTACAATATACTTAACAATCAGCACCTATACTTGCTCCAAAGCTTCCTACATACATAATATAAACTTTGAATTAAAAGAAAATCTTATAATTACTATTCTGTAACCTGAAATTACATTGGCATATTTCCCCAATGATTTTAAAACATTCTTCCATTGCACACTGTCAAACTGACTTCTATAGATGCTTCCGTTGTATTTTCAACACTCACCATAGCCTTGGACATTTCAGCACATGTGTTTTTTATTTCCGAACAGCAAATAATATTCTCATGTGTTTTGAGACAAAGCTTGACTAATTTATTCACGACTACCTTTTCCTGTTCCCCGTAAAGTTTTTTAATTTAAGATTTTGAGAATTTTAGGAGTTTTGTATGAGGTTGGTATACTGAAAGGTATTTTTTCCTATTTGCTCTCAAGTCCTCGGTCAGCAGACTCATCTCACTATGGCACATTACAGCATCACGTAAGGAAAAAGGCAAACACCATCTGAATTGTAGTTCATGTCTGATAAAACACTGCAGCTTCAGTAACATCAACGTTATTACAAAACTGCCTTTAGGGGCAAACACTCCAGAGCCTTCACTGAGGGCATCTAGTGCCATAAAGCACTTACTCCCCGGTCAGTGGTGGCAGCAGTCTACCTTTATGAGAACATTTATGGACAGTCTCTTACAGTGGTAGAAACTCCTAAGATTTCTCATGTATAGAGTGCCACTGACTGCTGCCCTTCATCAGAGACTGGAGATGCTCTGGTGTGTTATCCAAAACCCTGCTGCTAATCATGTCCATGCCATAACAGGACAGAGTATGCATAATCATACTGATGTTTATTATTAAAAGATCTAGGCAAAAATAAAATTTATCTTACCAAAAGGAGGAGACTCTCTCCCATCTTCTAATCCAGAATCTCGCTCTCTGTCTCTCTTTCTGTGTTTATGTCCACGGTGCCTATGGCGTCGGTGACTTTTTCTTCCACCCAGTGGCACGTGAACTCCAATGAACAATGTTCGATGGCCTATATGTAAAAAAAAGTTATCTTTTAAAAACGGGCTGTTATTATGTTGTCACAATAATAAAATCTATAATTGCATTAATAGTATAATAATTATTATAATTGTGTAGTTGTACAGTATTTTTCTAATGTTAATAGTCATAACATTATTGATTACAATAACAATGATGTAGCATGACACATATACTACTCCTTGATACAGCACCAAATTCCATTATTAAAGTCCTTATGATGCAGTGGCAGATTTATTTTTTCTTCAGATTTGCATCTCTGTGTGTGAACTTTCATTAAAGCCAGACAGGTGTTCTGTAAAATCTCTTCCAAACAGTAACATGAAGAGACACATGGATCTCTTTGCATTGAACATTTGGTAAAGTTGCTGTTTGCTTTTTGTGTACAGGAACTTTACAAAACTCACTGCTATTTATGAGCCAAACCTTGACAGAACTCTTGTGGGAAATTCACTGAAGGGAAAAGGAGAAAGAAAAAAAAAAAAAGAGGCCAAAAAACTCAGTAAAACACTATGGAAGCTAGACGACAAAATCCCTCTACAACTTTATATACTCACATCATAAATACATAGCTGGTATCTTAGGGTGCTTTCATTTCTTCTCTTTTATTTCTCAAATACAGAAAAAGGTACATACACATTGCCATACCTGCCACCATCTTTGAGCCTGAGGAATTTCATGTTGCTGATGAAGCCCAAAATATTTAGCTCTCTTAGCTATGTGGGCTAACAGGCTCAGAGCACCATAAAGCATTTAAAAGGGGGAAAGCACAGGAGAAATGTGTATAAAGTACCACAAAACAGAACAAAGGGGAAAGTAATCACGACTCACTACAGGTAGGTCTCCTATATTTACTCAGCTGAAAGACACAGTCCAGATTACTCATCTCAAGTAACATTTATTTTCTCCTTGAAATGAGCATAACACAGCTAGTGGATAATTGCTGCTTTGCTGTAATCATTCAGCAGTGTCAATCATTTGAAAAAGGTCAAGAACACACGCTGAAGTAGCACATGATCTCTAATCCCATGGAGACTCAAGCAGGGGCAGAAAACACAGCAAAGCAGCATTTGTCACAATACATGAAAGAAATTGAAAGCTGGAATTCTCTGCAGAAGCAGAGCTAAAAAAGCTGGAGAAAAGGCTCTGGACACCACAGTAGTTACTTCCTCAGCTCTGATTCATGTAGAGGACACTAGAAAGCAGAGGCATCCATTTTTGGAAGACTATTCTTGTAGAGTCAGGAGATTTTTCTGAAGCAAAGGCCATGAGTTGAAAATTTATTTATTGATTGATTGATTGATTAGACACCTCTTTCTTCTTGCTTATTACATTTAACCCAATAAATTATTTAAAAAGAACTGCTGCCTTTGGTGTATTTCAAATGTATTACAATCGGTGCATGAAACAAGGAAAAATGTATTCCATAAAAAGAATTATTTAAAAAGATACTAAAGGACAGCAGGAATGCAGGACTCAACAATTCCTTGGTCCCTACGTAGAAAAAAAACCATAACAACATTTTGAAAGGAATGGGGTTACCTTTCCTAAAACTAATCTTTTACACAGGTGCAAATAGATTGCTTTTTTAATTTAGCAGTTTAATACATTCCTACTGCTTTGTGATAGAAGTGGACATGCTTAACCTAGTTTTTTTCGAGTCCAGACTGTTCTTTAAGTAAACTGGGAAACAAGCCCTAAAATGCCAGAACTTTCATATGTGTCAGAATACCACAATAATTCTCCCTATACAGACTGAATCAGTTCACACTAAAAAGAAAACACGATCCTGGATACTGAAATGGATAAACAGGAAAAAGCAAAATGGATTTTATTCCTTCTGTGTGAACCTACTGAGGCCAATAGAATTCTACCACGGCACCAATTTCAATAAACATAGAGAGGAATCTATGTAATCTATGTAATCTATGTCCTTGAACAAGGTACAGGCAAACAAAAAGAGAAAACAAGAAATTGGCAGGAAAAATAATAATGTTCTATAAAAAAAAATTATAGAGCAAAAAGCAAAGGTGAAAAAATCTGAAAGAGTTAAGAAGTTCTGGTTTATTAAAAGAGCACAACTATGGAGCAAAAGAAGACCAGCTGGGAACAAAAGAAAAAAAACATGAATTCTAAATTGCTGACAAAATGACAGTGAATGATAGAAGGGGGGTTGGGGGGAAGAGGAAAGATAAAAGAAATCCAAATAGTAAAATGACCTTACTTAAGTAACCTTTTGATGGTAGAGCTTATAAACTAGGGCCCAGAATGTAAGGTACTCTTTCCTGTACAAGTTGACAGAGACATTACTAAAGAAGAGTTTCCAGTGAATTCTGTACATTTCCCAAACCCAGAGTGCCAACCATGAGGCTCCCCTGCAGCCTCCAGGACAGAGCAGGGCAGAAACACCATCTTTTCTGACATACAATTTCTTGCTGCCTTACTCTGGAGGAGCATCCAATGCTCCAATGAAGTTCTTCAACAGATTTTTTTTTTTCCCCCCCCTAAAGACTTACATTATTTGAACATGAGAATAATTTGAAGATGAGAATAAACAAGAACTCTGCTTAATATAAAACTTCTAACGGAAATACCAAATGAACCTTTAAGCCACAATTCTAAAACAAGGAACATTTTTTTTTAAATTCTACATTTCAAGAGTATCTAAAAAGGATTTGCTTTTATTCCCATTGCCATAGGCAAGTTCCAAGAATCAGCTAGACTCTGTCATTTGAATGTTGTTCACAAAAGCAGTTACTAGAAGATTTCTGTCCCAATGAAACACGAATACAGGTTAGGGATAGCTCCTGAACATCACTGACATCAGCTGTAAAATTCCAAATGACACCAATGGAAAGACATTTCCTCCCCAAAAATACAAAATTGGGTAAAGACAATTTGACAATTTTTTTTTTTTTAACGGATGTTTTTATACATTTAGCACCTATATTTACTGTAAGATCTCTATTAAACTGACTAAATTTTCCAAAGAAAAAACATCTATAATTTCAATTTGGCTGAAGTCAATTGCAGGATATCCAACAGGATTCAGATTTGTTCTCTGTAGTTTATAAATAACTGTATAAGCACATTTCCTTATTTAAGAGCTTTTTGTGTGTTTTATTACTTACTTCATTAGGATGTCATCTAAAAATGCCTGAATATTGCTTAAATATTGTAAAGTAATTCTGCTCTGGTGTACATTCGCACAGCACCTAGCTCAATTATATCATAATTTCTCATTCTTTTGGCAAGGGTACAAAGGCACTAAAGCATGGGAAATAGTAACAACTGTAAGTTACATCAGGGTATATATATCACTACATACCTGATGTACTGTTGACATCAGGTACAACCTAGCAACCATTCTCATGCAGAATTTGCACATGGTTTTAAGAAGGGAGTATAACAAACAATGGATTTATAACTCTTTAAAGCCAAGTCTTCAAAAATACCATGCTGGGCATTACTTTTGGACAGTTGTATCGCCTGCTTTGTGAACCATGTGCTGTAGAGTCCCACCACCCGAGAAAGGGCTAAAGTTGTTAGTCAAACATCTACAAATGGATTAATGTTTTATGTTTTGTTCCATGTTTACAAAAAGGCTTTTTCTGTTGTATTTTTCCAATGTCTGTGTTTTCTTGCAAAAGATGTTAACAGCTGAAGTGGTCAATTACAGTTTATTTTTTTATTATTATTATTTAGTCAGTTGGTTTGGTTTGCTTCTGCCCTCTTCCAAGGAACCATCCTGTAATGGGAAAATTCATACCTGAAACATTTCTTTAGACTATCCCTCTCAGCCAAGGACTATGGTGGATACAACGTTAAGATATTTTGTGTGTGCATACACAGATAGTGACATGCAGTCGAGTCCATGGAAACATATACAAATAAAATGCACTCAGGTACACACATGCAGATTTGCGGTTCTGGACACACTTATGAGTTTGGCCTATTGTCCTTTCTCTGAAAAAAAATGTAGCTCTAATAGTTCAAAAAGGATTTGTCCTGCTAATTCTTACTTTAAAATAAGAAAAGACAATATGCTGAATGGTTTATTCCTCTACATGGTTTACATTATGTTTAATTTATGTTCTTTTTTTTTTAATCTGAATTAATTTAGATATCAGTGAGTCACAGGATTTATCTGGTCTATCTAACCTTACATTAACATAAATAGAGTTTTATCATGGAAAGACTATGATTTTGTGCCTGCAAAAACACATTCTGAACTAAAATGTTGATTTATTCCAGATGTGCCGCTAGGAAAGCTAAACATAAGCACATGCATAAATATTTTCAGTATTGGGATTTAGGAGCAAATAATTTTTGAAAACTGAACCTCTGAGAAAATAACATACAAAGAGTATTTACAATTTGAAAGCTTATTAAAGAAATGCAATACAGCTAATTGATCTGCTCTGCAATGTCACCTTTATACAGTGCTACACATCCACTGTTAAACTTTATAAATACTGTTTTTAAAAAAAGACTATTCTCAGATAAATTGCACATCACTGGGGAACAAACCCCAGAATATAAAGTTGGTTCAAATCTATGCATTTACAGCATAAGAAGGTTTGGCCCTTTGTGGTTTACCTTCAAAGCATTTAAACACTCCTGAAGTAAAAATATTTTAAGGTTTAAAGAAATAATGACCCTTGTTATAAAGTGCTCTTTTTCGTTTTCACAGGATTATATTAAATTATAAAACATTTAAAAGGATCTTGTTAATTATGTTTAATTTTCAGACAGATGAAAGTACATATAAGCATACGTAAAAATCAGAATTTGCCCTAAACTTTTGAAGAAAAATTTTACTGTGCTGTAACTATCTCCACTTCGTGGAGGTATGAATTCTTTGCCATAGAAAAGACAGATATGAAATATACATTATTAATATGAATACATCTTGAAGAGACATTTCTCAGAATAAAATCCAAGCTGAAGGCTTGTTTGGGGCTACTGTATTCCAGTGAAGAAATTCTTCCTTACACCTAAATTTTATTTTAAGAACCCAACAGTAAATTAACCATTTAGAAAAGCAATCTCAGAAAAGCAAATATTTTCTGCATAGCCCTTGAAAATGACAGATGTAACATCTAAAAATGGTTTTCAGAACCTGGAATTCTGAGTCTTTAAAACAGCATTTTGTCCTAGCCATCTATCTTATTCATTAGGTAAATGTAAAGAAGAAGAAATGTAGTAGGATTTCTAAATCTTTGAAAACATATATCCCATTATAATTTATGGTGCTTGATGATTTATCTTATGAACTTCCAGAAATCTCATTACAATTGTTTGAATGGATGTGACATTGCAAGGGAAAATGGAGATGGAAAGAAAGGAATTATAAATGTTTCCCTCAGTTTGAAGGAATTAAGATATTTTTAATTGAATGCTAAGAGTACATGTATTTTTGGCTCAGCACCTCCCATTCTCCTTCCAAACACAATTTTACCACAGAAAACACACACTCATTTGGTAAGAAGAACACACATGTGAAGTGTGTTCACCTCCCCAGCAGCAGAGTCTCCAACGGCCTCTGTGTTACACCAGGCACGTGGGACTCAAGTGGGCTCCTTACTGAACCCACCAAGTTGGTGCATATTGCATAAAAAGTGACTGTCCTGGATTTGAACATCTGTGAGCACCAGGTGTTTGTGGTACATCTGCCTGTGCTGCCTTCCACTCAGACTGATCCAAATCTGCCTTAGGCACCTGTTGAGACCAAGGCTTTCAGATCCCTGCTCACAGGCATGATGGACTGGGGCAGATAAGGAAACACATGGGTCTTGAAGCATCTCCAGAAAGAGCAAAGGCAGGCTTCTGTGACCTACTAAAGAAACACGTTGCAAAGTCAAGGTGTCTTGAAAGAGAGTATATTGCCAGTGGTTTGAGCCAAGTCTCACATGACTTCTGACCTCTGTAGGACTGGAGGGGTTTCTCCCTCCTCTGGAAAACACTCAGTGCCTTGAAGCCTCTTTTATATATTGCCAGCTAGAGCTGAACCAAATACAAGTTTCCATCCTCTCAAAAATGAACACTCAGGTAGAGACAGAAAACAGCAGTCCATATAGAGTTAAAAAAAAATTTGCCTTTTTCCTTACAGGATAAAAAGTGATTATGGTGAATTGTGTAGGAGTAGAGAGTACATGACTCATGATTCTTTATTGTAGTGCAGCAGGGAGGCAGACCTAAAGAGAAAGCAGAAAGGACAAAAGCAATGCTTTCTAAACCAACAGTTTACATTGCTGTTTGTGGTTATTGTTTGCTCAAGGGACATTTTTCACCTTTTTGCCATGCTATAATTTGGACGAACTGACAAGAAAGCCTTCTCAAAGTTTTTAGATAATACATGTAACTTACATTCTAGGTTAAAGTACAACAGAAATTATATAGACAAATAATTAAAACAATATCCCTGGCTCAAGAAAGCATTAAGGATGTATTGAATATAGAGGATAAGAGCATGTCACTGAAGTCATTAAAGTTGAGGATCTTTTAAAGAGCCCCAATCAATCACTGCCCTCCCAACAAATCTCTCCTTTTAATAAAACATTTTTCCAGGTTGTGACTGGGCTAAAAAGTCTTAACTGCACTTATGTTCAATCCTGATTTCCCTACGTGGCTCCAGAGGAGTCCAGAGGTGTTGCGTGCATGGTCCTATCACAAGATCAGGTCTCAGACCTTGCCAGACAATAGAAAAAAGAAAAGTCAGCAGAGAAAGTAAAATGACCCTCTCAGACAAAAACACTTTCCACTGATGGAAAGTGAAGCTGTGGTTATCAGAGAGAAGAATTTGACCCATATTTCTAAATTAGCAACAAGCAAAAAATAAATTGCAAACTCAGTACTAGCACAACTGTATGTTAAAAACAGCATGTTTCTGTCTTCTGATGTTGCAATTTTTCAGCTTTCACTAACAATGACAAGTTGGTTTATGCCAGCTTCATTTATCAGAATTTCACAAGGTGAAATATTTGGAAATATTAGTCCCCACAAATACTGAAAGGGTTTCTTGTCAGTGAAGCTCAGAGCAAAGTCAAACTTCAAAACCCAAAGCTTATGACCAACATGACTGTGGCATTCAGCCAACACTATGTGATAACATGTTTCCTTTTGTTATTTCATTATTCTTCCTGTGACCTTTTAAAGAGATTTTGTGAAAACGTCCTGCAGAGTTATTCATGAATATTCAAGCTGAACCATCTTCCCACAAACACGGGAACACCTGGGAAGGGACAAGAGACCCATGTGAAGGGACCAAACCAGGCAATTGCCAAGTGCAAGCAAGTTCAGGTGAAAAGTGAGGTCTCAAGAAATATTGAGAGACATAGGAAAAAGGAGAACAAACTAGATGAGAGGCACTGCAGAAAGATGTGCCTTAGAAATGACAAATGGAACAAGCTAGAGCATGTAATTCCTGGTAGGAAACAAAATGAAAGAATTCTGTGCTTTAAAAAAATCATTTTGGCTTTACAAGAGACCTCTTTTGTAGAGACCTACAGCTATACAACCACACCCAACATTACAGACATAGACTAACCTGAATCTCTCTCCAACTCTTTACTTCAACAGCTTATATTCTACCCCCTCTAAGTCTGATGAACCTTGCCACAAGGACCGTGAGGTAGATCAGGGTGAACATCAGGATGAACAGCACACCCAAGGGAAGCAGAGACAAGGAAGCCTGGAGCAGGGGATCTGTACTGATGGGGTAACAAATTATTTACAATAGGCTGTAGCATCCTGGCAGCCAAAGGGACAACCTTGGCCCTTGTCAACCTTGGTCGTTGGTCCTGTCTGGCCAAGCAGAATTGCTTCTACATAGGGACAAGGCTGATTCAAGGGCAGCAGGTTAAAAAGATTTATGTTCTTTCAGTCCTGTGAGCTGCTAGGTCCGATTAATTTTCAGGTAAATAACGTTAGTGGCAGATAGGACCACTATTATGTTATTTCTGTAAAAAATGTCCAGCTCTTAGAATAAAAGCCTATTTCACTATCTTGAGCAACTCAGAATTTTACTAAATAATATATAGAGATTACAGTCCAATCACAAAGAGTTCTTCATATATTAACCCTAACTGTATATAATCCAAATTTCATTAAAATAATGTTTAAATTAAAGTCACAAGCTAGAACAAATCTAAAAAAATAGTAACTAAAATAACCATTTTTTAAAAGAGAATAATTTAATACTCTGGGATTTCTCTTTTTTTGGTCAGCAGGACATCTACTATCAAAATTAATCTTCATGCAGGTCGTTAAATAGAAAACATCTCTACAAGCACGCTAACATTTCAAATTAATTTACGGTTTACTAAGTTTAAATCCTCAGCTTCTGCATCCTATTCAGTGTTGTACTAGTGATGTTTATTTCCCAGAAAAGACTTAGCTTGAAGTCTTTTGTGACTTTCAGTAATCAGTCCATATAATCTATATTTTGTCAGAATGTATATTCTGATGCACAGTGATTTATATACTGGATGCAGTGGCTTATCTGTCCTGAGACACATGAAGGTGGCAAACTTGATTTCCTGTGAGACAAATTCTCCCCACACCACTTCGGCAGATAAAAATATATGAAACATAAAAAGCTTAAGCAAAATCTTGACTTCTCTGAATCAAGGATCATTTTGTGGTCTCCTCCAACAGATCCAGAATTCATCCCTGATTCATGCCTGGACCTCCACCTAACAATCCTATCTCCAGCCATCTTCCTACTGAAGCTGCTCTTCAAACCAGGCCACATTAATACCCACAGCAGTTCTGCCACAAAAATCCAGGATCTGCAGCTGACCACCTCTTCTAACAAGGACAGCCATGGAACAGTCATTTTCACTCTCAGCTCATAAAGTGGGCATAAGCAAAATACCTTAGACTGCACTTAGTGCCAATCCTTTTGCATATCTATACAGTCCAAAAGTCTCAGCATGTGATCTGAGAGAATCTGAGATCTTCAGACACATACAGATCAATCCAATCTGTGAGAGAAAAAGCAGGTATATCCATTTTGACAGAAAACTGTTAGTACTGAACAAGCACTGAAGCAACGGCAGAGAGTCAGAGACAACAACATGGAGTGTGCGGAGCGCAACTGTTTGTTGATGTGCACATCTGTTCATGAAACTTGCCTACTTGCTCCCAGTACAGGTACATGTACAACCTGTTCTTTTGCAATTAAGTACTTTAGTATCCAGAATCAGTGCCCAATTCTCATTTAGGAATTCCACCACTGAAAAAAATATGAGCATATTTATTTCAGTGGGAATTTTGTTTGTACACACATTGAAAGATAACATGCAAAATATATGATTATAACCAGGAGAGATAGGCTTCCTGTTCTGCTGTTAGAAATGCTTTCTCTGTCTCTTCATTTATGCATCAGTCAGACAAATGACCTGTTTGGTATTAGTGAATGATCTTGACCTTCCAACTCAGAACAAATGAATTACGTGGAAAAATCATTCATGCTGAAAAACTGAATGCCAAAGCTCTGCAAACAATCCACCTAAAAAGCACTACAAAGCTTAAGTAAAATGATACAATTTGAAGTGCACATTGCGAGTATCATTACTGGCACTAAGATGACCACCACGTCTCTTCTGTTCCCATAAGAACAGAAGCTCCTGTCCTATCTCTCCAGATTTTTACTACACTGCTGAGGGAAAGAAAAAACTGATCTAGAGAGACTGAGGCAAAATTCTAGTCTTGTAGATGTTCTTCCAGGCAGCATTAATCACCATGATATTTTCATACTTTCAGCAAGAGATGTACTTGCAATATATTTGTACAATGGCTGCCCCAAAATATGCAAATACAAGTATTTGCTGGGCCAAGAAATTTCAGATGGGAATTTTAGTACACATTTAAATCAGTATTTCTGGCATTTGAGTGCTGATAGTCTAAAAATAAAAAATAGCAAAATACTTACAATTTTAAGATTTAATCAGATGAAATTGATAGTGATTTTCAGATTTAAACAACCTTTAGTTCTTCATATGAATTGCAGTTTTTGAAATGTTGCTGATATGCTGCTATTGAAACTTAAACCCTGTCAAAACTAGTCTTTGCTAGAATATTCAGTAACTAGCTATTTACATTTTTAAAACATAAACCCAATTAAATGTCTGTCAAAGAGCTAATTACATAATACATATTAATTCTATAATTATATTATTTTTCCTAAGCTATGCAATTAGCACTTGATTATATAATTTCATATTTTATAGTTATGCCACTAGGTAAAAGGTACGTTTTCAGCAAAACCCAATACAATGTACACTGGATAAGAATAACACCATGATTGACATTTGTGAGTCACATCCACTGTTTCCAGATGGAAAAGTGCCTAGATGTGCTGTGAAATAAATGGACATGCTATTAACAGCAACTGGATATTAAAATTTACAGTCTATTCAAATCTTCTTATGTCACTTGGTGTTTCTGGGTGCAGTGATTATGTATTTAAAGACCCACTGATCTGATCTGAGAGTGGACATGATTTTTATCTGAGAAAGTTAACTGCATTATGGAGGATTCTACACTGAATAATTGTTTTGTTAGAACATATGAAGTAGTGTGACATTTTTTAAAGAAAAGCAGACTCATTGGCTAACTACAGAATTTTTTGATGTTCTAAACAATTTAAGTTGATGGAAACATGACAGGTGGGGGTACTGTCATGTTCCTATTCTACTCTAAGATCCTAGGAGCACCTTTTTGAAAGAATATTTTCACTCTACACATACGGGATGGTGGGGAAAAACACTAATTAAATAGCTTTTTAATTAGATACATGTTCAAGTTTTGAGATGATTCTTTAGGTTTCATGTAGTCACATGTGGAACATTATAGTAATTCTGATTGCCTTAGCACCTGAGTCTACCCATATGACTGAGCTTAAAGATGTCATTCTCCAGCAAGTTGTCTGTTTTTAAAATGCCACCTTACCATCACAGTAAAATGACTCAGCAAAGAACACTTTTTTGTGTAGGCTTACCCCACAAAAACTCTGTGAGACGGTATCATGGAGAAGGGCAGTCAGGAGGCCCCCCCTGTTCTATCAGGTGTTTCTCTAAGGACACCAGGTACAACAGTTTCACTTTGTCCAAGGATGTGATCAAAGGACTGAAGACTATAGAAGACTTAAATGAGAGATTCAAAGAAGAGGGTCATGTGCCTAAGTCCAAAACTGTCATTGCCAGCCTGATCCACTGGCAACCACTTACCTCTGGAGACACCTGGAAACACCCTACCCGAGACCTACCCTGGCATGTGCTCAGACTTGCTCCAGACTGAGCAGAGAGCTACCTACCTCATACATGCTATGCTGCGTGACATTTTACATCTTTCTATGAGAAACAACCTCATACAGACTAACACAGACAGGCCCCTTTCAAAATGCATGTCTGCTGCTGAGGGAAGCAGTTAACAGGGAGTTGCTGTGTATCATGTTGACATTCACATGGAATCATCAATATGGCCATCATGCAGCAGAGAATGCAAAATTCATACAGCCAGAAAGAAAAGGAAAAAAATATATATGATGAAGTAATCAAGGGTAGGCATTTAGAAACCTCAGGTTCATGCACCGATGGAGATACTTTTCTTTAGGCCTGAGGCAGGTAACTTTTCATATGTCAGATGTTGAAATACACTCCAGATCTTAGGTTTGAAGGGGGTTTTTTTTGGCTAGTTCCTGTGGCTCTGTATGACAAAGACAAGAACCTTCCATGTCCCATCACAAGAAGCTAACATTTAAAATAAGTAAGTTCCAGTCTCAGGGGTGGGATATTGTATGTGCAACAGAAATTCTATTTTATCTAATGATTATGACTGGGGGGGAGATCACACAGCTCAGTACAAGAGTGTGTAAGTACAGTACTAACCAGAGTAATTTTGGGATCTACTAAACAAACTGAAATGCAACTCTTTCAAAGACTATCTAAATTACTAGGCTACTATAATAAGAAGTTCTCACAACTACTCACTTTCTTCTACATGCTGATGTTAGGTGGTTTCTGCAGTGTATATTATCAAATATGTGACCTAGAAATTTTTTGTTCAGCTGAAGATGTGGCTAGGCAACTACATGAGAACTGAAAAGTGTAGAAGCCATTATAAGTACTAAATCATCCATCCTGCTTGCATTTATATAATTGGAAACTTAAAAGTAGGAAGACTTAAAGTCATACATGCATGTTTACAGGATTTGATTATAAATCACTGAAAACAAGCAAACTCCTTCCACCATAACCTGTATCTGAGCATCACTGCAAGAAAAGAGTAACATTGGTCTTCTAAAGTAAATTACGAGACTCTACTCTCTTGTTCGCTCTTTTTGCATCCCTGCTCAAACCAGTAAGTTTACACATCGGAACTGCATTTCAGTGTTTTCAGAAGAAAGAGACAATGCAATGCACAGAAAAATAATCTCTCACCTTCTAGATCTTCCTTCTCAAAATGTGTTTTGAGAATGGAGCGAGTTCCACCTCTATCCACAACAGCCTCTTCATCATTTCTCTGCAAAACAGAAAAAATGACAGGTAAGCTGCTTTTCATTTGGAAACTACTGGCAAGATTGTATAGTACTAAAACAAAGATACTTCATTTATATATATATTTACTCTTCCTACTCAGGAACAAAAAAGGTTTTAATAATTTAATTTTCCTTAATAAAATATATTCCTTATCCATCAGTTTTTACTGAGGTATGATTACAGCTAACTTGGACATGAAGAAGTTCTGTTAAAACCTGCAAGATGATGAGTAAACACTGGTTACTGAAAAACATGAGTCAAAAGGACAATGAAAGAAAAGAGAGAAAAAACGTCTGGTTGAGGCAGCTTTATTCTTGTACTCTTAAAGAAAGGGATTGCACATGCATTTTTGTCTTTAGACCAGGAGCCTGAGCTACATGCAGAATTCCCAAGTTATGAGCACTAACACTCCTTATATTATGGCAAAGCTAGAGAATGATACTCATTGGCAATACAATAAGAAAGACAACTTCAATACCATGAAAACAACTGACTTCACTTACTAGTGAATTGCAAAGCTTTTGCTTTTCTTTATAAACACCAAGCTTTAATTACAATAAAGATAGATAGCACACACCAATAGCAGAACACAGAAAAGCTATTCTTCCTCAGGAAGATATATTTCATGTTTAATTTTATATTGCAGTCATACATGCATTTTAACTACATTCTCTTCTGCACTGTAAATGTACTATGTAATGAATTAGTATATTCTGCTCAGGTTAAAAAAGCTACAGAAATTAGTGGGTTTGGTCACTTCTGACATGAAAAGAAAAAAATAATGACACATCCATAAGTAGAGAAATCTTTTGGGAGTTCAGCAGCAGGGCACTGGATTCTGCACTAAGCGAATACTGGCTTCACTATGAGTTTAACATCACCAATTGCAAAAAAGCAGTTGCTAAATCCAGCCTGTATTTCACAGCATGATTTAGAGTGGTTTCCAGTAATTGATGATGAAGAAAAAAATGATGAATTATACAAAAACAACTTAATAGATCGTGAATATATATTTACTTGTCATTAGTAGAAGGGTATTAGTAAGTGATACTAGAACTGGAACTGCTTGACTTCAATACATAAAATAGGTTTCTTATTGGAAGTCTGAAGCAAGAGAATTTGAATACCAATGTTACATGCTAAATATATATCTATATATAGAATGCAATAGAGTATAACAAGAAATTAAACTACATGAGCACCTCTCTTTAAAGAGCAGATGCCCCAAGCAAAAAAAAAAATCACATCTAGAGCTGGATGTCGTGCATTCGGGATACAAGTTTTTGTTTCAGGCTCCTTTCCTTTTTAAAAATAGCTGTCATGCTGTAGCTATCTTATATAGAAAAATCCTAGGAATGTGTCAGCATCAAGCATCTGGGCTGTTAGAGAGAGTGAGTCTTACAATGTCTTTATTAGAGCCTTTCTGCAGATAATAGTATGTAACTAAAATCTGACATTGAGAAAATGCCTTCTATTGAAACTGGTCTGTCCTTTAGTAATGTAGAATTAGCTAATAATCTATTAAAATATACCAGGGCAGTATAATTTCACACAAACCATTTGATAATCTTAGGTAAAATGAATCCATTATTTTAAGCAGTTAGACATAACTGGGTGTGTTTGTCACGCTGGCGTGATGCCATGCCGCTGGGTGAATGGTTAGGCAGGATGCCAAAGGCCAAGTATTACAGCCACATCAGAAGTAGAACTATCTAGCGTAAGACATAGCCATCAGTATTTTACTGATCCTGAAAAGACCTTATGGAGCCAATTATAGGGGAAATTTACAATGGGGAAAATATTAAATTGCTGGACAGTTTAAAGCCTTTACAGATTATCTAAGTGAACTAAATACAAATTAATTCATTAATATTTATCAAAATATGCTCATACACTTGCGACTTCTCTTTTCCCATGTGTTCAATTTTCATCTTCTGGCAATCTTTTTCTTCCCTGCCTTGTCTTCCTGTAATGTCACAGCAAGTCTCAGCCTTGCCTCATTCTCAGAAGTGGGTTTATTCCATTAATATTACAGGGAAAAACAGCTTAATTGGGAGTTGTTGCCAATTCACTTGTCAAACTCTGAGCAAAGTCCAATTGAACAGGCCTTGCACTGTACACTCTCACTTCCCAGGGAGCAGTAAGAAAGCCACCTTGCATTTACCAGTACAAGTCACACTGCCTTTAGTCTAGGAGTAACTTCTGTGATTCCTGTACTGCCTCCTTGGAGGAGGAGAGAAGGGAGGGAAGGGATCGCTAGTAGTTTAGTGCATTTAGGTCTTAATCTCATTTGGATGTAAACACTATCGCAATCCGAGTAAAAATAGTGGGAGAACCGCTCCATTTTCCCATGACGACTAGAGACTACTAACTTCATTTCAGTTGGTAATGCTCTGCTTTTTATTAGCCTATCAGGAAAACTATAACATTATTATTTTTAATTTTAGTTGAAACTGAAAGTATAGGCAAGACTAACCATAAGACAGAAGATAGAATTCATGCCCTGGATGACTTTTAACGGACCAAGCAGCCACCAGCCTCCACACTAACATTCTCAAAGATATGAATCCACTGCCCATCTGTTTCAACAGGATCAGAGTAAGACATGAAAACTAAATGTTTTTCACAGCCATGTCATGTTTCGGTCAGAATTCTACAGCTTCTTCCTTTCACCCATTTGAGGATTATGAAAGTCAGAAATTTTACATAGTGCACAATCTGCTAGGACTGAGGTATTCAAACCATACTGACATACTGCAGCACTCTGCAAACAAATGTGTGGACACACTGACCAGGTACGAGTCCTTGGAACTGTCCATTATTGCAATGAGTTGCTTGCTGAGTCCCGTGAACACTGTGGTCTACTACTTAAAGCATGGGAGAGGGATCCAGAAGGTTCCCGAGTGCTAATCCTGGATCTGCCACTGACTTGCTGTGTGGCCTTGGGAAAGTCACTTAATCTCTGTGCCTCAGCTTCCCCATCTGTAAAATAGGGATAATAATACTTACTTACCTACCTTCCTCACCAGGCTGCTCTGTGCCATAATTAATAATCACACAGCGTTTTATAGCTGTAAACCACTACAGAAGTGATAAGTCAGCCATTCAATTTATGAAAGTGCACAGTTTACCGTTGTGAAGAGATGATGATAGGAGAAAACAGATTGATAAAAATCAACATTTAGAAATAAATGTGTTTTTGACATGAAACCAACGTGTATTAATACCTTGTAATACGTTTACAGTGCACAACTTTGACAACTGGACAAAGTTTACATAAAAGTAAATATACTGGACTGGCTTTCTGTTGGCCTAATTCAAGAGCAATTCTACAGATGCCAGTGGAACTGTATTTCTGTGAAACTGTAATCAGAGTGCCATAAACCTGTCATATATTTATAAACAGCCTAACATTTCTCTTTCTTTTTAATTATATTTGTTAATATTTTATGGGTTTATAGAGTTATCACTCAATGGTTTACCTGAAATGTAGACACAAAACAATTTCCCTAAAGCAATAAAATATCATCAAACACACAGTAAAAGAAATAATGTAACTGGGATAAAAGAGTAAGAAAAAGCTGAGGCTTTCACATGGAGACCACAACCTCCTTAGAGACCAGGTCACAACAACTCTACTCAGCCCATGATTTCACCTCTTACATTTTCCAAATGAATGCTGAAATGACCTTCACCGCACAGCTGCATCTGCTGCACATATTTCACAGGAAAAATCTATTTTAATGACAGAGTCTAATAACTACAGTTGTTACTATTTTTGTCTCTTCGTACTGTAAGTTTAAACACAGTGGTGAGTATAGAAAAGCAGTCAGTAGAGTCATCCTCTCCCATCCTTTACAGTGCAACCACACATTGCAACACTGAAACATGTACTAGAAGTTGAACAAAATTTAAAGGGAAATAAACTGCCTTCAAAGAACTGGCTTCTACTTTTTTTGGTATGCAGTCATGAAGGAAGAAGGTCACCATGAGTGCCAGGAGTACTTATTTTCAACACTTAGATCAACAACCTGCTTATCAGAATATAAAGTGAGGCTGCAGCTGTTGCCAGAGATGGTAAGTGTATTGCTTAGAAGTAACAGAAAGGCCCATGGTTTAGAAACCAAAACCAAATGTCTGAAGTGCCTTTCCACTGATGTATTGATAAAACTCACTACCCAGGATATTCCAAAGATAGATAAATGACCTCCTGGAAAGCGTCCCAAATTGACTCTCATTAGCTATGATACAGCCCTAGCTGCAATTATAACATGTTGCAGAGTCTGATTCTTAAACCTGTCACCTCCCAGAACTGTGCACTGCCCTTCCACACCTCAGATCAATTTAAATAATGGAGAAACTACACATTCAAAAAAGCTGAGAAATGTCATTTTTTGACATATGTTTTTGGATGGTTTTAGTTATAGCCCTTATAAATTGTCTATGCTTTCATCGTGTCGTAGATGATTGGAAAAAAGAGGAAAGTAACTCCTTTTAAAGGTGGATCCATACAAAGGCATATGACGCATTTTTAGATACCTATGTGCTAACGTAAACACATACTCTTGTAGAACTTCAGTATATTTCTGGATGATGGGATTAGGACATACCCCTCATGTTCTGATGACAAGAAGGTAGATTAAAGTCTAGGTGACAATATACAGATTTGAACCTATCTATACATTTATTGTACGTATTTACCAAAAAAGGAAAAACAATACATGATCTTAAAAGACACTGTTGCATATATCATAAAAGCTACCCGAATACTGCACAAACATTTACTGAAGATCATCTGTGCTGATCACTACAGTAAATTAAATAATAGTATAACAATAAATATACATTACAAAACAGGAAATTGTTAGGACAATAGGAAATTATTAAATAGTTGCAATGAGTATGTTTCGCTGTCCTTCCCTTGGTAGGTACTGTGCTCCCCTGGTATGATATTTGGTGCTAAGTTATTTTGAACAGACAAGACAAAATGACTAACACTAAAATTTTCATTTTACATGGAAAATTAAAAATTATTTACTTTCTTAATCCTTCTACCTAATTTTTTTCACACTGAACTACTTTTCTGTCTCTGATACCTGGTCAGCATTTTCAATAAACTGGATGATTGCTTTTCTTTGAAATACAACGCAAATATCAGCTACAAAGAGTATTAATTAGTATTCCAGAAAACTCAGGTTTTTTAAACCGTCAGGTAAAATCCTTTCCCTTTTTTAATTACATTCTTAATACACCCACAGCACAAATCACAACATAAACAAAAATAATCTTTTTTCAGCATCAACATACTTTCTGTAAATTATATAGCAGAGCAGAAGCCATTTTGATTTTTTCCACACTAAAAATTACACATATGACACAACTGCTGACTCATAAAGAAAATAATCATGGTATTAATTACTTGTCCATATAAGCCACTTATTGATGATTAAACAACCTACATAATTCTCAAATGCCATCTGGCACTCAGGAATGCCTGTCAGCATAAAATACTGCATTCCTATAAACAATACAAAGCTGTAATATAGAATTATTTTAGTTATTTTATATTATCAATAATTACATATACTTAAAAGATGGCCCTCTGTAATATATTCATTTCAGTTTATGTATTTTATCATAATTTAGTGGTATAAATGTTCTGCATTCACCTTTCAAACTGTCTGCAATGAAATTCTAAACATTTATCCAGACATCACATACACACCATGATTGCCTTCTCAGTCTGAACATATTCCAGCTTTATCACTTTGTGTTGTATTTATTCCACAGACCCATTACATGATATTTGTATTTTTAAGATCATTTTGTTAAATTCAGTTTGCCCTTTCATAAAGATGGCATTATTAAAGATATAAAAAAGTGAGTTATTTGAACTCAGGAGCTGCCAAGAGCATGTTGGAAATATCTTGTAAAGACAATTAACCTAAATGGCTAAAAAGCTACTGTATGTAGATAGATGACTCCCTGTTGTAGGAGGCAAATCACTGGTGACTGCCATGTTCAGCCTTGTCCTTTAAACTGTCCTTGAGCAGACACCGTCATACAGAACTGATTTAATGCCCACAATTTAGATACTACAATTCTTTTCTCTTTCTGAAGACAAGCACAGGGGGGAAAACAAACAAACAAACAAACAAAACAAAAACAAACCTTTTTAATATCCCTGTGTTTAACTGCTTATATGATATATAATCATATTTAGCAATATTTTGAGATGGAAAGTACAGTGAATTTTATCTTTCTGATTAAATAAAATTGCTTTTCCATTCCACTAGCTACACTACATCATACTTTTCCTCTCTATCCACCTACCAAGAAAGACCCATCAAAACACTTTTATAATGCAATAATGTCTGTTCTGTAAGGTCTGAAGGATTATTTTTTAAAGTGTCCCTTTAATTGTACTGGTTTTGCAGCGGCTTTCTTCAGTAATCACTACTAGTTAACATAAAGCACACACTCCTTTTGGTCAGCTCTTCTCCACATAGATCAGGCTATGCAACAATGTAGAAAGCAATTAGTTTTCATTCCAGATTTGCATCTTCCCCAGGGCTGCATGTCATATGCATAAAAGCATCCTTCTCTGTTTCCCTCTTTTCTCTTTTTATAGCAAAAGCCAAGATACTGTTTAGCATGACTCAATAAAGAAATACCATCTTCTGCAATGCTGCTAAAAATTGCACTAATCAGCACTGGCTCCAAAGAACTGATCTGCTACTGACCTGACACTGAGCATACTTTTAATATAATAATTCAATTCCTATCACATATAAACATAGATGATCACTGCAGACATTAAATCTAAGCACATGCTATTGTTAGAAATTTAATGAGACAAAACACAAGCAGAAAATGTACACACGAATAAAACAAAGCAGTTTTACAGACAAGTAAAATGCTCACTAATACACGTAATTCCTGTGTTTATCTACATTGAAGCGTCCTGTGCTGCTTATATACCATCACGCACAATACAGCTACTGTGAACTGATGCATAAATGAACACATAATCACTAAAATACTTCCTTATCATCTGATAAGGAATCTTCTTTCTTAGAAAAGCCATTTTAGGTATAAACAATATGTTTCATACATTTGCAAGGCAAATATATTACTTTATCTATTCTTCATCCTATCCAACTGAAGACAAGATTTCTATTTAAAGAAGATAAAACAGAAGATCAAGGCAAAATAGTAACTTACTTTGTTGCAGTAGCTAGATGCCCCACTTTCTCTGTCTACACTCTCCCACCAGATAAGGACCCCGTTGTACTAATAGCTGCAGGAAAAAAACGGGGTGAGGGGGGAACACATTTCCACTCAAAGGGCTGGATAAACCTGATGGAGCATTAGAAATATACCATACTGAAATAATGAACTGATAAATCCTTTCTGGATTCTGGTACCTGTTTTAAGCACCTGCATTTAATTGCGGCTGTGCTTCCCATGTTTTGTATGCCTCAGAGTAAAATTAACAGGAATACTGAAATGACTCAAGTGCCTTACAAAACCTGAACAAGGCACTGAGGTTACTGTGTTCCTTTGAACATTTTCAGCCGCATTAAGATTCTCATAACTTCTCCCCTTCCTTCCTATCATATCACATCTGCTGGATTTGTAAACTAATCTTTATTCAATTGCTAGTCTCAGCCAGACCTCTGAATAAATAAAAGACAGTGCTCCTTGCTGCTAGTTAAGGGATGGAGAAGTTGGGTCACATCTGACTGAAATTTTACTTTCTTTGCTTCATATTTCTCTTTAGTACACTGTCAAATACTTAGAAGTTATGGAGGTGAGAACAGCACAGATTTCAAGCTGAGGCATGGTTATTTTTCCCCTCTGTGTTATTATTCCAATGTCTTATGTCATCCTAGTGCAGTCCCATTCGCTGAAATCCTCTTTTTTCACTTCATAGCAATGGCTATATCAGCTACTACAGAAAAGTCCAACAGCATGAAGATGGATATGAAGACCTTATCCAAAGCCCAAATGAGATTTACTTTTAGCTTGTCTGGGCTCTCTCTCTGGGCCTAGTGCCAGGTGAGAATAGATCCAGAAGGACAGCATTATTTAGGTGTAGTTAGAAGTTAAATGGGTTGAGTTTAGCCCACTATGCAATAGGATAGTAGCTGCTGGGCAGCAAATGGAAAAAAGTAAATTATGTTAACTGCTAAATCAACAGTAAGATATATTGGGTTTTAAGTTGGATACACTTCCTATCTCAAAGGATCTGCTTTCAGCTTTAGAAAAGATGATGTTTCAGATTTCTTTACCTAGAAATAGGGTCAGGGAGAAGAATCATAGAAGGCAGTCTTCTTGCAGTAGCTACTCATGTGGAAGTAGCAAGTGCAGAGACGAAAAGAGGTCACGACCAACTTCTCACAACGTATTTTAACAGCAGCTGCAACACAGGAGAGGACTTCTTCTCTTCCTTTACAGCCACAAAAACTATGTAATCTGGCACCCGCAACTTTTACATACAAATGTATGACAACCATAGCTCAAAATGTCACCTTTTTGTTGACATCACAAACCACAGTCAATAATAAATTCACTCCCTCTCTCAGAAACACCCATATAATGTTCCGTGATTCTTCTGTTTCTCAGACATACCCACTATTTTCAGTTGTATTTGACAAACACTCTCTACAAGCATAATCCAAGGATTAATCAAGGTAGCAGGCAGGATGTTCCAGGACAGAGATATTCTAAAATCAGATTAATTCCATAAAACTTTTGGCACCTAAATGAAGTTGCATTAATTAAAGATGACATCACCATCAACTCTTCTAATATTCAATGCAAAGAGATGGGCACTTCCACAGGATAAGCAAGATCTTCGGTAGACTGACTGACACTGAAGATGGGCTGAAAATTTTTGAGAATTAGGACAATCCAATTAGGACTATCTGGAGAGACAGTATAGTAAACTAGATAGACTCTTAGCCTGATTGAGTGTGATCATTCCTACATAGCCAAACTCATTGCTAATGTTTCAAATAAAGTTTGCCAACCCCAGTAATATTGTTCCTCTACTAGCAGTGAAGGTAGCCTGGCTGAACCAAATCTAACTGGAGTGTTAAAAAATAGCACGGCCCTTTTGTCATCCACTGTCAAGTAAAAATTAACTTAGAATACTATACAATTTTCTGTTGCATGCCCGAAGATTAAATTGGATTCCTTGTGGTCCTTCAGAGTCATCTTCCATACGATCTATTATCATCCAGAAGATAAATTAAGATTGTGTTTGGAATTTTTTGACTTTTTTCACTGCAATTTATAAATAATCTCCTTGAAGACAACTGGCAACGTCTTTCTTGACCAAAATGTATTAATTCAAATGTAGTCTGAAGAGTCGCCAAATCATCTCTTATCTTCAGGAAGTAACCTCAGCAGAAAATCCAGAACAGATGACCCAGTACGTCTCATGTTCAACGATTTAGCTTCATCTACATGATTTTGTTGTCATGAGCGATTTTATTATCAAGGCAACTGTAACTGATGTGACTGAAAACCACAGATTTTTATCACTCAGAAATGTTCTGCTACATGCAAATGAACAGCTACCCTAATGGAAATGAAGAGACCTTTTGCACTGTCTGTATAGTCACAGCATAAAACAAGAAAAACCTCCCCACCTCATAATTAGACAATGACATTCTGATGATCTTTGCTCTCATTCTTTATCTCTCTCACATCATCAGTAAGTCATGGTGACTGGGCAGGGCAATGCCACAGAAAACATTTAGGAGCCACTCTATTCATAAAGAAGATAAAAAATAATTATGTCCTCTGAGCCATCGATGATATGATCTGCTATCTGAAAGTTCAGGTAGTCTAATTAATTCACACAGGGATTAAGAAAAGCAGTAAACAGTGCAGAAGCAATGAGAAATAAAAAAGGAAAGGCAGAAAAGAAAGAAGTGTTACTGCACTGTAAAGAGAATTTTCATATCAAAGACTCACTCAAAATGTATGGGGAAAGTGATCATGACAGTGGACTAGATAATGAGGGATTTGTATACTTTAAAAGTCTAGACAGCACAAGAACACAACATATACATTCAGGAATTTGAAATGTACTGCCAAAGAATCGAAGGTTAACAGGTATTATAAACAGTATTTCAATGGCCTTCCCAACTCTCAGAGATCTAAGAATTAGACTTGTACAAATTGCTTGTCTGCTGTAATCTGCAAGCTTTGAACATCCTCGCTTCCAGGACCCTGTTGTTCTAGACTAGTCAAGATATTTGACAATAAAAACAAGCTGAAAGTTAGAAACAGATGTGACTAACAGTGTGCTTTATATTGAAATTATAGAACATCACTTTTGGAAAGGAAAGGGACAAGTATTTATAATATAGAGTAGAAAGTAAATGTGAACACTGCATCACCAGTTTATATATGTTCTGTCAGTGCTTCCATATGAAAGGATTTTATTCTTAGAAAAGAGCGTTTTCATTGTCAATTTTCTCATAATGCCACTAAATTGACAGACTTACATGCAGCCACAGAGAACAGCATAGGAGGATACAATGATCTCCATCGGAGCTTTGAAGGATATTAGCTAACCTTTAACTATTGTCTACTTTAGGAATTTGGGAGTCTTTTTGGTGGAGGCAGCTATATTTGAAATAGAAAGGTGGTCAGGATTGAATTCCTGTTTTGACAGGGAAACTTCTCCAAAGCAAAATTTTTTTTCAACCCTGCTCACAGGCATTGTATTTACCTGTTTATTTATGCATTTACTGGATAGCTAGTATCACATTAAATTTTACCTTTCAAACTCCATCTCCTTGATCTAATGTCCCCAATATTCAGTATTTTGAGAAAATGGAAGAAATTACTAGATACCGAGTTTTACTGGCACAACACAAGTAATGAAATTTTTGAACTACATATCATTATTTGTATTTTTCTACACTGCTCTAAAGTGAAAACAATTACGATGATGAAAAGCAATATCCAGCAGATGCTCTTCAAACCCTTCCTTGCCTTACCATCTCCTTTTATTAAAGAATGGGTGGTTTTGTGGTGAGCACAAGAAAGAAAATTCTTATCATTTAAACATTATGCTGCTAGCTACTTGAGTCTTTCATTTATTAGAAGTCTCTACCAGGCTTACTACAACAGGCTGCTCCTCTTCTGGCAGGATCTCAATGTAGGTACTACAAAAATAATAGTAATCTACTGATCTTTACTTGGTTTTCTAAGCATCCTTCCTTGTACTTGCAAATCTTGCCTACCTTTTCTCTAACTAGCATTGTTATTAAATATGTATGTGCATGGATGTGTGGAGAAAGAAAGAGTCAGTGGGCTCCATTGACATACACTCTGCAAATACATGCATGATGTGATAGTAATTCAAATAAATTGCTTTATAAATATTTCAATAGTCATATAATCTAAAAGGCACATCATAGCTTGTAGGTATACAAACAATAAATAGCCTCGGGTTAAGAATAGTTGGCAACCTAAGTATACTAAGATGCATACAACTATCACACTTGCCTAGTCATTAACAGGTTATACTTAACTTTACAGACTACAGAAGGAGTTTTGAGGAGGAGCTCCAACAAAGACTGGGCACAGTAAGAGAAAGTGCATAATGACTGTAAAATGAGTAACAACTGGGAAATCAAAACCAATATTGCCAGTAAAGCAAACACAAAATTCAACTTTGTGGTAAAATATCTCTCTCAGAAGGGAAAGGACAAGGCAAGTTGTAAAGCTTTTAAAAGAAAGACTAGAAGTTTGTATTTGAAATGATGAGTAAATAGACTTAAAAAAGCAAGTGATGTGGGCAGAGTGATAAGTGAAGACGATATTAATACCAGTAATCAAGTGAAGTAAAGCTGTAAGTATTAACGTCAGATAGGCAGATGAGATCATAACAGTCACTGTGTTGAGATGAGCAGGGCTTCAATCTGATTTACAGCTACACGGACAAATAGGAACTGTCAGACCTCAGAGCTGCACAGAGCAAGAAGGGCACATCAAGAAAGGAAAGAAAAGAAAACCCATTGTTTCTGACATGGTTCTATTCAGGTAACCACTGAAAATGAAGAAAATTTTCTGAGATAGGTAGTTTAACCAGAGTGGGGAAAGACCACTAAAAGGTAAAGTAGTGATGCCTTCATAAAGATTATGCTTATAGCTACATTATCTGAAGTAAGGTGTGGAGGAGGATGCAAAGGCTAAGGATGGATCCCTGAGAGATCTAAACACACACCTACATACAGAAAGAAGAGGAAGGGGAGAGGAAGACCCATCCAACAAGAAAATTAATCTGAAAAGAGAGAATCAACAAGGACAAAATTACAAATGTCTAAGAACAACAAAATTTGGTGAAGACTACAACATAGCATTGCAGAGAGATGACAGATGGAGTGGAGGAGAATAAAGGACTAGCCTGGAATTCCTCCAGGAAGAAGTCAAGTGGAACATTAGTGAGATAAATTTCAGTGCAAAAGACAGAAACCAGAAGTGAACAGTTCTAGAAAGGCATTAGAATACAAGAAATTAAGACAACTGTACAAAGCATACTAAGGGGGTGAGGAAATGAAGGAGATCTAGGGATAGGACATTAATCTGGTGAATGGAAACTTCTTAAATTGTTTTGTGTTGAATTTTTTAATATGAAGAGACTCAGACATACTTCTTGTGTATGGGAATGAATTAAAGGAGAGAAACAGAAATTTAAAAAAAAGAACAGCAGAAGGTCAGAAGGTGGATAGGGACAGGGATATGTTCAATGAAACAGTTCAAAGACTACAAAACAAAATCTTAATGTCTGTTTCAGTAAATGAGGAGGAAGCTTGAATTTTTCCCTTAGTTGGTTAGTTAGTTTTAGGAAGTTCACATGAAAAGAGGGGGGAATAGTTAAACTGATTGGAGGGCTTTATGATTAATAAAAAATACAGAACAGGAAAAACTGCAAGCAAAGATACTCATAACAGATGACAAAAATCCCAGAGATTAAGAAATACAGAAAGTCAGCAGAATCAAAAGATTTTCACCGGAGATAGTCAGCAGTATCTCTGAAGCATGGCAGATGGCATTAGGAACTGAGAAAGTGGATACTGGGAGTCAGCCAGGACCATGAATTGTCAGAAGGGTTTGGAAGTGTATGAGAACAAAAAAAAGAGAGCCTAAAGGGATAAACTGATAGAGGAAAGTAACAGAGGAACAAAGGAAACAAGAGCAGAAAAGAAGTCATCAAGATCAACAAAACAAGTTTTAAAAAGTCCTATTTGTGGAGACAGAATAAAAATGCTGAAAAGTTCAAACACTTATCACAGATAAGGAACTCAGAGAACAGTGCATAGAGAAGACCATCTCAAGTGTGTAGCTGATTTGGCACATGCTATACAATTCAAATGAGAAACAGCACCAGGGCAGCTACAGAGTTAAGATAGTTATCCATATGGAAACTGAAGGGTGAGAAATTATGAATGGAAGAAAGTTGCAAGTCAAAGTCAGAGAGATGGGAATAGGTAGAGTTGTGTGCATGCACACCATAAAAACATTAGAGGCAGGATGAAGGAAATTCTATTGTTTAAAAAAAAAAAAATACAATAAAGAGCTAGGAGCAGGCAGAATTTAAGAACAACAGCACAGAAGTGCCAACTTCTTTGACCCAAATTCAGAGTGAATATTGTTAGAGGTCTCCATTGAAAGGACCACAGAGGAGACAGTGTTAATAAACAAGGGAACAAATTTCTGTGGGCTGGAGGGAACAGCAGGAGGTAAAAAGACAACTTCCAGGTTCTCTGAGACCAGTGACATTCCAGAAACATCAAGAAAATAAAGGAAAGACCAGATAATGAAGCAGGTGATTTCTGCACCTGAAGAAAAAAAGGAAGTGACAGGAATGGCACAGAAAGGAGGCTGGACAGAATGCAGATGTCATTTACAGGAAGAAGAAAAGGACAGAGAATACCAAAAGAAATGCAATCTGGACATGGGTTGATGTAAGAGCATGAAAAGCATCAAAAAGCACAGAGATAAACAAGCACTAATAAAACAATCAAAAGAAGAAGTTAAAGGAAACAGTACCATCCTGGTTGTTGCTCTTTCAGATATCCTGAAACTTCTGTTATCTGAACCTGTTACATATATTCTCTCTGACATACGTTAGTTTTTTTAACAAATTACATGGTTATTTAAAATGCTAGTTGATAAGGATGATTTGCTATGACATACTAGGAAAAGATTTAATCCACTAAAGCTTATATTACATGCCAAGTTCATATAAGCAATAGTGGTTAAGGCATTTTATACTTGTACACCCTGTAACTATATTAGAAGTTCATGCCAACATACGCTAATAAATCTTTTGTAATGTAGAACTGGACTAATCTGAGCCCTATTCTCCCAGGAATTTTAATCGTATTTATGGATTGTTTGCCAGAATAGCATACTGATTACTTATTTCTTCTCAAGATACAGTACACAAGAGAGTAAATAACATCACCGGTCAAGTGTTATTCTGCATCCTTGGACATACAGATGTCTGGGTCTTCGGAAGGGAGTGTTCCAGGGTTTAAGGAGCTTGTTTTGTTATTTTAAGCCCAGCTTTTCTCTTCCAAGCCCAACATCACAGCTAATATGTCTCATACTTAATTTTACCAATGACTGTTTTCAAGTTGAAGATTTCTGAAGGCAAAGAACTATAAACAGAATGAGGCCAGCTAATGTATTTTAAACCATACTTATCCCAGGAAGTTACAAAGGGCTTTTGATCCCCAAATAAGGGTGCAATCAGGTCTGCTATATATAAGAACCATAGATTTTAGCTAGCATATTAAAGTTCTAGGAGTTGATCTCCCTGAGAATGAGAAAAAGAAAGAAAAAAAAAAAAAAAGTTAATTGAAATCCACTCCTTCCCTGTCACTCACGCTATTTATTCCCCATGTCACTTCACATGCTATTAAAGTCACACATATGCACACTTACAAAACAAAGAGGCACCAACACTTCGAAAAGGATTAGGAGTTATGTGTAGTAATTTTGTTTGAAACATTTACGCTCCACTGTAATTTCATCTTCTGATGTAAATATGGCAGAATTCAAAACTTGAGGAAGCAGGTTTGTAACCCATGAGGATTACAAATCCATTTCCAAGTGGTGGAATTCTCAGTAAACTGGATCATGACAAACAAAGATGTTACTCCCCAAAAGGTATGTGAAATCCTACATTAACTTGCATCTTGCACAACTCCTGTGTAGTCAATGGGAACCCAGCAGGATGGGAGCTAGGTAAGATTCCTGGTAAATTTTATTTTAAACTAAGGCATTGCCCTGGACTGCAACAGAACACTTTATAAAGTGCGTATCGTAAGAGCTTTCCTCTGCTTAGAAATAGAATGAGCATGTTTTAAACTGGGACAGAGCACAGAAAAAGTCAGTGAGAGACTAGAAAGAATAATAGGAAGTCAGAAGAACTGAAATCTCCCTTGAACCTCTCCTTCAAACAAAAAAGGCCCAAAGCTTTTATAAGACCACTAAAGACAGAAACTGCATCTCATCGTACAGCTTACATTTAAACTGAAAAATTTTTCATAGAGGGAAAAAAGAAGAGAGAAGGAGAAAAAGAAAATGTCCCCACTTCTCCCTTTAACAGTGAGTCTGACTTGCACAGGGCAGTCAGGAAGCCCATTCACCTCACAATCACCAGAATGGCCAGTTTAGCTTAACTAGCACTCTGTCTATGCCCATTTATTATTCATCTGCTAAAAAAAATAAGGGAGGGGGGGAAGTAGCAGGTGACATATAATTAACTAAGTGAAAGATAAGAAATGTCTCCTTTTCAAAAGCCTAAAGATCAAGTCAATAAATCCTGTGCATAGTTTCATTAATAGATACTACTATTATTCCCTTGAAAATTTTATTCATGATTATTCTCATTATTGTTCATTTTTCATCACCCTGAATCACAAAAGTAATGCTCATGCTAAAGAATGATAAAAGATTAGCAAAGGTGTGATGACTTTTTTAATCTGTCCATGAAAAAATGGAAACTTTATGTGACATTATTATCTTGTATTTGTCTGTCTTGTGTTTTAAACACTTTGTCAGTGCTCCAGCTTCCTCGGGTTTTTTGTTACTGTTGTGCTGCATTACACGTCTGTGGAGATCCAGCCAGCCTAGAAATGAAGAGGTATTAAATTTGAATATCCTTCCAACAGAATTACTCACAAGATATTTTAGTCAACAAAACCCAGTTTATTATCCCAAGTTCTACAGGTGAGATACAATGTGGTGTGTAACATCCTTACTTTAAATCACTCCTGGTACCTTTGAAATGGATTACTTGAACACACCTTCAAACTGGAAGACCACACATACCGTGTCAACTTCTAGAAAGATTTCCAAACAGTCTGTAAACAATCAACCAGTAAGCCTGTTGCTGGCAATGGGCAGATTTAGAGAAACTATTATAAAGAATAACAGAGCACAGGAGTAATTATGATATACTAGAAAAATATTGATCCTGTGTAATGTTCCAGGGAAAGATATGGCAACTGAGATACTTGGAGGACATCTGCAGTCTCATGCTGAGATTGATCAAGAGGTCCTCTGACAAGAGACTTGGAAATTATAAATACACATAACTTCAAACTGAGGAGAACTGCACTAGGAACCTGATGAAACACAGAAAATCCTGCCTTCATTAACACAGATAATCTGCCAAAGTGAGGGCTACTGAGCATGGGGTGCTTCGTGTCTTGGAAATTATTTAACTCCCTGCTGTTTTCTGAGAAGAGCAGTGTTGTTCCACAATTGCCTGCTACATCAGTGTACATCACTATGCCTATCCCAAATATGTAAACTGTAAACCAAGAGAAGATGATGTTATGGTGATAAACATGCTGGGAAGGCAGAAGTATCCATTACAGGAACAGCATCAGCTGCAGGGCTTAACCAATTTACTTTACAGGATCTCTGCTGCCCAGCTCTGTACAGAAGCAGGTACCAAAAGTATCCAGAGCCAAAGAGCCTGAATCTTGTTTTCTATGACTGAACAGCATAAGAGATTCTTCAGTTCACCTGAAGAAATTTTATGCTGGGCATAGTGGAAGATAAAGGTACATTCTTACATTAAATTAGAGATCTACAGGTGTGTACAGTGTAGCCAAGCAAAGACAGGAAAATTAAAAGGAAATTAAACTAGAAATTGATAATGACATTTTTATGGGCATAAAAGGAGGCCCATGAGGGAAATAAAGTCTAAGCGATTACCAGGGAATTTTGTTTATAGCTGATGATACAGACATTGCTAAAAATGTAAATTTAATCCCTGTCTCAGCAACTGCAAAGGATACTAAAGAGGAAACAACATTTCTTATCTGTTGAAGCAGGCAAGAAAAGGACCCAGAGCACGTCTCAGATCTGTGCTGAGGTTGCTGCTGCTGCTGCTGTAGATGTTCAGGACACAAGGCAGTGCTAGTAACTACTTCTGACAGCACAGATTACATCTCTCCCTGCCATCCACAGCAACTATGCATCTTTGCATTAGAAGTTAGATGACTGAAAAATTTCAGCACATCTGCACCCTACAAAATAGAAAACCAAAGAGGGGAAGGAGAACAGAAGGCAGACTGGGCAATAACCGAACCCAGTGAGTCACTGTGAGACGTTCACTAGCAGCAGTAAGAAATTCACTCATGACTACATGCAGAAGGACTGGTGGTAGTACACTGAGATCTAGCAGAGCGGACAAGTCTGGTGAAAGCAACAAGGCAACCAAGCTCCTGGAGAAAGAGGTCATCACTTCCTTCCAGAACAAAAGAATGCCAAGATTTCATTTTCATGTTTCACATTTCATATGTTAGGTAAACTTTACTGGCAATATGCAGCCACCTCCACTAAATCCTTTGCCTTGATGATCTAAATTCTCTATTTGACATGTATTCGCCCAACAATCACAGCTGATATTCTAAAGATAAGATCCAGGCACAGTTACCAGACGCTGAACTTCATTCTCAATAGCCATCACAGAACTAGGCCTACGCTTGCCACGTGGAATATAAGCACACAAGAATAATCTTCAACAGAATATACATCACCATAAGAAATCACTATATTCTGTCATTGTTACAAAACTATTGTTCTGCATTTTCCATACATATTAGATTTTTATAATGATCATTCACTGTACTCCATTAAAACCGCTACATGGCAGTCAACAACAACCAAACTCCACTTTCTTACATACTAGGAGTTGCCTAAATTTAAATTTTAAGTTGTGCTATGCACAACCACTGTTTAAGACACACATACACGCATGAAGCCTAAAATTTATATTCACCAAAATTTATTCCTGGAACAGAACTAGAAAAATTAGATGAACAATGGGGAAAAGAAAAGGGAAAAGATAAGTCTGATTTTTATTTTTTTTTTTCAGGTTTAAAGTATTTCAGATAACCTTAGCAAGAAAATAGAAAATAAACACTTAAATACCTTTAAAAATGGAACTAAAGAGTGACATCAGCTGGTATGCATGGCTAACTTTCAGATGGAAACCCCCTTAAGCATAGATAATCCCCTTGACATCAGGTCTCCACCATGCAAATTCCTATCTCCAAACAGACTCCACACCTGAATAGAATTGCTCAGTTGCAGCTCCCCTTACTAACACCAGAACAAGGTATTTCTCTGCTGTCCCACTTGCAGAATTCTGGCACAAAAGTGACACTGCTTTTCCTGGAAAATTCTTATCGCAGGACTGGGACATAAAAGTGACAGTGCTTTTGTTAGAATAGTTTTAATTGCATTAAATGTGGATACAAACCATATGGGTATGATTTCTTGCACGTATTTTAATAACACTGTGTGCCTGCATAAAATCTTTAATAAAGAGAATTTAAACAAGTGAACTCATTATGTTATCAGGAGACAACAGATGAATCTTGAATTCCTGAAGGCTCCTATATACATTTTTGTTTTATTTAAGCAGCCTGGGGGAAAATGGGAAAGGTATTACAAAAATGAGTCAATTTTTACAATACCTCAACACTCCCTCATGTCACTTAATGCCTGTTTTACATTTTCATTCAATGCACCAAGCTGAATATTTTGTATCAGTTGGTGGTCGCTGCATCAGTTGAGAACATTTGAGAGCTCTGTGCATGCTCTGAGTTTCCACTAGAAATTAACAAATAATTTTTGGTGAGTTGACTAAAAACAATTTATGAATCTCTGGAGTTCATGTTCCCTTAATTTACCTTTTTTATTATTATTACTAGATTATATCTTTTTATTCAGTTACTTTAAAATCCGCTTAGCTCAAAATATTAAAGCTTACTCTTTCCCTTTAGGACTTACTCTCTGCTTACATCAACTGGCGTCAGGGGACATAGATTCCATGTAAGACATTCCAACACAACTGGAGGTTTCATCACTAAAACTGCTATGAATTAAGCAAAACTATTTTCAAAGTTTAAAGTTTTTCTTCTCCATAAGATTACCAAACATTAGTATTTACAATTTTCAGGGCATTCAGTCCTCAACTTTTCAAGGCCCAATGACTTGGTATATGAATTCAAGTACTAAATGAGAAGAATTTGACCAGAGAATAGGATCACCTCTTGGGAGGGAGACTAATGTAGGACAAAAGACTTTAATTCCTTCAAGCCACTCTGCAAGTACTTTTTGCTTCTAGTGTTGTTTTGCCATTTATGAATGTTTGGCCATGATATCCTATTTGTCCTAGTGTTGCCATTTCCTTAAAAACTGGCACTATAACATATGAAAACAGTGTGGAATCAGAACAGCAATCAGTAATAAGTAAAATCACTACACAGCTGAATATGTGCATGAGTGTGAGAATTCATGTTTAGAACTGGTGAATGACACAAATATTGGGTTTCTTGCCCAACTTGCTAGTTAACACCGTTCCTAAAACATTTATACAGAGCTTTGTTTCTTTATAAGATCTTTCTTTTTGAAAATGGATGGTATAGTTATAAGGCAGCATAAAAAACCTTGTTAAGATGATACCAGCATCATGCACTGGACTCAATGACTCCAAATTTGTGCGATATGTCCAAATATCAGCAAGTCTATTTTAACTTGGGGGGGGCATTAAACAAGCAAAATAGTTTGTAATTTTAAGTTTTCATATCACTTCAGTCCAATTCCCTGCTCTCACATCTGTATCTCTACCTTGCTGCAGTTCCTCCTCTTACAGAAGAACTTCACTTCCTTAATACATTCCTTTGGAGTATTATTCCCTAGTCCCTCTAAATTAAGAAGGACTTTTAATGGCTCTGTGTCCTTTGAGTGAAAACACACAGCCAGTAATATCATTGTTTCAAAATGGAATGACCTAAACACAGACTTTCTCAAGCAAGCATTCTACACCAATTTATTTGCCTTTGTAGATACAGTTTCTATCCTAAATAGGCTGCAATGGATGACTATTGCACTATTTGGAGATTATTATCAACGATACATTTCAAAAACATCCACAGAATGCAGTCTGCAGAATTAATATAAATGATAAAACAGAGTCTAGGATAAGCACATGACATACTGCTACAGCTTCCAGTTATGCAAAATTCCATGGAGATCTAATTATTTTAAATGAGCAAAGGAGACCTCAGGAACAACTTCAAAATACAGGCAAGTCAAGATTTTAAATTACACTTTAATAAGGAAAACTAAGAAGCTGGGGGGAGGGTGGGTCCCATTAAAAAGTCCGTAAATACTCTGCAAAGCACCAAAATACCATGAAACCAATACTTTCAGGAATTTCATTCCAATGCCAAGAAACAGAATGTACTCATTGTGACTAACACATTAAAATACTGAAAATAAATTCTAACAGATTAAAAAGATCTTGTAGCAAGTGAAAGGTATAGTTAAATCATTCCAAACCTAATCAAGCTTAAGAGCAGGGCAGTCGTTCCCCATTATTAATAAGAATGTAATCTGGATAAGTAGGCTGGGAAACTATAAATTATGGCCAGTAAAAATAATACAACGGTTTTTACAAATATGTTTTTAATTAAAAAGACAGTCATTTTTACTGTAGCAACTTGCTGCACATTCTTAAGTTTTCTTAAGTGGTCTTCTGTGGTCTCCCACACACATACATTTCCAACAAAATGTTATTAAACAGAGTGAAAAAAGAATACACTTCTAAATGCAAAATCAAATACATGTTTACATTTCTAGGTGGAAATATGAAAATATTTTAAAATCTTGATCACTTAATCCTGTGCTTTGGGGTCAGGAAATATCACTCACCCCTGCCAATCTGCAGTCCAGTTGTATGTGGAAACTGTTGTTCCACAAAGGTAGAACAAGCAACAGAAAAATTGCACACTACTTTCAGGCTTCAGCTGAGCTTTTAAAACACATGGCCAAACACGTTGCCATGGAAATGTTCTGCAAATACATCTAGAATTTCTTAAGATGGAGCTGAATATCATTTTTTAAAATAAACTTCTACAATTCCAAATATAATTGCTCTATGATGTATTCAAAGGAAGCAATGGCTATCATCTAGCATTTATAACAACTAAAGTGGTAACAGTATCTCAAATTCTATTTTGTGCCTCTTACATGAAATTAGGCCACTATCTTCCTATGTAAAATACTCATGTATTTGTTTTCTTTTATGTACTGTGACTTTACTATCCATCAACACAATACATTAGCAGATACTAAAGTATCACCCTTGCAATAAAGTTGGCAACAATTAAAAACAAAAAGGATGAGACATGCTTCAGTAAAATGAATTTGCTTTTAAATCACATTCTAAATATTTAAGTTATTAATCTTCTCTCTTACAATCCATTAGTATTAGTATGTGTCACTGAGTGTAATAATTAAAAAAGGGGAGAGTTATCTTGCCAAACTTTCGTTGTTATGTTCAGTGAGCTATTTTTAAAACTGATTTGAAATGAAGCAAAAAAAAAAAAATCTACTACTGCAAAATGAAGCAAGATCTGTGTCTGCAGAATAGCTCAGTACTGTTACACAATGTGATACGCTGTTTTAAATAACCTGCCACTGTAGGTAAACAGTAGCCTTATATTGCATTTCATATGACAAATACACACATTTGCAATAGCTTTGTGCGCCACATAAAGATAAAGCAAAATAAAAATGCAATGCAATCTTGTCAATTTACTTTACAGCAAAGGTATAATCTTTTATCATGAATTAGTTAAAAGAAATCACATTCACAATAAAAACAGGTTGAAAATATATATGGAATAACCTTACATTGTTCAAACAGCAATTAACAACACGTTAGATTTCCAAGATATACATTGCTCTGCTTATGTAAACAATCTACCCTATAAATCCTGTAGCAAATCCAACATGAAGCAATTACACAGACAAAGAGATTGTAAATGACCGAAAACGTTAAAACAAACCCTTGTGTTAGAAATATTAGTATAAACTATGAGGTCATACCTGATGACTTAGAGACTGTAATGTCTCACCGGTTCCCAGCTGCATGACCTTTCTATTTCCAGAGACCCCCAAAAATTGCATTTCCTGTCTTATGAAAGTACATCACAGACCCATTTATCTTTCAAAATCTTCTGGGCTAGTGAAGAAAGCATTAGCAGCCATTCTGTCCATCAGCAAGTGCTGGAGTCATTACCCTCAAGATATCAGATCTTAAATATAGTTTCCTCCGTGCGATTACAGACATCCAGTAGTCAAGGAGGCTGACACAGCTATATCACTGATGCTGCTAATGCCATCTGAAAACAGTAAGCTTACTGCTTAAAGCAATCCTGCATCATCCAAACAGAACAAGCCACATCCTTCAACTCCTCACTTGCATTTTTTATAAAACCTAGCGCTGCCATTATAGATTTTGTTTTCATCTGTGGCCAGCTAAAGGAGAAATTACATATTATGCAACCAGCTTTGCATTAACAAAAGAAAAACGGCAGATGAAGTGACATATCGAGGTTATCAAATTCTGCTTGCATGACCACTCCTCAACAAGCACTATCACTATTCAGAAGAAGCATCACAACCTGATCCAAAGGAAATTTACCAGAAAGAAATTATAAATAATTCACAGGCAGCAAGACATTTAAACACCTCTGAGGTACTGAAACAGCTATTTTATGCAGCCTTATGAATCCTAGTCCCTATTAAATTAAAAACATTGCTTGCCTAAGTATTTTTAATGTTTAATTTCAATAAATTGCATGATCACTGCATTGTTTCCATTACTCCCTGCTAGCAGCCAGAAAACAGCATGCCTTGAAAGTGTGCCAGTATTATGACAGCAAAAATGTGTTTTGATATCAAACAAAACAATCATGCATGGGTTTTCTCTGATATGAGAGACCTTTCAAGCTAACAAATGTACAGTATCCTCTTTAGTAATTTTTGAATTATTAAGACTACAAAGTAATAACTAGACTTTTTATTAAAACACATGCTTGATGCAAGTGAAATTTATTATTATAAATCATTATTTATTTTTATTGTTGCTATCATTATGGCAACAAACTTACGCAAAGAAAAAAAATCACTTCACAGAACTAAGACAAAACAGTGGGACCAACAAACTGGGAGAAGTTATCATTTAATAATTCCTCTGAATTCTAGACCCACAGAAAAATTACTTGTGTTCACAGAGTGAGAAAGTCCCATTGAGGCACTCAGTCCATATCCTTAAACACACAGCAACATCCCCTCAACACATATTGAAATATATTGCTATAAGTCAAATTTTACAGACAAAGAAAACTTGGAGGAAAAAATCTTCCTTAATTTAACTACAGATTGCACGTTATTCAAATTAATTTGGATGTCCTCCTTTACTTTGAAATATAAGCAGAAGCTGAAACTAGAAGTAAATGGTTCTAAATTAATTCACCCAGATCCTAGTAATGTTAAACTAACAGAATATTATTATTATTATTATTATTATACAGTTGTAGTAATTGCTCTTTTGAGTAACTTAATCAAATTTTGCTTATAGTCATTCACATTATGGCATTGATAATAACAAACTGCTCTCATCCACGAATACCACATACTTCCCTTTAGAGAGAGAAACTGTCTGCTGTCAATATTTAATTGATCCACTTTGTACGGTATACAACTGACTCAACGTAAGGATGCCTCATCTACAGTGAAAGGGAACTCAGCCATACATTCCTACAGAGTCTCTGGTGATGTGTCTGGTAGCTTAGCAGAGGCTAGTCAGTGAAGCCCTAGGAGGCTTTAAGGTACAGGAGGGAACCAGATCAGGCCAGACTTGATGCTGCTTTTTATACTCTCCAAGAGAGTTAATCTTGAGGCCCAACAACCTGACACTGGCTTTTTACTGCTGATGACAGCGGCAGTCAGGGTGCCACTCCGAACATGGTGAATGTCCTTGAAAGCTGCCACTTAAACAGTTTTTCCAGAATAACTCATGAATTCACTTTCAACTTAGGAAATATTACTAAATCTACATCCACAGGATATAAATGCATGCACACAGAGAGACAAAAGACCTTTCCAAAAATAGATGAGAGTGATTCAGCACTAAAAGAAGGAGAAAACAGCTTTCCCCAAATCAGTATGAAATGGGAATATCTTACAAGGCAATAATTTTATTTCCAGAGGTAATTTTAAAAAACAAAGAAATAAAAAACCCCCAGCACTAAATATTGTTATTTACCCCTATGCAAATGCTCAGTTCTGCAATACTATATTCTGACCAGTAGCTACGTACAACTGCATAAGGGAGTACAACCTTGCATCTGTAAGTTGCTGGCAACCACTTCCAAGTCCCCACAAGCCACCTAGCTACAATACAAAGGCCAGCAAGATGGTAAGAAGATGGAAATATATTCTGCCAATCAGTTTTCATAAATATTACGTAGGCTCTCTCTGTGCAAATCCTGTACTGCATGAATATCTCCAATTAAAGAGTGAAAAACAACAGCTATAACCGCAGCTGTCAGAAGCATCACTTAAGAGTTTCTGCTCACTAAGAGTACATAATCTCTCCCTCAGCTGGACATTTGAAGAATTCAAGCAAAAGGGAAGACAGAAGACTATTTTACTGAGTTAGGTTAGGATCTCAGTACAAATTATAAATGCTCTCAGAAATAGACAGTTGTTTTTTCATGCACATTATCCCAGCTAGTGGAATCTTTTCCCAGAAGTTATTCCATGTTCTTTCCCATGGCTTACTATTTTGCAAAAGCAAAAACTTTAACATTTCATTATCAATGTTAAAACAGAAAAAGGGTATAAATACAATACTATTTTATGAATTATAGATATTTATTGTGAGAGATGTTAAAGCAAAAATCTGGTAATCTGTTCTCTGCAGCATATCAACAGGTATCACATTATGTCATACAGAAACATTACTCACAAATCCAGTTTGCCTTTATTACATTTTTCCTCACAGGAAAAAAGAAAAAAAGCAAATTCAGAGTTCCTGTGGATTATGCAAGGTGAAATAATGGTCACTTTGAATCTAATACAGCATATAATTTATATCATATAGCACTCTAATATATGAGGAATGGAATATCACTAGGAAGACATGGATTACCTTTAGGACCACAAGAATAAAACTGGAGCACAACAACACAAAATGTGAAGATGTGAATTTGTAGATTCTTAAGTTTCTTCTAAGAATTGAGAGCTCAGCAGTTGAAAACTACAGTGGGTGAAACTGTGGGGACAAAGCTGATCACCGAGTAATTATGAATTACCAACATGATGTGCCTATGGAAATGAAATTTTAAAATTATCAGTGAAGATATATCTAGCATATAGACATCAACATTAATACAGTAACATGAAGCTCTATTAAAATCTTACTGTTCTTGATCTGATCATCTATGCCTAAAAAAGGACTTCAAACTGCAAGAGATAAACGCTTCTTCAATGGTCAGGGAAATTTTGAGAAGAAACTGAACTGATTTGTTTAGCTTTACAAATGAAAGACTAAAGGCGAGATCTGTGCAGGTGTCAATATAGAAGTGCCAAAGAAAAAATCTTCAAGTAAAAGAACAGTTTTGGAACAAGCACAAATGCATACAAAGTTCTCATTAATATCTGGGGCTTTTTTTAACTATCAGAGATTGAAGGTCTGCAGAAGCAGGAAATCAAACTCAAATACCAAGAGTGTGCCTTTCAGTCCTATTGTACTGGGTCTGGCTGAGCTGGAATTGGTTTTCCCCTACAGCAGCCCTCATGGTGCTGTGTTTTATGTTGGGAGCTGGCAGGGTGTTGATAGCACATGGTGTTGTGGCTACTGCTGAGCAGTGCTTACACAGCACCAAGGCTCTTTCCGACATTTTCCTCCCCCAGTGGAATGGGGTGGGGAAGATCTTGGGAGGGGACAGAGCCAGGACAGCTGATCCAAACTGACCAAAGGGATATTCCAGACCATATGACATCTGCTTGAGTATAAAGCTGGGAGAAAGGAGGAAGGGAGGGTGGGGTGGGGTGTCAACCCTTGGTCCTCCGAGGCAACCACTATGCGTGTTGGAGCCCTGCTTCCTGAGAAGGCCCGACATCACCTTTAATGGGAAGTAGAGAATAAATCTGTTTTCTTTTTTTTGCTTCCACGCACGGACCTTTGCTTCACTTTGTTTATATTAAAACTGCTTTTGTTTTACCCACAAGAGTTGGTCTATCTTATTTTCTTTCCTTTGTATCTTATTTTCTTTCACCTCTTTGCCCTGTTGAGAAAACAAGGGGAAAGGGGGGGAAGTGATAGAGCAATTGGTGGGTACCTGGCATTTAGCCAAAGTCAAACCACCACAGTCTTTTTTGGCACCCAGTGTGGGGCACGACAACGGCAGTTTTATATTAAGTGTGCTGTAGCTATAATAGTTATTGTGACAAACTCTTGTGCTCTTCATGGGTTTGTTGATCATGAAAATATAGACAAGTGAAGGAAAAAAAAGCAGAAACTTAAGGCACAGCAGGATTAGTACGAAGAGAAGGACCTAAGGAAAAACAGGAGATTGCCCTGGGGCTCAACTGGAAATAAGTTTAGAACCCTGAATCAAAAAAGAGTAAACAAAAAAACCCACTATAATAGTTGGTTTCTCCAGTACTCAAGGCACTGAACTTTCATTTCAATACACAGAATGGTATTAACAATATAAATAGCTCAGCAATTTCTCTTAACCAAAGTAATTCATCAGTACTTAAATTTCAGCCAATTGCTCGGATCAACACAGATTAAAAAATATCTTTCTACTTGAGTGGAATAAGCTCAAAAGTAATTAATGATAGCCCATTCCCCTTTAATCCTAATGACAGGACTGTTTCTACTACCTTTCTCTAGTCTACATATATATCTCTTATTTAATTCTCCCATTAAATTATTGGGGATTTTTTGTTATAAAGTGTAAGCACCCTTCTGTATGCAAAAAGGAAAGTCATTTAGAGAATCTAAGTTTAAATTTATTAACTCAGTAAAAACTTGTTATATTTATAGATGTACTTCTATGTTCTCTTAAATGAGATACTGTTCAAAGTAAATCTAATCAGTTCGTCTGTGGATAACCATGACTGTGGTTAAAGGAAACCTGAAATATTTATAAAACAAAATAGAAAATGAGCAGCGGGAGACCTGAACCATGGCTGCAGAGTCAAAATTTGCAAACGAACTGCTTGGTTCCATTTCTGCCTAACAGTTAATGTAGCTGTATCAAAACCTGCCATTCCAAATACCCCACTGTCAGTATTGCTGTATACTAACACTAAACCTCAAGTTTGTATCTCAGGCTGGTCCTTGACGATACAGATCACTACACTACGTGATGTCAACAAATTAAAATAAATGTATAATAAACAGTTTTAAAGCAATGAAAATAAAGGAAGCTTTCTATCTAGTATTTTTGCTTGAAATATTGCTTTAAAATGTCTGACATCCCATTTCCCAGAAGACAGTGTAGAAGGCAGACATCTCCTCTCTCTCAGACTGAGAAGCAACCCTATACTTACAGTGCACACAAGAGGTGGTTGTTATTTGTTGTTGAAAAATACAAAAAATAAAGAGTACAAAATCTCCGCAAAGTTTGCAATCATACATTTTCTTAGCAAAATTATATGTACATAAACCATGTATTCTAGAAAATTATTTGCCAAACCAGATTGAAATTATAAATTTTAAATTACAGAATCACAGAATGGTTAGGGTTATAATGGACCTTAAAGATCACCTACTTCCAACTCCCTCCCACGGGCAGGGCACCTTCCACTAGCCCAGGTTGCTCAAAGCCCCGTCCAACCTGGCCTTGAACACTGCCAGAGTGGGGCCATTCACAGCTTCTCTGGGCAACCTGTGCCAGTGACTCACCACCCTCACAGTAAAGAATTTCTTCCTTATATCTCATCTAAATCTAACCTCTGTGAATTTAAGTATGTTTATTTCTCATCCTATCACTACACTCCCTGATGAAGAGTCCCTCTCCAGCTTTCTTGTAGATGCTCTTTAGGTAGTAGAAGGCTGCTCTAAGGTCTCCCCAGACCCTTCTCCAGGCTGAACAACCCCAACTCTCTCAGCCTGTCCTCATTAAGGGAGGTGCTCTAACCCCCGGATCATCTTTGTGGCTGTCCTCTGGACTCACTCCAACAGGCCTATGTGCTTCTTATGTTGGGGGCCCCAGAGCTGGACACAGTGTTCCAGGTGGTGTCTCATGAGGGTGGAGTAGAGGGGGAGAATCACCTCCCTTGACCCGCTGGGCACACTTCTCTTGATGCAGCCCAGCATACGGTTGGTTTTCTGGGCTACAAGTGCACATTGCTGGCTTGTAGTCAGTTTTCCATTCACTGCTACTCCCATATCCTTCTCCACAGGGCTGCTCTCAACCCATTCTCTGCCCAGCTTGCATTTGTGTATGGGGTTGCCTCAACCCATGTGTAGAACCTTGGCCTTGCTGAACTTCATGAGGTTTACATGGGGCCAGCTCTCAAGCCTGTCCAGGTCCCTCTGGATGGCACTGCCCTTCCCTCCAGCCTGTCAACCGCACCACACAGCTTGGTGTCATCAGCAAACATGCTGAGGGTGCACTCAATCCCACGGACCATGTCACCAACAAATAGGTTAAAACATCACTGGCCCCAACACCAACCTGAGGAACATCACTCATCACTGCTCTCCGCTTGGACATCAAGCTGTTGACCACAACTCTCTGAGCACGACCATTCAGCCAATTCCTTATCCACCAAGTGGTCCATCCATCAAATTAATGTCTCTCCAATTTAGAAAGAAGGATGTCATGTGGGACAGTGTCAAATGCCTTGCACGAGTCCAGGCTGATGATGTCAGTTGCGCGTCCCTTATCCACCCATGCTGTTACCCCATTATAGAAGGCCACCAAATTTGTCAGGCACAATTTGCCCTTAGTGAAGCCATGCTGGCCATCACCAATCATCTCCTTATTTTCCATGTGCCCTAGCATGGTTTCCAGAAAGATTTGCTCCATGATCTTGCTGGGCACAGAGCTAAGACTGACAGGGCCTCTTTATTTCTCTTTTAAAAGTGGTGGTTATGTCACCCCTCTTCCAATCAGTGGGAACTTTGCTGGACTGCCATGACTTCTCAAATAAGATGGACAGTGACTTAGCCAGTTCACCCACCAGTTCCATCAGGACCCGCAGATGCATCTCATCACGTCTCATGGACTTGTGCACCTTCCTTAGGTGGTCTCAAACCTGATCTCCTACAGTGGGTGGTTCTTCCTTCTCCCAGTCACCACCTTTACCTTCTGCATCTTGGATGGTGGGCTGGAGCCCTGGACAGTGAAGACTGAGGAAAAAAAGCCAGTGAATACCTCAGCCTTCTCCATATCCCAGGTGACCCAGTCTCCCTTCTCCTTCCAAAGAGGGCCCACATTTTCCCTAGTCTTCTGTTTACCACCAACATACCTGTAAATGCTTTTTTTATTACCCTTCACATCCCTGGACAGATTTAATTTTATCAGGGCTTTGGCCTTCCTAACCTGATCCCTGGCTGCCCAGACAGTTTCTCTGTACTCCTCCCAGGCCACCTGTCCTTGTTTCCACCCTCTGTAGGCTTCCTTTTTGTGTTTGTGCTTCTTGAGGAGTTCCTTACTCCTCCATGCAGGCCTCCTGGGATTTTCACCTGATTTCCTCTTTGTTAGGATGCATTGCTGCTGAGCTTGGAGGTGAACCTTTAATATTAACCAAGTTTTTGGGCCCCTCTTCCCTCTAGGGCCTTATGCTATGTTAACCTGCCAAGCAGATCCCTGAAGAGGCCCAAGTCTGCTCTCCCAAAGTCCAGGGTATTGAGCTTGCTGCATGCCCTGCTTGCTGCCCTAAGGATCCTGAACTCCACCATTTCATGGTCACTGCAGCCAAGGCTGCCGCTGAGCTTCAGATGCCCCATCAGCACCTCCTTGTTGGTGAGAACAAGGTCCAGCCATAGCATCGCCCCTCATTGGCTCCTCCATCACTTGGAGAAGGAAGTTATCATCGACACTTTCGAGGAACCTCTTGGATTGCTTATGTGTGTCTAGAAGGTGAATAGGTTATATTAAAAAGACCATGCCTTCCTTTTCTGACTTTAAAGAAAGCAAAACTTTCCAATTTTTTAAGCATCTCAACAGTACTGTAACATGTCATGTCCTGGAAAAATCCTTCTCCTTTTATTAACTAAGGACATGGCTGCCTAAGGGCTTAATCTGTGACCACTGGGGACACTAGAATTGATTATAGGAAAACATTTTCACCTCCTCAGAAAGGTCATGGTGGAATTTGGACTGCACATTGTACAGCACAACAGTAATTTATTCTCCCGATAAATGAAATAATAACTATTTCATCAAAAATGCTGGAACCTGTTAGCAAAGCAAGTGCTACCAGCCTTTCCACAGAAAGAACAGCAGGACAGGTGATGCTGCTCTGGGTATCTCCTAAATATTACACAATACTGAAGTTTCAGCCTAGTTATATAGCACACCTCATACTCTTCTCTCTTTTGATCCTTTTTATCTCTCCCTTGTCCCCGAAGAGGAAGGAAAAACTCCTTTTTCTTATGAAAAATTTGTCAGTTCACTAATCCTTGCTTCTTATCTGCCTCAGAATAGATCCGACTTTCCTAAATATTTTGCATTAAAAAGTTCTCTTTCAAGGAAAAGAAATGTTAAATTTTGACATATAATTACCATTATCCTCTCTGCTAGCAGAAAATGATGGCAAAATGCCAACTTGCTTGTCTGCTACAGATAAGACATTTCCAAGCTTCCATCCTTCCTTTTAGAGAAAACAGAAGGGGAAGACCAGCCAGGAGAAAGCCTACCCTGTCAGCTGATCCTGTAAGAAATAAAATTAATATTCTCCTAGCAGAAATCATTTTCCTCCATGCCTGAGGTAAATGATATGCCTTACCATATGTTATGATGGTCCTTTCAAGAATGACAAATTTGATGAATTTTTCCTGGATGGTCTTTCTCTCATCCAATCTCTTCTCATCACCTCCAGCTTCTGCTGCAGGCAAACTCTCAAGAGGCATAAATCAGCATAGCATCACCAAATTATGTAACTTTTACCCACTGGGGATTTAGCCTCTTCTATTTCAGATTCAGCACAAAAAGGTGTCTGTGCACTCTTCAATAATCTTTTTGATCTGTGTAGAGCCTTAGAGAATTACCCCAGCACATTGCTGAGCTTCAACACCGATACACTCATTGTGAGCTGAGAACCCAGACATTTTTCTTAAAGGAAGAACTCTAAAAAGATTATATACAATTAGAACACATATTCAGAACTAAATCAGTCAAAACTCTGCTTCAGATCAAACAGGGGAAAAAAAGGCAAGTTTCTTCACTGTATATAAAAATATCAGCATAGTTACTTTGAATACAAACTCAGCTGTGCATTATATACCTTTGTGAACACCCAGATAGCAGCTTATTTACACATCATTGTGCATCACAGTCCTTTGAAAGTTTTACTTTTATCAATAAAATATAAACAGGCAAGACAGATAGATATATAGATATTTTTAAAATTCATCTACCACACACACACTTAAAATCTTCTCATTTGCTATAAAATATACTGATTCTAAATGAGAATGATAATAAAGATCAATTTTAGCCAACAGTAGTCAGTGAAGGCCCATCCAAATTTCCTTGTTGTTTTAAATGCTTATTTCAGTCACGAAAAACAAGTGGGTTTGTACACTTAAATATATCAGAGCCCAAACCTAAAATTGGTCCTATGCAAAATACCCTTTGCCCTAGGAGGGTCTTATAAGAGTCTTAAAATACTGTAACATGGAATGAGAATTTCAAAGGTTGGGAGGGAAAGCCACTGCTTTGAATGGAGGCAATGGAGCAAAAGAGCTGTTACAGGAATATAATTTAGGATTAGGTTAGTAGTCTTGACAAAAAACATATGACAGGAAGAAAGCAACACAGAGAGCAAACAGGCCAAGATTAACTGCACCAGCTCTCTTTTGCTATCCTTTCTCTGGGAGGGGACACAGAAAAGCTATTCAAGCAGCACACACCACTAAAATTTAAACATCTTATTTATGACTGCGCAAGGCATCCACAGTCTAAACAGGCAAAGGGCTGGGGGCAGCCCCCCTCTGGTAGATGTAGGAAGAACACAGAAAGGGAAGAAGAAAGAAAAGTCCCCCCAAACTAGGAGCAGGCCCCAAAGATGATGTTGGGATGCTTTGGATTAAATTATTAAATTAGAGATACAAACTATATAAACTAGACAAATCCATAATTATTTATGAATAAAAATGGGAAGGAAGATATGTTTTCTAGACCAATTCAAAATACTTTAAATATTTAATTCCCCGTGTATTTTTTAAAATATTTAAATCACAATTTTACACTCAATAATGCAAGGATATAGATAAAAATGTTACAATCTCAAGAAAAAAAATAGCCAATGATTACTTCAAAGACAGAAAACTGGGACAAAATGCCCACTGGAACATACAGAGTCTCCCAGAGGAGCTTCAAAAGTCAGACACTGCCTGCTTTTATACTTAAACTTCCTTTCAGCTAACTACTTCAGTATGAGACACTTGTGAGAGAATAAGTGTAAAGGACAAAGAAAGATAAAAGAACACCGAAATTTTAAAAATGTAACACTTAGACACATTCCAGTCATGGGGGACTTTCCTGGTTTTGAAGAGGGTTTGGTGATTTTATATATGCTTGTCTTAGAATTATTAAGCAACATTAAAAAAAACACCTAAAAAAAAATAGTCAATTCTTGTGAATACTAGTTCTATTAAACACTGTTTCCTGCTTTAAGCAAAAAGAATACTGCAACACCAGAGTAAAATTATAATACCCAGAGTACAACTACATGTCTTTTGGAATAGCTCCATTGAAAAGGCTCTTTACCCTTAAATAAATATTAACTGTGGTGCTGTGTAACTGGGTATTTTTTTTTTTTTTTTTTGGGTTCGGGGGGGAGAGGGTGTCAAAGGTGCAAAGACTTTTATTTCCACGATTCTTCACAGTCACTCTCTTTTTAGGTGTATATATATACCATATACATACACATAAAGAAAGTCTACCATTTCTCATCCTAAACTACTGCCTGAACTTGGACTGCCTGACAGATGTTTTTCTGCATTACACACAAAATGTAGCTACTGTTTGACAGTCTAAACCTAAATGATCAGATCTATCATGACTAAATATATACAGGATAATAAACCTGCCTCTTTGCCCTGAAAGAGAAATTCAGCAACAGTCAACATCACCTTTTCTTTTTCCTCTCCCTCAGAGAGGGAGAAAAACAGCAGTGGAACCACCTCCCCGGAGAGTGACAATGGCAGACCCAGGATTCCTGAATTAGACGATTTCTTTCCTACTCTCATCTCCCTCCAGTGATCATCAGTGGAACAACCATACACTGACCACCAGCACAGCCCTGTTTCAGGCCTTTCTGCTCTCTTAAAGACTTACGTTTTCTAAGATGGTGAGAAAAAACCAGATTAGTCTGGAAGGAAACTCAAGGCTAAGTGAGAAAGGAAAAGATGTCAGTCTGCTTCTGCAAGCAAACAGACATTACATTCCCTTATAATCTCCCCTGCTCAAAAGCATTTTTAAGACTTCCTCTTAAGTTACAGCTGTGAGCCAATTTCCATACAAATTTCAGAGAAAAGGGTAACTATAAAGCAAGGGCATTCTCACCACAGACAGTTGTCTAGCAGCCTCACTGTACTTCTCAGAGGTTACATGGCTTCAGCCTGTGCTGCATCCAGTATTTCAAAAGACACCACCATACGTACTTGGACAGATAACTTGGACCATACTTTGTACCTGATAACCTGAGTTTTTAGACCAGACTCAGGAACTAAATGAAGGCCTGTAGCAACATTAAATTTGTACTGGTAAAAACATGTGACATCAATCCGTTGGAGAAACATTCAGTGATAGGATTTCCATTTTTCCCTCACTCTCCAACACCCTCTTTAAAATACACATCACTTAGGCATAAATGTTCTCAGTACTCCAAGAAAGGTTTGCAAATTTGATACAAAAATGTTATGCTGTTTTCTCTTTTTTGGAAGAAATACATTTAATACTGTGAAATTCACAAAAGTACATGGTTAAAAACTGAGTTTGATCTACATCACCTGTGGAACAGTCTCACATGGGCAACGGTGCTAGCTTTGCTATCAGAGACTTTCAAAACTCAGCTGGATAAAACACTGTAAATTTCCTGTACAAAGCAAACTTTTGTTATCAATGCAGTAAAAAAGTGTACTTAAACCCACACTTCACAGAATCACAGAATCATCTAGTTTGGAAAAGACCTAGAAGATCATCCAGTCCAACCATTAACCTACCATTAACAGTTCCCAACTACACCATATCCCTAAGCACTGTCGACTCTACTCTTAAACACCTCCAGGGATGGGGACTCCACCACCTCCCTGGGCAGCTCATTCCAACACCTAACAACGCATTCTGTAAAGAAATGCTTCCTAATATCCAGTCTAAACCTTCCCTGCCGCAACTTAAGGCCATTCCCTCTTGTCCTATCGCTTATTACTTGGTTAAAGAGACTCATCCCCAGCTTTCTGCACCCTCCTTTCAGGGAGCTGTAGAGGGCGATGAGGTCTCCCCTCAGCCTCGTCTTCTCCAGACTAAACCCCCCCAGCTCCCTCAGCCGCTCCTCGTACGACCTGTGCTCCAGACCCTGCACCAGCTCCGTTGCCCTTCTCTGGACACGCTCGAGTTATTCAATGTCCTTTTTGTAGTGAGGGGCCCAAAACTGAACACAGGAATCAAGTACACCAGTGCCGAGTACAGGGGTCAGATCCCTTCCCTGTCCCTGCTGGCCACGCTATTGCTGACACAAGCCAGGATGCCATTGGCCTTCTTGGCAACCTGAGCACACTGCTGGCTCCTGTTCTGCTGGCTGTCAATCACCCCCCCAGTTCCCTCTCTGACTGGCAGCTCTCCAGCCACTCCTCCCCAAGCCTGTAGCGCTGCTGGGGGTTGTTGTGGCCCAAGGGCAGCCCACAGCATTTGGCCTTATTGAAACTCCTCCAGTTGGCCTCAGCCCATGGCTCCAGCCTGTCCAGGTCTCTCTGCAGAGCCTCCCCACCCTCGAGCAGATCAACACTCCCACCCAGATGACCCCTGGGTGTCATCTGCAAACTTGCTGAGTCACTTCATGACTTGCTTAGCCATATCATGCCCTACACTGAAGTCTCAAACTTAAATACCCTACCTAAATAAGGGAACACATTACTGAACACCATCAACCCAGATAACTCTTCAATTGACTTTGGTTCTTGGACTGGCTTAAGGTACAAAGTCTTTTAGGTAAAAATAATGAATACAGTTTACTATGAAAAAACTTTTAGAAAAATAATGCAAATTATAACTGCCTGCTATTTGCAATTTTATAATGAGATAACAGCCTCACAAAGACATTAGTCACAGTAGCACTGAATATTGTAATTATCAAGCTTGTCTTATAGAAATTACCTGAATTCTAACAGATGACCTCTGAGTGTTGGATTTATTTCTACTTTTGTTACATAAAAACAAAAGGCAATGAAATATTAAAGGACACATTCATTTATTTGAAGAGTTTTCAGATAAATTACTAAAAGTTAGAGGTTTCAGAAGTGAAGCTGAAGAGATGAAAAAACATATGAAGATTTGAGTTGGTTCTAAATAACTGGAATTCTAACTTCATTAAGTATACGTAAGGAATAATATTTTTATTAGCTCCTCCAAAATCTATTTTTCAGTAAGTTCTTTACTGCCTTTCAAGGTGATACAGGACACCACAAATACCACCTCAGATATAATCCAAGAACACCTGAGTTATTTCAATAGACTGATTATTAATCCCTATATAGTACTTCTACATAACGATTCTTCATCTAGTCACCAACCCAATTTTTGTTTTCAAGGACAAGTTCTACAGTATAACATGGTCAGTACTGTGTGCAAATTCAAAGGAGAATAGTATATAAAAGGAAAATGATTAAAAGAATCATTCAAATATGGTACCTGACACACTACTAGTGAAAGTTTTGAACATTTCAGCTACATTTTGCTATCTACAGCATTTTCTAATTGCTGGCCAGAGACAATGTAAATCACAATTTCAGCCTCTTCCCTACCTTGCGAAGAAAACAAACTTATTTTGAAAACAAATATATGGTAGCCAGCGTCCACTTGGTAGTAAGGTGATGAGAGACATCTATATATTATTTCATAAATTCTTCCTCGTTATTAAAGTTCTTACACAATTCATGCAAAAGCCAGTTTACCATAAATCACTTTAAATACCACATGAATCCCTACAAACATGAATCCCTATAAATAACTCATTCAAGAAAGTGATTAGCAACAAAAGAATATAAAATTCACTCAGTGGCATAAGTATTTAGAATAAATGCAATAGAAATAATTCATGCTAATGTAAAAGGCAGTACTTTGCCTTATGAGCCAAGAAAAGCAGTTCCAACCATATCATAAAACGAAAATTCTCATAAATGTTTCATTTTTTAAAAATTACTTTCTTACTTCACTTAGCCTCCAGCAGTCAATAGGCCATAGGCTTATATATAGTCTATTCTAAATCATCAGAAACCACTCATTCACTTGACAAGGAAGAGAAAAAAGTGGCTAGGGAAACTAAATCAGAGCTTGAATTTAAGATAGTATTATATCTAGGCCTGTTGCCTCTCTCTCACCTTGAAAACCAAAAAGCTTCTTTCACCATCAGGAGAAACAGAATTCGTCTGACTAGGAGAAATGAGATTCAAACAGATGCTCCACGTACTCACCTCATTACTCCTCCCAAGAATACAGTGCCTAAAAATGCACTGTAAATAAAAATCTGAATCTCTCATTACTAGCACCATCATAATCTATTTCAAGAAAAATGCATTGCTCTCCCTAGGTCATGCTCTCAAGCCCCTCTACCAACTTGACATTCCTAAGTCTAAGCCTATTTTCCAGGTCATCAACATGACCTTTATGCAAAGCCTTACAGCCGCTGTTTATAGCTGAATGGCATTACAACCACATGGAAACTTATACTATCACTTTTGCTACCAGTAAGGTAAGCAAAGCCCTTGGGTCTTCTAAAAAGAAGTTCTAGACAATTTCAAGATTTGTAGAGACATCATGTGTCTTAATCATACATGATATTTTGGAGCACTGGGCCCTCCACCCAGATGGTGCACAAAGCAATGCCAAAGGCTGACCACCAGCCTCTCAAATGATCAGGAAGCCAAAAATTCTCATACGCTACTAAGCACAACAGGCCACTCTGGTTAGAGAAAACACATTGACATGACAAAATAAAGACCTACTTCCACTCAGTTCAACCTTTTTTGCAGTTTCATAGTTTTTTCTTGTACATAATTTCATTTCTCATACTCCAAGACATGCTGAAGTTCAGGCAGCTATCATAAGTATTAAAATAGCAGGCTCTTTCTAAAATTCATTTTTCAAGCAGCTTAAAAAATTAGTATTCAACAGTTATCTTCCTGATTTTAATAGCTCAAGAGCACAGTTTTTAAAAAGAAATGCATGTACTGCATTTTAAATCAATTATTATCGTCATTATTAGACACTTATGGTTTGAACCAGTGCTACCAGCATAGTGATGAAAAGAGGTGAAAGGCACAAAAAGAGAAGACAGAGCCAAGTATTTCTTTTGCTTCCTCCCAACAGGGGATCCTGGACAGGCTCAGGGACACCTGGTGTCAGCAGGGTCCCAATTTCTGTTCACAATTTCTGTTCACCTTCATCCTTTTTTTTCTCCAAGGCAGAGCCCTCCCAGGGTGCTCCTCCTGCTCCTCTCCCAGCAGACTGCTGCCTGACCCCCCATGGTGAGCACCACTCCTCTACCCAGTCTGCCAAACTAGTCCATATACTAAATTAATAAATATAAACTGTATTAATTATTCATAGAGTCCAGTCTGACACATTAGATTGAATGTCATGATTATCCTGAAGGTAGAAAATGTTGAGTTTTACATAACATGTTCATTAAATGTAGTGAACTAATTAAAGTATGTTAATTAGGTAATAGACAAAAACAACTTAGTATTTGGTAGAGACTGGTCACTGTTAATACCTTGTACTGTGTTAATACCTTGGCTGTATTTTTATGCTTAATGAGCAAAAGGAAAAGCTGATTATTCAGAGAGCAGAAAAAATATCACATGTGTTATGTGTTGGAAAAATAGCCTCAGGTGACAGAGGAAATACATACCAAAGGAACTGGCACTCTAACAAAGAAAGTATCGTTTCAAAGCCCATAAACAACGTGCTGTCACTGGGAATTTTACATATTCAGAGTCTAGGAAGAAATACTTAATTGCTGATGTTGTCAATAAAATGGCAAAAATCTGATTTTATTTGTACAAGTTAACAGTTCTCCCTGTACACACTTCCCAGTTTTTTTACATTTACATTATGAAAATTGAGATTAAGGCTTTCATATCAAATGCTTTGGTTAGAAAAACAACTGACAAGCAAAAAATTATTAATTAAACTCCTACTCACACAGGGCAAATGCTGGGAAATATACATACGTATGCCTGGCACTGAGAATAAAGCCCATGTAATGCTCTATGTGCAATTAAAACATACTCTGGGCTTATGTTAAAACTTTTTTTTTTTCATTTCATATCTTATCCCCCTGCTTTTCACTTGACTTTAAAGGGCATGACCAAACCTAGAAAGCGTTTTGATGTACATGTTATTAGAAAGGAAAAAAAATCCAGTTAAGGCTCTCATTAAAGCAAAGGCCTGTACCTTCTTCAGAAGACAACTGGAATAATTACAGTAACAAAGACGACAGATGCTGGAAATAGCAAACTACTCAGGACAAAAGCAAACCTCTTAATTTCTTTCTTAAACTCAGCAGCATACACTCTAGATATTATTAGTCATTAAAAAGTGAATCCTAGTATAACAGACTAAGAAAGACAGATTCAGAAAGGGAACCTCATAGTGAAATCTGGATAGAATTTAGATAAAAGCAAGTCTAAAGCTTAAAAAAAAAAAACCACACACACAAACATATAAACAGAAACAAAACAACCTAGACATCTAGATTACCATCTAGACATCTGTGTGGTAGCCACACAGGCCTAGAGGCCACTCTTTTTTTTTTTTAATATTGAAGTTCCACTTGTGGCTAAAATTCTGCTGTGAGACATCTTGGCCTCAACAGGGCAAAGAATCTCGATTCCTAACCAGAGCCTAAAGCCAGCCAGGGCCTGGGCTCAGGTGTTACTCTTATCTCACATGTGTCTGCTCACCTTTCTTGCTCTGAAAAAAACATGTCCAATGCCACCTAAAATACTGAGATGACCACTGCTTTTTTTCTAGCAATACTGTAATGCCATCCACGCTTGTTTGCCCCACTTTAATATGGGAGACACAGATCTGCTTCAATTCTCCACCTAAATGGATTCAGACACTTTCTTCTCACAGCTCTAGAAAACAGCTCCAGTGGGAGAGGGGGGCAAGAGCTGTTTCACAGACAGAAAAAGGGGTTTGTCCTTTTAAAAAACAGAAAGGAGCTGAACCCAGGTCTGCTCGTGTCCTGTGTAATTATATTAACCACTGATACAAGGAAAGCCATGAGCATGGCCACATTCTCCCACAGGAGAGGGTCGGGGAGTTGTGGGAGGAGGCCAATACTTGGGCACCCTGCCAAGGCACCTAACCCAGACCCTCACACTGAGCACCAACACCTGCACCAAGTTCACAAGTCTGCACCTGAAACTGAAGCCCAAAACCTTCATAAATGCCCAGGAAACAGAATCTTTAGTCCTGTCAAATGTCAGACACCTGGGTGATTTCAAGTGAGTTGGTGCACCAGCACAACGCTGCATCAGCTGCCAGCTCAGAAGCAGCATAGCTGCATCTGTGTCCTGGTTTGCTCAGGCTAACCAGATACTCGCCTGAGTAAGTCGTAGTTAACAGAGGCACAGTGTCATACTGTTGCAGCAAAACTGCCTCCAGTTCTGGGTTTATTTTATTCACACACAGTCAAAAGCATATGAATTACATTTTCAAATTTTGTCCTAGTGTGTTTTTCCACATCAAGATGGTGGGCATCCTTCAGGCAAGGTCTGAAGAGAACTGCTGGAACCAGCTCAAACTCACCATGGGCCACAAGGTTCACAAACATTATTATCCCTAATGCTCACTGCTTAAGTGTAAGCTTATTAACACCAACTTCTGAGCACTCAGTTGCAAGGTCTTTCACCTCTCCACAGTTATGACCTCTCTGAGAAAATTTAGTCTCAAGTAAACTTCCTTCAAGAACATACCACACCACTGCCCAGCATTAACAAATACCTACTTAGAGAGGATAACACAGTAAATACACAGGGCAGACCATATTAATGTGAGTTACGCTCAAATTCACAAGAACCACAACCATTGTATAAAGTTTCTTGCCCTAAAAATTAACTGAGGTGACTAAAGAAACAGCTTTTTTTGGTTATGGTTTGTCCTCCAGAAGAATTCATGGCATTGGAACTGCAGAGCTTTTGTCAGGAGAAAGTTGCAACATTTCCTGTAACACATTTCTGTGACACATGAATAGCATCAAACACAAATAACTTCTCTACCAAGAGTTCAAGTATCTCTACTGGCCAAGCATTTCCCTCAGCACATGCACCCTTTCCAGTCCTTTCTCTCTGCATTTCACTTAGTTACTTGCAAAGGATTTATTATAATTAAGTCCAATTTTGCATATAGTTATTTTCAAACAGGGGCGCTGATTTAATGAAGCCCTGTAGATACACAAAAAGCAAAACTTGAACCAGTTTCATGGGATATATTTCCCCAGTGCATTTTCCATACCTAAACTAAAATGCAGTGATTGACTGTTTTACTGCTCAGCTGTACAAACCAACTGCAAGAGATTTTTGTTTTAAATTTCAAAATCATCTTAACAAGAACCCAGGAAATCCAACAAGGAGTCTCTCATCATCATTACACATCATACTTTCTGGAATAAGTTAAATAGATGAAAGAACAATGATAGTTCTGCTTTTGAAAGACAGCAACACAACATCATCCTTGCAAGGAGCTCAGGTACCAAGATTGTAAGCATTAAAATAATTCCTAAAAAATTAAAAATGTAGCAAATAATCTTCCCAGGAAAGGACAGATCATTCCCACTTCCATTCCTATTTATGTTTTACCAATACCTGTGCTTTGAGAGCTAACTATTTTCAAGTGTCCCAAAACCTGCAAAATTTAGGCTGTAGGCCAGGATTTAATGTCTTAAAATTCACCTTTTGAATTTGGCTTAAGGAACCTAAGCAGGTAAAGAGAGGTGTGTTCAAAATGCTCCCTAAAAGTTTCATGAAATCCAGACAGTTAAGTGGTCAACAAATGTGTTCATTTAAAAACGAAGAGATGATGAACATGAAGCTTAAATGGCTTAAGGAGAGATGCTAACAAAGTAATATTTAAACTGAGGGTTAAGGAGAATGATTCAGGACGGTTTAAGCAGGCATAATTCAAAACAACATGAGTAAATTTTCCATTGTAAAATTCAAGTTAAACTTCAGCAAGAACTTCTAAACAATGAGATTATTAAAGACTGTGGAACTCAAGAAATTAAACAGAATTGAAAATGCAACTTTCCAGACACCCAGAAATGCTAGACTGAACAAAATACAAGGTAGCAGCTGACTCATTCCTAATACAATTGATAGAAATAATAAATTCTCTGCATTGTCAGGAAGTAAATATCCTCACTAATCTTATTCATTTCCCAGATAATGGCTCACAGCTAAATTAGCTTTTAATTGTAAAGGGTAAGAACATTTCTGGCCTAAGGGAATCAGGTAAAGAGATGCAATCAAATAATAATCAAGCAGACCTTTCTTTGTTCATTCCTTAACAGAAGATAACCACATAAGGTGAGAAAAATCTTTCTTGATAGGTGACACAACTTAGAAAACCAACCTAATCTTGTCAGCACGACAAGAAAATGGAAATTAAAAAAAAAAAATGCTGCAAAGATTTATATGAGGCTCTACAACTTCAGGAAGAAAATTAAATTTGGAAATACTTTTGAATGGTCATAAATGTAAAAATAAAGGGATAAAGTTACATATTCAGGGTATTTTTGGACATCATTAAAAATTAATCAGCATCAAAATCACTTAGACAACATTAAAAAAAATCTCCATCTTTATATTTCATCATCTAAATTTATAATGGGGTGCTGAGGAATATGCCAAAATCTGTTACCAGTGTATCAGAACAATTACTGCTGTGATTCTTCTACTGAAAAATTACAACTGTGATATAACACAAGTAAGCCTCCAAGCAAAAATACATTATTTAGATGATAAATGCCTTTCACTACATTTTTTTTCATTTATTCTAATAACAGTTGCCCTATTTTCAGAAATTTTGTATCATTCAGCCTTAACAAGTCTTTTCCAGAGGGAGAGAGACTATTAAATCCATTTTCGAATCATAAATAGTTGGAGAAAATTCTGGCTCCTTAAGTGAGCATAATCCTTCAGTTCAGTATGTGAAGATTTTTCTTTTCAAAGCCTTGGTATTTATGCTAGGAAAATTACCATATTTCCCCTCTGTAAATAATAATTAAGCCAATGTTTCATTTCTATTTTGAAACTACAGTCGATAAAGTGGTGTCAAATTATGAACAGCGAAAAAACTGTATCAGTTAAAAAAATAAACCTATAAACATGATAAGCATGTAAAAAATATATACCAGTAACCTGGAAATGCTGCCCCTTCCTTCTATTTCAAAATTTCACTGCAGTCAAAGTATGACATTTTCTCCATCTAGATAAGTTACTGTAATTTAATGCAACTGATGATGCATGAGTGCAACCCCCTTTTTTTGCCAGCCTTCTCTGGTTATCCTCATTTAGCCCATCCTGAGCATTCCAGCCCATGATCAAGTTCTTCAAAATATTTACAGTCAACTCTTAACTGAAGACTGTGATCCTAGTCAAATCACATATAGATCAAAGATTGCATGACAGTCTATGAACAGTGCAAAGACTTAACCATGCTCTCTTAATGCAGATCCCTAAGTATTTAAGAAAGCAGTGGAAAAATAATTGTGGCTGGAGAGAATCTGGTTCTAGAATGAACTCCCACAGTAGATCAGCCAAATCATGCACCATTATAAAAAAGTGCAAAGTGGTCTTGTTTAACTAAAGCCTCTCTATTCTAAAAATTATAGTTATAACACTACACAACCCTTATGTAATAAAAACTTGCCAACAAGAAACATACAAAAAAATTATTTTAAAATAAAAAATCCCCATCCTCCCTCCAAAAAAAAAAAAAAAACCAACTTTACAGGTTGACATGTACAGAAAGCACTCAATTATGCTGTAAGACTTCAGTGAAGGAAGATTCCACCAATTACTATAGTAACTGGATGAATTAAAAATAAATAAGGTAAATTAACAAGAAAATAATCACAACTCTCATGTAATCTATTATACAACTTTTCCAATGTATTGTGAAACAACATGAAACCTCTGCAACGCACCAGTAACCCCCATCTTCTGCATGGTACCATGAAGGTCCACTAGCAGGTCCAGCTGTGATTCACTGGGGTGGGTCAGTTATTCACCCTGTAAATGGGAGATACGTGTTCAAGTGCTCTCTCAGCTGCTGGAGAGAAACCACAACTAGATCACCCATACTTTAAGGGAATGCTGCAAGGTAAAAAATAGAGTCCCTCTACTTTTATCTTGTTTGTTTTAGAAGTCCCCAAAATAATACATTTTGGAAACAAGTACAAATTATAGAAGCAATTCAGATATATTCAGCACTATGACCTGAGATTTCCCTACACTCTGTAAAGAGTAAGAATTATCAAATACAGATGCTAATTATCTAGAATTTTCAGTCATATTGATCTATTCCGGTTACAGTGATCCAGATGTTCTCAAGCCACAAATGGACCATCAAGAGTGCGCTCCTATTTTAGTCTAAGCTTATCTTTGCTACCTGATTTATATCTCTTAATATACAAAGAAGTAAATGAGAGAACAGTGATTTTTTTCCCCAAATGGAAACCAGTAGCAGAAAGTAACCCATCAGAGGGATGACAAAGAAAATACAGTTTGACAACACACTCATCCTTGCTGAAGAGGATGAAAACTAAAAGGTACCTAGAGAAACAAGCATCTTCAAGCATTTGACTAATGAAATGTACAGCAGACTTTGCCACATGCATCCTGCCTGTGTAGCTCTCTCCAGGTTCTGCCCTTTTGTACTGTGCCCTAGGCAAAGAAGATCAATTTAAAATAAAATTGATGCAAATACTATTTAAATGAGCTTGCAGGTCATCTTAGTTAAATAGTCTATTTTGATGTTGTTTTGCCATTAGATTTGTAGATACTTTCCCAAAAAGTGATCTATTCTCATTCATTAGTATAACACTGCAAGTATACTGAAGTGAAAACCAAGATCCAACATATCTGGTCAGTTTTTAAAAGCCAGGAGGATTCAATGTGTGTTTACATAGCTCCTTAGGTGACTATATATTTATTAACATATCATTTGTTCAGTGTTAATTTTGTATTATTTTGTCAGAAAATTATGGCATTTAATTGCTAGTTGGTTCTTTGTTGTGTTTTTTTTAATCAGTTAAGTTGCACAAGAGTCTAGTTCAGTGAAAATACTATACCAAACCTAGTTACACACTTTTTTTAAATCTCAGTAGGAACTTCCATGTATTTTTGATGTCTAAATGTCTTTGAGAATTTGTGTACATATCCTTTAAATTTCAAGAGTTAGATCTCATCTTCTTCAATATATTCCGTGTGCATATGTGAAAAAAGGCTTTCTTGCTTTTTCAACTTCCATCTGGGTTCTCAACTTTGAATGAATCCTGAATTGACCCATCAATCAGCTCTATCACACTTACACATCTGCAAGTAATATACAGCCTTGGTTTAGCTGGCTGAAAGTGCAGACAGCTGAAGCAGCACAAAACACAATGATTAGGATCCTGAGTTTCTAAATTAACTTCAGACTGCTGCTGTCATAGCTCTCAGCTGTAAGGATCAGAAAACCAATATTGTAGGGAACCATATGCACAATCACGCCATGTGATAATCTACTCCTGATGGTGGGGCACAATGGACAAAGAACCAAAGAAGAGGAGAAAAACAAAATAAAATTGAAAGCATGAAGATGTTAGCATACAAAAACAGGATGCTATTACATGTTTGTGTAAACTGTAAAACTACTATAGAAATACCCTGAGAGAGAAATCCCATTTTCAGTCTTTAATTTTAATCTTGGGCAATTCCGCTGGTTTCAACCAAATTACGCTGCACTGCACCTTCCTGAATAAAATCTGATCAAGTCTTACCATCCAAATAAACAAAAAATACGTACAGAAAAACTTCTGTATCTGGACATTTATTTATTATAGATCAGATCCAAACCTAGAAACTGAGACTGAAATACTGATTTAAAAAAAAGAGGGATTTTTTTTAAGCCCAAACTTCTAAACCTGAGCATTAACCTTTCAAATAGAATTCAAGCTCATTTCTCAGCAAAACACAATCCAAAACTGAGAACTTAATTCTTTAATCCTGACACAGAGAATATTTTCTTAGATCTCCTTCTTACGAATGTTTCAACACAGCATCTAGTCTTACACAGTCCTGCAAGGAAAATGTTTCATAAACATCTCTTTTCTACAGATCTTTGCATTCAACTTTTATTCTAGCATACCTGCACACTGTTTTAAATCTTATTTGTAAGTATTTGCAGTCGTATAAATTAGAAACCTGTTTCTGTGCCTCTCCTGATCCATCTGAAGTTCTATGTGAAACAACGACCATTAATTTTGCATTCAGTGGTACTGTCAAACAATCAGGAAAAAAAAAATTATTCATTCCCAACATATTGAGTGTTTAGGCATCTGAACAGATCTTACTAAGAGTGTGCATGACTATATTGCTTGATTCTAGAGACCACGATTCTCTTGTATGAAATTGCAGAGTAAATAAACATATCTCAGTTTCAGTATCCAAAGACTGAACCACCAAAACTAGTGGGGACCTCTGAAACCAACAAATTTTCTAACTCCCAGAAATGCTACAATGCTGTTTTTCTGCTTCAACAGCCATGTGTTGACATGATCCAGGTGATGAGCTCTCTTTCCCCAAGTAAAGCACATAGTAAGGATGCAAAGAAAGTGTGCAGAGCAGCTACAAAGGGACAAACGAGAAGCCATCTAGGGCACATCAGTTGAATTACACACAGCTGGTAAAATGAATCAACCAAGCAAAATCATTACAATAGTCTGTCATTAATACAATTAAAGTGAAAGCACTTGGCATCCATCATCATCAGCTCCTTCAGTGACTCTCCCTGGCTCAGTGGCAGCATTGTGCCCTCCTCTGAAGTTCATAACTGAATCTGTAAAAGAATATAAAACTATTTGCCCATTGTAAAAGCAAGTATTCGCCATGTTCTGCCAAGCTGTAGCCTACAAATTGCTGGGCAACACACAATGATCATCAAAACTTCCTGAAAGTAATCTGGATTAAAAAAATCCAATCTGTCATGACATTAACAAAACTCCAAAAATTCAGCAAAGGGAGGTGCTTTGGGGAGGAAGGACAGCAATTTGCAAGTCTGTGAAGATGTCCATTTTCTTGTCCATTTGTCCATAGATAACTCATTTGCTTGCAAAAAAATGAGAGTGCATGGGCAGAGCAGAACATGGTTCCTCTTCCTTTGATACTGAATTCAGAAAGAATGCAGTCTGACAGACCTCTCCCAAATTGTTGTGGCCCACTGCTAACAGCAAGCATTTGACAAGTGCTACATTTTCCTACATTTGGGACCTCTCAGTCAGGAACATCTGCCTCCTGAAATATCCAAGTCAACAAAAAATGTAACTGATCAGAAAGAAAATAAACTCTTTGGCACAAGAAAGTAAAGACAGTGCATGGGCAACCTCAACTCATTTTGGATCAGATGCTATTTTAAAATTATCTCATCTACAGATGAACAAGTCATTGGGAAGACCAAAGAGAATTCTTTCTCTTCCCACAAAAACATCTGAGACCTAACCCATCACTGCAAAGCTGACAATGACAAACCCTGTTTCATGGACCCCGTGAAGGAAAGCAAAAGCAGAACTGCAGAAAACTTTGTAAGCCAGTATCTTATCTCGGGCTGCCCCACTACTTGGTTCATATAGTACAAGAAAAAAGGGAACTAACAAATGGTCTTTCCTCTGGTATTCAGTCCCAGTTTCTGATAATCAGCAGTTTAAAGTTTTCCTAAGCTGGTGATTGCATCTGTTGAATTAGGATCATTGTGCTTAATTACCTAATTCCTTTTTAACCTATTTACACTTGCGCTTCCACAATAACCCACATCACTTTAAGTTTTGCACTTGAACTCTACGCTTTTTGGAAAACGTGTTTCTCTTGTTTTTAAATTAGTGATTGATATTTTTATTGAAATTCATTATTTCTGCTATAATGAAATATTTAAAATTTATTCTGTATTCACTTTTTCTTTATTTTTCATGGTATCATATCCTTTCTCTCCTGAATTGCCACATTTCTGGAACAACTCCTAATCTACATAGCTTTGACTTGAACAGAAAATACTTTCCCACCAGTCAAAAAATGCTGAATGATACAACCTCAAAATATGATCCAGATTTCACAGTCCTAAAACTGAAAACACAGGGAAAGCCCAGTCCCATTTTACCAGCACTCAGGGGTATCATCAGTAACATGGGAGACCATTCCAGATGGTGACTATCACTGCCACATGAAAGCTATGGACGGGTCAAATAACATTTAGTATTCCTCATTTTTTCTTGAAGGAAGAAAAAAAATGTGCAGAAGGTGTTCTGAAAGGGGTTTTTATATTGTGTCCGCATCAGCAGCCACTTAACTTCACCTCCCCTTAAACATAGGCATACACTTGCGTGAAGCACAAGCAACAGAAGTGCAGGAAGAAATGCCTGAGTAGACCACAGCATTGAAAAGGAGCATAACCTGGACACTGAGCATGCTAGACAGCAGAGAAAACCATCCTAGGGAGAGATGGAATTTGTTACAGAAAAAGGATACTGAGAGCCAGAAGTAGCATCTAAAAATCAAGAGATTGGCTCAAAAGATGAGATTTAAAAAGAACCACACATAGGATGATTTTTGCCTTCTGGATTATCAAGACTGACATTTTCACATTTTCCATCTCTACCATGAGAGCTAAAATCTTGCCTATTTTTACCTTTTAAATAAAAATCTAGAATATAGGTGTTGGTATTGAAGCTACAAGACTGCAAGATTATAGCAGAAACAAAAAAGTTGACAATAATCATTTGATACTGAATTTTCTTTTTAATTTCTTGCTCTTTCCATTACATTCACAATTCACATGCATGTCTTGGATTGCTTACACATCTGTAATCTTAAAATTTCAAATTATAGAAACTTTCCTATCACTTGTATTCCTGTCCCTACCAATCAAGAGACACAAAGTGATACACTTGAAAATTGAGACTTTGTGAAGGAATCCTGTTGCTGTGGATTAAATTGCTTTCCCATTCCAAATAACGAAAAATAGGAGGGGGGGGGGGGGGGGACGGACGGACACTGTTTGTTAATATTACAACTCTTTTTAACACTTGTTGGAAGCTGCTTTAAGACTTAGAATATAGTAACAAATCTCAATGTGATTTTAGTGCCTTGAAGACATGTGGTCATTAGGAAATGCTGAGCACCTGCCATCTCAAAACAAAGCCTAGGTTAGATAATTCAAATGGACTACAACTAGTACTAAAACATAGCATTAATAACAAAAACAAATAAAAATGTATTTAGTCATGTATTTGTTGGAAGTTGAAAACCAGGCAGAAATTTTTAAAAATATTCACATTAGAATGAAATATATTTTCATATTTGCATATATATGGACACAAAACCCACACCCTTTCTTAACATACAAGAAAAGCCTGCTGGAAAAGTACTAAACGTTAGCAGAAAAACAATCAGTTATATTAAGGACTAAAACAAATAAACAATACCTCATAATAATTATAAATCAATATTATTTTCCTATACAAAATATATCATTAGCAGAAATAAACCCACTCAGTAATAAAATGAGTTATTAAAACCTGTACTATAACTGTAAAGCATTAACAATATTGTATTACAGTTTGCACAGACCATTTACCAACTCTTGGTTTTGTTCAAGACAATCTTTCCAGACTTATTTTAATGATATTTCTTACTTCTTAATGAATATTCATAATGGAAGATCTATCTAAACAGTTACTTCTTCAATCACTATGAAATTAATAATTTGAGACTCAAAGACTAAAGTATAGCAGATAGCAGAATAACAGTCTCTGGGTTACAGTATCTGAATTAGTTTAATCGTAATGCCCTAGAATTTTTTAATTTCTTATCCATAAAACAGCACTTCCTTAATATAAAATTTGCTATTTGTTGTGTCAAGAAAATTAAAGTTTTATTAGTCTAAAAAGGAAAACAAATCTAGAAATAAAAGCACAAACTTAAGAGGTATTTTTAATTCTGTCCATTCACAATTTATAACTGTTATTATTATTTGCAGTCTTACAAGCAAGCACTTTATGTGATTGCAATCATAATGGTTATGCTGCAATAATTTAGTAATTTCCATGAGCAAACATGAAAATAACAAACTAGGGAAAAGAAGCAGATTCTATTATTTTTGCACTGCCAGAAATCTATAGTCACTAAACAAGTTCATTATGCATATGTGTACTGTCCTAGCTCCTGAACTGGCCAGTCATGGACCAGGACCCCCTCGTGCCAGATCCAGCATCCACCAGAACAACAATATGGTCCTCATCCCAGTTTTTCACATGAACAAATAAAAAATATAACCACCTAAACTTGATGGCTTGTTTACAGCGTCTTATCCATGCTGTAATAAACTATGGCGTTTAGTCTTATGTGATGCCAAGCATAAAGCAGATTACCCCAATTTTATCAAGGGTAAAACTTATCTTGCATTTCTGTAAGGTCAGCACATGCAACTAAGTAATTAGAAAAGAAGGCTCTGATGCCACCTTCCTCACAGCAGTTTTTTTATACAGCCATCCTTTGTATGCAAGTCAAGTGAGAACAGACAGACATAAACAAATAAACATGAAGTAATTAATAACTTCAGATGAGTGCCACAGTTAGCAACTTTAGTAGCCTAAGAGTCACCAAGAACTGGGTTTGTAGAGATTACCTTTTTCTAATATTGTCACTGAAACCCTACTCAGCATTTTTAGATGACAAGTTGCTGGAAATACCAGATTGCTTCTGGAATCGTAACTTCCAGACTTTAAGATCAAAAAAATGACTTCAGAACAAGAACACTACTTTCCTACAAGACTTTGTTAAATCCTACATTGGATCCTTCATTGCAACCTACATTCTTTATATTGAACTACACAAGACATGTAAATGGTATGAGAATGTGCGCAGGACTGGACTGTACAGATCTGAGTCATTCACACAAGAATAAACAAAAGTCAAACAAAAGCTTTTAGTCACCTTTTACACATTTATGTTTAGCTAATAACTTTCATGAGATGTCTTCACTTTAATATTTCTGTATTTTTCTTTCAAAGATTCTTTTAAGAAGTTCTATGTGTTCTCTCTAGCTTAACTTTTTTCACAGACATACATACATTAACAAGGTGCGTATTTATGGAAAAATTTGGGAGAAGGAGGTAGGTAAGGTAGCTTTAGGAATTGGGGGTTTGGGGCTGGGGCTTGTGAGCTATAATCCTGTTACCATGTGCTACTTCTCATTGTAACTGTTAATGGGAACACGGTTCCTGCAGCAAAAGCTAGCCCAAAGCAAATCCCTCATCATAGGTACAGTGGAGATACCCAGTTCTCAAAACCAATTCTTTTCCTCCACAAACCTGCTTCTATCAGCTGCATGTCTTGTTTACCCATGTGCAGCCTCCAACAAATTAATTTCTGTCATTTTTGCCCAAATTTGGCCAATATAGAAGCACTAGACAGAGAAGTCAAAAAATATCATAGTTCACAAATACTCAGTGGAAAGTCACTAGCCTTTTGCACATTTAATTTCTTAAGCTTCTTTTCAATGGGTTGGCTCCAGAGGTAACTGCAGTTTTCTGTTGCTCTGGGCAATAATGGCTTGCATTTAGAAATGTCTCATCTACTTCTAGTTATGGCTAGATGAATAGAAAAAGATTTTCATATATGTGCTGGCCAAACAAAGTAAATCAATTCGGATACAGTGGTCATAGAGTCCTAAACTTCTAGGCAAGATGAAGTGAAATGAACACAATCAAACTATGAAAGCTACAGATCACTGAAAAACATTTCATCCTCTCTAAAAAGGAATTTGGCTTTTCCTTTAAAAGTTTCTTTAGAAGTCCTTAACCTTTTCTTTTAACATCCTTTTAGAGCAAAGTCCTGTGAGTTATGTGAGGTTTCACTGAGTGAAAAGACACAACAGCAAGAGGCACATTTGATGTTAATGAAGAAAGCCAGCTGGATGGCTACAGAAGAAACTCTTTTCTATTAAACTGGTGAGGATAAACCTGAAGGCTTCTGTACTGCTTAATACTACAATTTTGAGAACATGTTCACCTATTCTGGATCTATTCAGATGCTTCTCTCAAAAAAAAGATTAAATTCACCTAATCTTAGAATTTTCATGTGAGAAGGTTCTCATACGAGTATGAAACATAGCTTTATGAGTGCTTTTACGGCTCATTACCACATTTAATTTCAAAAGCAATTATAATGTTGCAATAAAAACAAGTGGACGCAGTTAAGTATTTCACTATAACACAGTCATTAAGAGGAAAAACAGAATAAAGTGTAAGCCTTTTAAAAGATAATTATATAGTCAGTGAAGTCTAACATTTCTGCATTTCTATCTTCTCTTCAAATAAAGGGAAAGGATGACAGTAATTGAAGGAGATGGATAATACGGGTTACAACATAAGTTATGAAATTTTCTGAAAAAAACGTAGTCTCAGAACACAACAGACTGGCAGTGACTGCATGAACATTTGTATTGGTCATGATACTTTCGGAACTTATACGAGTCTCAAACAAGGTAGCAGAAGCCTCAAAAGAACTGGAAAACAGGTTGTTTCTGAGGACAGCATTAAGATGGCTAGCAGCAACTGCTGCACAGATCTGGGGGTTAAGGGGGTAGAAGGGAACACTACTTTTATTCTATAAATTCATTTAAAATAACAATACATTTAATATCCCTTATGTCAGCACAATAACATATTGTTCTGGGACACTGTCTCTATTTCAGTACTTGACTAAATAGGTCACAAAAATGATTAAAAGAAATTCTTAAAGCATGCTGATTTTTCTGAAAAACTATACAGGTTATCCACATTTTCATGAAATCAAAGGTAGAAGAATGCGCACTTCCACAGGCAATATAAAATTACAATTTTTGTTACATTCTTCATATTACAGAGCAAAAGAATATATCATCTTCCTTACAAATTTTCAGATCACAAACTTCCAATCTTTTCAATTTTGCATCAATATACTTGATATGCTAGTAGTGCAATCTCATAAAAAAATGTTCTTCATTCTTATGAGATGATATCAAACTTTATCCATTTCCCACTTGGGTAGAACAGGTGAGAATTTTTTTAACAGGGACAATAGTGGTTCAACCACTTCTGCATGGGTATTTAGCAGTCCTTGGAAACAGCGTATCTAGAATCTGCTCAACCTCGAATGCCAAGGTAATGAACAAATCTCCAGAGCAAATGAGTGGCTAATACTTGGAATTCTAATTCTCATCTTTGTGGTCATTTAGCTGCAGTTCAAATGAAAAATATTAACTTCTTATGTCTAGCAGAGCATATAATTTATGGAATTAGCTAAAAGCTCAAGATTCACATTTGGTTTACGGCTGTTGTAATAGACTTTGTTTTATGAGGTAAGTAGATTAAATAATTAAACACAAATGAGAATGACATCTTCAATTCTGCAAGTTGGGCCTTGAAAAAAGATGAGCATTTCTAGAGCTGCAGTTAGACTTTATTGATTGTTGCATGGGAATTTTGGCAACTTCCTCAAGCTGATTTCAGGCATCATTGTGGGGTTTAATTCCAAAAAGAAAGCTTTTATACTTTTCTCTCTTTTCAGCATACATTTAAAAAAAAAAAAAAGTCAACATTCTAATTTGTGAGGAAACACACTGATATTTTTCTTAGCTGAATTTTAACAGTACAACTGAGAGGGTTCCTGTTTGACTATTGGGAAACTGTCAAAGATACAGATGGATAGATGGATGGATGTTGAAAGCAAAATCCTCTTTCTAGAAATATACTCTAGCACATATTTACTGATTGCATCTTTGATCCAACCAGATCTAGAAGAGACTGCAGCACCTTATCCTGGAATTACATTTTTTTTGTGCTTAATTTTATAACAAAAATATAGCTTTACAGAATTAAATAGTTCATCTTCATATTCAGAAGCTTGGTGTTTCAGTCCACTAACAAAACACAAAATAGAAAATTTTACTAAATCTTACAAATACTGAGCACATCAGTATAATGCATCCCTTCTTTATTGCTAATTTCTATTCTACAGTCATAAATCCAATTATTCAGATTTTCCAGTAGCATTTTGCTGAACCCCAAAATTAAAATGCTTGAGAAGAAAGAACAATTCTGCAATCATGAAGTTATTTTTATTCCCATGTGGATTTTATTCTTTGATTCTATAAAGAAAAAACATGAAAACTACTAGTCAGTACCAATAAAAAAATCTAAAGCACTTATGATTTGATACACAAGTCTCCCTGATAAGGCCCAATCAGCATGGGTTTATGAAAGGCAAAGGCAGGTCCTGCTTGACAAACCTGATCTCCTTCTATGACAGGGCGACCTGCTTATTGGATGAGGGAAAGGCTGTGGATGTTGTTTACCTTGACTTTAGTGAGGCCTTTGACACCGTTTCCCACAGCATTCTCCTGGTGAAACTGGCTGCTCGTGGCTTGGATGGGCACACGCTTTGCTGGGTAAAAATCTGGCTGGATGGCCGGGCCCAGAGAGTTGTGGTGAACGGAGTTAAATCCAATTGGCAGGGGGTCATGAGTGGTATCGCCCAGGGCTCAGTGTTGGGGCCACTTCTGTTTAAGATCTTTACTGATGATCTAGACGAGGGGATCAAGTGCACCCTCAGTCAGTTTGCAGATGACACCAGGTTGGGTGGGAGTGTTGATCTGCTCGAGGGTGGGGAGGCTCTGCAGAGAGACCTGGACAGGCTGGAGCCATGGGCTGAGGCCAACTGGAGGAGTTTCAATAAGGCCAAATGCCGGGGGCTGCCCTTGGACCACAACAACCCCCAGCAGGCTACAGGCTTGGGGAGGAGTGGCTGGAGAGCTGCCAGTCAGAGAGGGACCTGGGGGGGTTGACTGACAGCCAGCTGAACAGGAGCCAGCAGTGTGCCCAGGTGGCCAAGAAGGCCAATGGCATCCTGGCTTGTGTCAGCAATAGCGTGGCCAGCAGGGACACGGAAGGGATCTGACCCCTGTACTCGGCACTGGTGAGGCTGCACCTCGATTCCTGTGTTCAGTTTTGGGCCCCTCACTACAAAAAGGCCATTGAATGACTCGAGCGTGTCCAGAAAAGGGCAACGACGCTGGTGCAGGGTCTGGAGCACAGGTCATACGAGGAGCGGCTGAGGGAGCTGGGGGGGTTTAGTCTGGAGAAGACGAGGCTGAGGGGAGACCTCATCGCCCTCTACAGCTACCTGAAAGGAGGGTGCAGAAAGCTGGGATGAGTCTCTTTAACCATGTAATAAGCTACAGGACAAGAGACAATGACCTCAAGTTGCACCAGAGAAGGTTTAGACTGGGTATTAGGAAGCATTTCTTTACAGAACGGGTTGTGAGGCATTGGAATGAGCTGCCCAGGGAGGTGGTGGAGTCCCCGTCCCTGGAGGTGTTTAAGAGTCGGGTCAACATAGTGCTGAGGGATATGGTGCAGTTGGGAACTGTCAATGTTAGGTTAATGGTTGGACTGGATGATCTTCAAGGTATGTTCCAACCTAGATGATTCCATGATTCTGCTTGTACCTTAAACCATTTCCTAATAATGTTTACAACACTATAAACATCCTTAAACCACACAACCCCCACAGAGTTTTCAGTGTTTCACTGAGAAAGATTTGCCATGAAATCACATTCTTGCTGATGGCTGCTTACTTCTAAAATAAAACCCTTGTACACATTCATATGTTGAAAAGGAAGTTTACATGTACATATGATCTTCCTCTCCAGAAATGACATGGCATTTTGCTATTGAATTTAATGATAGATTTGCAGAATCTATTTGCTATTTCTGTCAGAATCTAATAGTAAGGTTTGGGTTTTCTTCCATCCTTACATATTTTCAGTGACTCTGAATGTCTCTAGAGAGAATCCAGAACAGTTAGTGACTGATATCTGGAAAAATTCCTCAGAACAGTGGCTTCAGATCAGTTTTTCTTAATTTATAGCATTTTCACTACATTTAATACAAGTTTCCAGAAAAAGGCACAAAACTATACCAATGTCTCTCCAAAAAGCAACACAAACGTGAGATACTTTTTGGCATTTTGGAGCGTGACCGCTACAAACTGATTGCTCCCAGTGAAACTCGTCCTGGAACTTCTTGCAGCCCCACTGCAAGTTGGGCCTTAAAAAGTCAACAGGACTCTGCTAAAGCTTAAAAATCTACATTTAAGATTAGCATTTTGCAGATAAAAATTCATAATGTTACATATTTTTTTTATGGTTTTAAAACCTGCTTGCAATCACTAAGTTGGATGAACAGTAAGCATATTCTTTTTTAATACACATTTTTAATATACTCTTTGAGTGTGTTTATAGTAAATGTAGTAAATTCAAGATTCACGTGGACTTAACCAAAGGTATCAATGTTTATAATCCAGATAAACTACTCCTTCCTCCTCAATTTGCACATGTATCATCCATCTGTAAAACAGTCTTTCCAAAAAGACAAGGTTGAGCACTCATCAAAGAAGGGCAAGATGAGATCTCATGAGGTCTTCTAGTACATCACTCAGCCCTAAAGCAGGAATAACTGATATGTGTCTTTCCTGTCAGATATTTGTCTTGTTCTTACAGATGGACAATGGAGAATCCACAAACATACTAGACAATTTGTTTCATTGCTTCATTATCCTTAGCATTACACAGCTTTTCTTAATATCCTTTTAATATAGTCCCATAGCCTTTTCTTCTTTTTCTGTTCAGTAGGGATATGAGAAAGAAACAGTCGTCTTTGCAGCAGCAGCATTTTACATACTAAATGTGTGTCTCCATGGTTGGGCTAAGGAATCCCAGTTTCTTCAATTTTTTTTCCTTATTTTTTAGACTCATGCTGATTTTTGTTCTTCTTCTTGAATTGTTCTACAATTGCTATTCTTTTCTCAAAACACAGCACACAGCACTGTACTAATCAGCTAATACCTTACAAATGCCAAACATTACTTCATGTACCTTGAAGACTTCACTTCTAAATGTGCTACTGCGCCTGTTTCTTTGCAGCAAGTTCCTGGTCTGTTTGATCAGAATTGAGAACTTGCAAATCTTGACATTATCTTTCACATTTCTACTGAATTCCAAAATCTATTTATAATCAACTTCACAATGTCTTGTAAATAGCTAATTAAGCAAAGTGAAAAGGCTCCAGTACATGGACCCGGGAATAGGCAAAGATCTGGAAGAATCAGGACCCAAGACCCTGTTCTGCCCCAGCTGTACAAGCGCATCAGCTGGCCTTTCTGCTTCTGTCTTCTTTCCCCATGCCATAACCAAATCAATTCTTCCCTGTGCAACTTAATTAGCTGCCTCTTTCTTTTCATACCACAGTCAGCCATGGCCTCAATTCTCCACAATTGCACAAATCTCTTCACACTCTCAATTTTACCCTCATTTCACCCTGCAACTTCTTTTTTCCTCCCCCCAAGACACTTCTTGCTTTCTATTTTTAGCAATTGCCTTTATCATCTATTCCAACTTTCACCTTGCCTATCCTAATCAACAACCTTGTAGAAGCAGGGTGGATTTTAATCATCTTTAAATATGCTAAGGTTATTTTTCATTTCATAAGAATAACTTTTAAACTTCACCAGTGCTGAAAATCGTGTTGAACACATTCAGTCCTCCACTAATATGGACAACATAAAAATGGCATTATTATTGCAAAGGAAGTCACAGTGCTACAAATCTTCAAAAGTCTGGGTTTTTTACAATGCAGACCTGAACATATACAGAAATGAAAGGAACGTGCTATGCCTATGGCTTCTTCTTCTCATATCAGATCCACAACTAATTGTTCAAGACGATTTACAGTGGATTAGGTTTTCCTTCACCTGCTTAAATCCTCTCAACCACTGAGGTTGTAAACATTACTTAAGAAGCATTAAAAGATGTCAGTGAAGTATTTTGGTTCAGAATTGATTCTATATTTTTTCCCAAAGGAAAGGGTAGAAAGGGAAGATGCAATTATTAGCAGAGGAAATTGAAAGTGTATATTTAAGAAGTAAAAATTATGGGAAGAACTCTAACCAGACATAGATGCATTAAAGTGGGATGATTTCCACACAGTATTCATACTTTTTCTTATTTTTGCACAAATACATATCAGCCTGCCAATTATTCTTAAGCAGTAACATACTATACGATTCAGATAAATCTTTTTAAATCATGACAGTGACAAATATAAGGGGGGGTGGGGGGGTGTAATAAATATGCATCCCTGACTGTTACTTCATTTCATTCTAGCATTTTCCTGGAAAAATATTTCTTTTTTCTTTTCACTCTTCAGTTGGAATCAGGCAGTAAAAAGGCAATACCCAAAGCAGCAATTCAATCCCAAATTTATACTTATAATTAGGTTTTAGGGTTTTATTTTCAATGGTGCCATTATCTCAGTATCTCAATACTCTGATCTTGAAAATGTAATGCTGCCTCTCTGTTTTTCCAAAAGAATCACAACATTCCCGTAGTAGTCTCTATAAACCTGCCTTAACTGTTGCTATAACGCTAAATTTTGGTGAACTGGGAATTAGTACTGTTATAGAAACTGTGGGGTCAGGCTCTGCCATCCATTCTCATAATGAGCAATACATTTCATCGGCAAGTCTCGTCGGAGGTCCCACTCAGCATTAACAAAAGCAAAAGAATTTGGCCTGTTAGTGTGAGCAGCTTCCCACACTCACCTGCTACATTATAAATAGTTACTACCCAAGATCTCGCTATACCATTCTCCCACATATGGAGGCCTAAGTAGTAATAGCTGCGTGCCATTTGCAGCAGCAGCAAGAATACTCAATGCAAACAATATCTTACCTACTGCGTATGTATCATACCACAGTGCATGCATATGCATTATATACATCTGTGGACATATATTAGCAGTGGCATGCTTTAAGGTCTTGTATCTACCAGATCTTAAAAATAAATAAACAAATAAATAAAATGAAACAGTTTTTGAATTTTAAGATCTAACGAGGGAGGCAAGAGAATATGAGCTTAGAAAGGGTCAGTTTGGCTTTCCATACATGGCATTTACTGCTGCCTTCAAAAAACACAGGAAAACAACATGCCAAGCATAAACATAGTTAACAAAAACATCTGCACTTCGTCTGTGCATGCTCCTTACATCTGAAATACCAAACTTGTCAGATAACAACTCTGTTTTGAAAGCCAGTTTTGACTTGCATACAAGAGAGATCCAGAACAGACAGAAACAAATACTCTACAAGTAACTTTTGCTATGAAAACATTGCCTTAAGTTACAATTTGCAAAATAATTTACATGCAGTGCGGTATACATGTATACAAAGTAACAATATCTGGTCCTTTGATTAGAAATCAATAAAAGATCTTTGTAGAGAAGATCTGCAGATTGTTTCTCCTGTTCTGTAAACAAATGATGACTCCTCGGTAATCTTTCAATTACTCAATCTTTCAATTACTCACAACTATTTTAAAGCACTCTGAGTAATCATACTGAAAAATATACTTGATGAGGGATAAATAAAACATCAGATGATGCAGAAAGCATTATTTTACCATATTAGTATACGTACTGAACAATAAAAATGAGACTATTTGAATTTTCAAAAGCAGTTTGAACAGAATGTTTCCAGGTGACCAATTTCCCTGTAGAATGCCTGTAGAATTTATTTCTACAATGTTGCGCTTAAAGACAATTTGCAATAGATTTCTAATAATTTTCACAGAAATCTGCCCACACCGCAAAAAAATTGAGAAGCAGCAGCCTACCCGCTAACAAAGATACTGTTACTGTCTAAGAACTGTTTCCAGAAGGAATTTTTGAAAAGAGACTGATAGGGCAATTATTTAACTCCTCAAAACCACATGCAACAATATATTCTGACATTTTGCAAATTTCTAGGGATTGGCTTTTAAATTAAAAGCTTCTATAATAAATCAGTAACAACATATGACTAACACTACAATAGATTCCACTTCGTATGGACTGTGGAATTTTGGTGGGAAATCATACGGAGTCTTCACAATCTCTGAGCACCATTAGTAGATAAAATTAATCAAGGGCTACAACCGCTTTTTACTATATATTAAAACATATCATGTGTTACAGTTTCACAAAAAATATATTAACTGTTGTGTATACCAAAGCCATCAGACTAAGCCCTTGAAGGAAACAAGCTCTGCTAGGAGCCTTTTCCTTCTCACCCAGAGTCCACCGAACTGGGATGATGCTTGGGAACAGAACTCTGTTTTACAGCTTGCATTCCTGTTCCATTTGTTTCCAGTCAAGATGAAGACTGATTTCCAAGACAAAAGTACTCTAAAGGTATTTCTATGTTGCAGTGTTACCTCCCAGGGTAACAGAGCTGAAGTTATCACCGATTCCTTCTCCTTAAACACTGCGATGATTCCAGGTACAAGGCTCCCATCATGCAAAAGCCATTTCTGCCTTACCACATGCAGGGCTCTAGACATCATCCAGGCTGAGACTGCCAGAGCACATACACACTATTGGTTGACGCACAGAGAAAATGTCACCAGGACAGAGGAAATCTCGAACACTGAAGGAGCTGTGCCTTTACCATTGTTGTCGTTGACCTGCAGAGGCCCCCTCAGAAGCAGCAAGAATAAGAGAGGACTGAGGAAGAGGACATGCCACAATATATATTACATGGAGTATAGAAGTCACTCTCTACTTGAAGCAAATCCAACAGCTGCTGAACTAGATAGCTGTAGTAAATGGAGGTAGGAACCAGGCCACAAACCTAACGAGCAACAGCACTGATGAGGACCTGCAGTTCTGCACACAGGCACTGCACGAAGGGCAGGGCTCAGAGGGAAGGGCTGCAGAGGGAACTGGGGACAATTTTCCCCTCATCAGCACACAAGAAATACTATCTTCTTTGGCCCTCTCAATCAGGGCAACAGCCTTTTTTCCTGCACACACCCCTGGGGGAACAGAATTTAAAGCCAAGCAGCACAAGGCAATCCTGTATGTTGCACCTTCTGAAAGCTGACTCCCGACTCCCTGCTCAGGGGCGGTCATGCAAGCAGAGACAACACACATCGACACAGCAAGACCAGCACACAGGCTAGCAAAGTACGAGCAAGAGCGAGACTGCTACTGGCTGCAGACTTCCACACTGGTGTGAAACACTGACACGCTAAGCCTTCCACAGTCATCATGAACCACAGATGGAAACTGGATTTACACTGAATTATCTCTAAGGAAAGGAACAGGGCAGCCAGTCTGGCAGTAAAAAAGACAGGACCTTCTTCTGCTCCAGTGTCAGAAACCACAAGAGCAGCAAGTAATAGGAATTCGGATTAGGATTCATAAAAGGTATCGAGAGAGCAACAGGAAAAACTGTCCCTGCCGCAAGGAGCAAGGAGATGCCAGACATAACCTCACACTGTGTAGCAACCTGCCACCTGACTGCAAAATGGACCACATCAACAGATGATGGGAACAGACCCTACGAAAAACGGGCTTGCCACAAGTGTATCACAACAACGTGTGGCAGCTGAGACTTGTCTCTTTCAAGCTTTGTCAGTGTTGTGCCGCTCGTCGTGCTACCACAGAGCTATTCCAGGAGCCAGTGAAGCCTCTGCAGACAGACCTATGTGGTGTGTTCACAGGGATGTGTACGCAGTCAGATGCTTGTGTATGCACACGAGAGACTTCTCCCTGCCCCAGACAGTCTGATTTCCAGTGCAAGGCAGGAACCACCATTCACAAACAGAATCTCAGTAGGAGAGCAAGATCGACACCCACACTTACACCTCGTGCGCGTCTGCAGACCCCGTGTTCGGGGGAGGACAGGCAGGAAAGAGGGTCTCCACTGATTAACAGTGTAAGAAGTCCCCCACCGACTGACCCCTTTCCTACTTGGCTGGGGAAACGCTGCCCAGCCGTAGCTGTGCAATCACACCGTGCTCAGAGGCAAGGGTGCACCGCGTACCCCCCCAGACGGCAATAACCCCACAGATTACCAGCTCCGTGTCTGAGCACAAGAAACTGCGACACCGCGGCACGAAGCAGAGACCGGGATCCGTGGGGAGACGGACCCTGCCCCGCAAGTGCCAGACCTCAGCAGATGCCTCTGGGGTCCGCAAGCGAGGGAGGGCCGGGGGCCCGCAGAGACGGTCCCAGCGCTGGAGCGGGATCCCCACGGAGCAACCCACAGGTGCTCGCTCCCCAGCACTGCCCCACCGCCGGGGAGCGGCGGGACAAGGGGGAGCCTGAGAAAGCAGATGTCGGGGGCAGGGGGATGTGCAGACAGGGGGGACCGAGGGGAAGGGGATGCCTGAAGCGAGGAGGGGGGAGGCGGAGGGCAGCTGCTCGCCCGGGCGGGACACACGCACACACACCGCTCCATCCCTGGCGCCCAGACACCCCCGCCGCCACGTCGCCCGGCACCGGAGCCAGCCAACCCGCTTCCCCGCGCACCGAGAAACCGGCACCGACCCCCAGCGCCGGCGGGCAGGGAGGCGGCCCCCCGCGCCCCCCTCCCCGGCTGCCTCCCCGCGGGGCGCGTCGCACCCCCCCGCGGCCGGGGCCGCGCTGCGGCAGCCGTACCGTGGGCAGCAGCGGCTCCATCTGCGCCCCTTGGTCCTGGGTCTCCATGCGGCGGCGGGGCCGCGGCGGCGCGCCCCCCTCCCCCCGCCGCCCGCCCGCCCGCCCGCCGGGGCGCGCTGCCCGGGCGCTGCGGGAGCCGCTGCCTGCGCTGCGCTCCGCGCGCCGCCGCGCTCCCTCCGCGGATCAGGTGGCGGGGAGGCAGGAAGCGCGCGCAGTCACATGGCTCCGCGCACCGCCGGCCCCAGCGCGGGGGGAGCCAGGAGCCGGATCCACCTGCGGGATGCGGCCGGATCCTGCCGCCGCCCCCCGGCCCCCGCCCGCCGGGGCGGACCTGCCCCCTGCGCGGCTGCGCCTGCCGAGCGGCGCCCCAGCGCGCCGGGGCCGGGAGTTCCTCCGCACGGCGCCTTCCCTGCGGCCGGCTCTGCCCAGTGCCCGCGGCCGCAGCGGGAGCGGGCTCCCTGTCCCAAGAGCAAGGAGCGGGGAGCGGAGGGCCCGGACCCCACCGACGCCTGAGTGACGCTACTGGAGAAAAAAAAAAAAAAAAAAAATGTCCACCACCGGGCGCCAGGCTTCGGCCACCGTCCGCCCAAGGCTGTTGCTTCAGTGCAGTCTTGGGCCGAGGTGCTTTCTGATTTAATCAGCATCAGAAGAGCACTGAAACCAGTGATCCCCTGCTCGCTCCTGCCGGGCGTTGACCCTTAGACGCAGACAGCACCTTCAAAACGGAGGACTGTCCTATTCTCCACAAAAATAACCCCACCATCCCCTTTTACCTGCAAGTTCTAAACTCACATCTGGTTACCATATCCTTCTGGATACAGTTAATAGGAGTCTTATCCCCTTCTTCACCCAATTTCATCATTCAAGCCTGCTACACATTTAGCTTCTAATCTGTCTGGCTCTGCAACTCTGGTTACTTTCAGGCATATCAAAACCCCAACAAGCTACGCAAATAGTTGTCGAAGGCCGAATTTGGCTATTCAAGTGAGCATAGGGATAGCTGAGCACCCACAGTACTTGTATTATTAAAGACACAAGCACAATACTGCCTAGCAAGACAGCTGAATTAGAGAAGTGCTCCTCCTTCCCAGCACTTTCCCCCAGAAAACATACCCATCCAAACCTCTGTAAGAATCAAAATTAACAGAGACCTGACTAGGAAAAGTAAGCCAGCAATTAAACCTCTATCTCCCTATTAACACTAATTTCCTTGCTGAAGCAGCAGGCCATCCCCATATTTTGGATATCCTTTGCAATCTAAAAATAGATCAATAAATAGTTTGGCTAAATCTGATTTAATTTCATCTGCCATGAGGCATATTCTTCAAGTCTCTTAAAGATCTTCCAGGTTGATTTATTTGTACATCAGCCAAGCAACACACAGAGCTGGGGAGGTAGTATAAAGAAAAGGGGAGTCAAAGCTGATTCTTACCAAGAAGGGGACCATTTTTCTGAGTCACAGCTGAGAATTTGGTCTTTGGACAAAGTGATACACACATGTAACGTTGTACAGAAAGATAGACAACACTGTGGTCCACATTCCAGGACCGAAGCCAGATGCATATTTTTATAACATGATTACTGAACTACAGTAATTAACATAGGAGGCCATTCAGGTCACTAAAGGTAAAGCTGTGTCAGCATCTGTGCCATAAAACATTATTTGTAGGAGCTTATAATTAAGCTATAAAAGTCATGATGAAGCTGGGAAAGGGATGTGTTTAAAAGTGATTTTCCTTCTTTAAAGAAAAAAGATTTTAAGTGAATACACCACTTGTGAAATCAGGAGCAGCAAAGACCTTCGGTCTACAGGCAGCTATTTCAATGAGCATTACTATAAGCATCCTTAGTCTTCCCTGCCTAAATATCTCAAGCATGCCCAAGAGCATTTTTTTAGTAAGATACTGCTATACATCAAGCTCAATAGCATGTACACATCTTTCACTTTCCAAAAGACTCCCCCAGAACACACTCATTCACACACACACATCTACAAGCAAAGCCCAATAACAAATCAGATTTTACAAAGACCATGAGGAAGGGTATCAGCTTACTGTGTACATGGTGCTATTCCTCAACATTTCACAGTAAGAAACAGGATCAAGACCACAAGCATCATCTGCACAAGCTATAAATGAGTTACTGAATGGTCCATCAGAAGAGAGTTAGGATCAGTCATGTAATTGTTTTTGCAAAGGTTCTCTTGTCAGAGTGCTTTTCAGTCAGGAGCTTGCCATTACTGAGTACCAAATGAAATACGGAAAAAATGTCAAATAACAAACCTCCCCAAATCATTCTGTATTGTCCTGCTCCAAAAATATCACAGACCTCCAAAACCACAAATTAACAGCCAGAGTGCAAGTCATTCTCTTGACAGCTGTGACAAACATGCTTCAATATGAAGATCCAAAATGTTGAATCCAAAAGTTCCAAAGCCAAAGGCTTTCCACATACAAAAGTGCAAAAACATAAAGGACTGAGCTAAAAGTTCTATTTTTAATCAAACATAACTAAGATACTGATTTTTTTTTTTTTTTGTAACATCCTAGCAATATATCACACCAAAGAGAGAATGAAGAGAAAGTAATAGTTATTCTCTAATTGCTTTATAATTGAATTTGAATTCCGTTTTCCCTTCTTCAAATTGACTTCTCTCACTATGGCATCTGATGTGAGCCATACTCCCAGGCATGTCCAGCAATCTTCTCTTTTGCAGTATTACTGTATTACAGTAGCAATGCCACTTCTCATCCCAAAAGAATAAGCTTTAAAATCATGAGATAGAGCAAGATTTAGTATCAAGTTTTAACTTCTAGTACACAACTAGGAGATACTTTCAAGCTTTTGTACATGAAAGCTAAGAGGAAAAAGTAAGAGGAGGTTCTCAAGTCATCAATAATTTGACAAACTTGATCACAAGAAGAGCAGATGTTGTGAAATCACAACATGCAGATACACTTAAATTTTAAGATTTTAAGGATACCTAGGATGCACTATTGAAATAAATACTTTTGTGATGTATTTATGTCAGACTAATTTTTTCTTTATACAGATTTCTAGTGCATTACACAAATGAAATTGCAAGGGCTTCTACACTTAGTTTTACAATGACAAAGGTCCTAAAGCAAACTTCAATGGGAAAAAGAGGAAATATTTTTCTTGTTCAGTGATATTCTGAACTTAGGTCAGAAACTGACCTGATCCCTGCCTGGTGTCACCTTTCAGAAGAAAATAAAGACAGCAAAATTTGACTTTTATTCTTCTCCTTTCTAACATGGACTCTTACCCCTTTGGCCTGCAGCAAGGCAGTAACTCAGGTGTTCTCCTGAATCATGATCAATGTTTTAAACCCCACTGAACAGAGGTTTAATTCCTTAAAATCTGTTCACAAAGGGTATGTTTTATATATATGGGGAAATACATTCAGAGGGCTCAGCCCACTCTCAAACCACTCTGGAGGTATACAGTGTAGATTTTTGGAGGCATATGGCACATACCTACCTATCCAGGTTTGACATAAAGATGGTAAGGGATTTAAATAATTCTCTCTGGCTTGCCCATCACTGATAAAGCTCTATATATATAAAAATAGATGTGTGATAAGATGCAGTTCCAGAATAAAGACCTAAAAATCAGAGTTCAAGCTCATGGGAGGTCTTGCAATACTTCTCTTATAATGTCTTTGTAATAAAAGTTCTGGTTTTCTACCTAAAGAGTACTCCCTAATTATCAACAGTGACAGCTACTTCCTCCACCTAAGTCCCAATAAGGTATTCTGATATAATAAGTGATTCTATTTGTATAGGTATATTTTTATATATGCATAAAAGCTGTCACAGAAGCCTAGTATCACTTATTGGCCCAGTACCACTCACATTTTTACTGTCATACCTTTCTGTCAGTTTTCATTTTGTGATGAAAATATAGCTACAATTTAAAAGAAATGCTTTATTTAAACCATTTCTCTGAATACAATTCCTGTTCTAGGAAGACATCCTGGGTGTATTGGCTCTTCTCCCAGTTCAGCCATAAAATATGTCACTCTACCAGGATGGAGGGGAGTGGGAATTGCTACGAAGCAAGAGTGAACTCTTGATTTCCATGTGGTTGTTAGTTACAAAACTGAACATGAGAACTACTTACTTTAAAATATCCCCATAGTAGAAATGTGCTTGAAACCTAATTCACTCATTTACATCTATGTCCAATACTCTCACCATGTTCTTAATTCCAAAAAGAACCTGCACTCTGTCAGACTTAACAAGGTTGCCAGTAGATTTTAGCAGCATAGTGAACAATTTCACACAATATTCAAAATCAGAAAGGATTAGTTTGCCCTCTCTTGATTCCTGCCTAAACTCAAGCCTCAAATATACTGCTAAATAAAATGCGTGCACAATACATATTAGTTGGAATGCTTATATTGTGCACAATTATCATAAAAATATTTATTTAACGAAGGGAAAACTTTTTTTCAAGCTTGTTACAGGTACTTCTATTTGAAATAAAATTGCAAATTAATTTCTAAGGTTCAGGGGGCAAAGAAATCACTACCAAGCAGCCAAAATCCTTTTCATTCTAGTTTTGTCTTATTGATCATACAAGATGAAATAATAATGGGTGGACCTCTCAAACTACATTTCATGCTAATAAAAACAAAAAGTGAACTACCTTAAGATATCAAAAGGAACATCCCATCAATACATTCTATTCCTAAGAAATTTTTTCCTGTAATTAGAGAAACTATTCTGACAAGAAGGTAACAAAGGGGAGGAGAAAAAAAAAAAAAAAAAATTCTGGCAGCAGTTTTTCCTCTCTCCATTCTTCCTCCCTATCTGAAAATAAATAACCATCTGGATCATTGTACTGCCTTTGTGACAGGTGGTACTCAGTTATGTTTCTCATTTCATTGGAAGGCGGTAACGGCTCTTTCTTTTGCTAATATACTCTCTCTGAAATTATTTCACTCTAAGTTAATTCATTTGAAATATGATCCAAAAAGGTTCAGTGCCGATTGGGATGTATTCTTCAATTGCAACATAATCTTTTTTTCCATTGGCATCAGAACTGGAAAAAAGCATTCTAATAATTGTCTTGCTAATATAACTTCTCACATTTTTCAGCCAAAAGAAGTAATGCCAATGAAATATGTCTATGTCCACAAGCTCAGTCCTACAAATCCTGTAACACAGTGAGACAATCTGTGTTGGTAAAGAGCACCAAATATTTGTTACCTCCTTAATTTTCCCCAAAATGGATCATATACCAAAGGTTATTAATTTTACAGTATTCTGATTCTAAGCTGGAACTTTGATTTTTGCTATTTGCTAAATTAATATTAGAGAATACTATTTTAAAATCTAAAATAAAATTAAGAGGTGTTAAAGACTCTTTACCTAAATGCATTGAGTTTGCATAGCCAGGTTTTGGTAGCGGGGGGGCTACAGGTGTGGCTTCTGTGAGAAGCTGCTAGAAGCTTCCCCTGTGTCCAACAGAGCCAAGGCCAGACAGCTCTAAGGCGGACCCACCACTGGCCAAGGCCAAGCCCATCAACAACAGTGGCAGCACCTCTGGGATAACATATTTAAGAAGGGAAAAAAAGCTCTGCACAACAGCAACTGTAGCCAGAGAGAGGACTGAGAATCTGTGGGAGGAACACCTCTGCAGACACCAAGGGCAGTGAGGAGGAGGGGAGGAAGTGCTCCAGGTGCTGAAGCAGAGATTCCCCTGCAACCAATGGGGGACCCAACGCTGGAGCAGGTGGGTGCCCAAAGGAGGCTGTGACCCTGTGGGAAGCTCACACTGGAGCAGGCTTCTGGCAGGACTAAGGACCCATGGAGAGAGGAGCCCACGCTGAGCAGGTGTGCTGGCAGCACTAGGGATGCCATGGGGGACCCATGCTGGAGCATCCTGTTCCTGAAGGGCTGCACCCCTTGGGAAGGACTCATGTTGGAGAAGGTTCATGGAGGACTGTCTCTCATGGGAGAGACCTCATGCTAGATCAGGGAAAGAGAGTGTGAGGAGTCCTGCCCCTGAGGAGGAGGGAGCCATAGAAACATGTGACAAACTGACCACAATCCCTACTCCCCATCCTCCTGCACCACTGGAGGGAGGAGGTAGAGAAAATTAAATAATACATAGAATTAATCAATACATTAGCTTGTTAAGACAGCTACCCTTTCTAGGCATATTTTTCAAGTGAAAGAAATTTCTCAGACATATCATCCATTTAATCTGACTTTCTAAATAAAATACATTGAATCAGGCCCTGATTAGTCACTGACCTAAATAATGCTTATTTGAAAACCTGCAGGGGAGGGGTAGTACATTGTTTCTTGCTCAGTTATTCTAACAGCAAATTGTAACTAAACATAGAACTTAGAGATGTAAGGCAACATTAGTTTAAACTGAGCTTCAGGTCATTGGATCTTGCTACATCTCTTATTTCTAGGCTAAGAAGTCCTCTACCATCAGGAACATTTTCTTTATATAGGCAAGTACTGTGTTAATACTTCTCTTCCTTTATAGTGCTTCTAATTCCTTACCACAAGAGAACACTTACCACCATTGTCATGGCTCCTCTGACCTATTCTAATTTGCACAGAACACCACAATATTCCAAAACTTGGCTTAAAAATGTAGCATTCAGAAGCCAGACTATATGCCTTTGACCTCTGGGATCATCCCCTGTTTTCCACAGCATGAAACACAATTAGTCCCTCAAACATTGTACCACAAGGAGAGTTCCTAACAGGGGCTTCTACAGGGTCAGATAATGGTTACGGGGAAAGATGGATGAGGCTGGCTGTGGTTTTATTTGTTTACAATACTTCAAATTTGCAAATACATACTAAAGTATATATTATGAAGCGCACGTACCTACTTTCACCTTTTAAATCCTAATCATATCCTTTGTCTGTCACTTGCCTTAGACTATAAGCACTTCAGCAGAGGCCCTTGTCAGCCTCTGTAAGAGACCACACGGATCACATGGCCCTTACTGTGATTGGGCAAAAGGCACAAAACTTCAGCCAGAAGCTTTTCCACAGGTATTCATGTATCTATAAAAAGAACTATGCCTTGAGATGTGTACGATTTATGAACAGTGATGTTTAGCACACATATCTAAGACACCAAAGCTATCTGTGTTAATCCCAGAAACAGAAGCACTAAACCATGAGAACTAGACCCATCCACACCCAAGCCACATGGGTCCTTGAAGCAGTGCAGAGTTTGCATCGTGCCAGGTCTGAGCTGTTAGATGCGAAGCGGGAATTTACACAGATATTTGGCTTTGTTTCACCCAGCTAGAAAGCTGAGATTGCATTTGAAAGGAATATCAGAACAGTATTTATTTAATGTGGTGTCATAGTCATCAGCCCTTCAGGGTTGCTCGGGTATGGACCTTCTCACCCTTCCCTAACACATACACACACCTACGATGACTTCCTTTGATTTAGCATGGTCCCCAGCCAGGGTGGCCACTATTTGCTTCAAAATCAGATTAGCATGGAATTAACAATGAGATTCACAGCAAAGGCACAGTTAATAGCTTCTATACACAGGAGCAAATTCTAGATTTCCACAGAGTTTCAGCAAAAAAGTTACCCAAATTAACTGTTGGAGTTGAGATCTGATTCTCAAAAACTCATCAGACACTCAGAGCTAGGCTTTTGTAGTTACCAAACTGAATAAAAGTACTGCCTACACATTTTAAAGTGTCCCCATAGTAGAAATGTTTGAAGTCCACCTAGTTCAGTTGTTTATGTCTCTCTGATGCTTTCTCCACCTTCATAATTCATAAACCAAAATGCACTCAAAAGGATGCCAGCAGATTTTAGGATCAGAGTGAAGAACTTCACACAATATTCAAAACCAAACAATGAGAGAACTAGGATTAGTTGAAATTTATCAGAAAAATATTCCTTTAATAAAGAGAAACCTTTAAAAGATGGTTTATTTGCAACCTTTTACTGGTATTTGTATTTCAAGTAAAACTGCAAATTAATTTCAGGAACAAGAAAACAATGAAAGAAAACATTTCTGTAAAATGTACTTACCTTGATGTAAACCCAGAGAAGCCTAACAATACCAAAGTCTTGACTCTATGGAGTCCATGGAAATTCTGCTATCAACTTCTGTGGCAGTAAGATCTCACCTGAAAACTTTTTTTTTTTTAGGTTTGTACTGATTACATTTTTTCTGTTACATTTTTTAAAATAAAAAAGTATGTTCCATGCTGTGGTACAGAAAAAAAGTAATGCCTGGATTGGTTTTGTTTCCTTGCAATGTTGACAAACCAACTAAACGCACATTTAATCAAAAGGCTGATGGCATAAAGCTTTTGTAGCCTGGTCATATATTAAAGGAAGGTATTTCTTTACCCAGGTGTAGATGATTAGACTAAACCACAGGAAACTTGTGTTTTATTTCTGATTATGCCATTGATGAGCTTAGAACTTCATGTATTAATACGTTAGTAACTAATCTCTTTAAAGAGAAATAGTTTTCACCTGAGCTTTTAAATTCTGCAAAGAGAACAAATTCATCCAAGTTCCCCAGTAGTCAGGTAATTAGGACACAGAAAGCAAAATTGTTACTGGCCTCACAGAAGTCAATGAAAACAATTCCTTGGTTTTGTAAGAATTTCACCCCGTTAGTTTTCCCTCAGGAAGACTACACAGTATGTGGTAGAGCCCCGTTTCATTATGTTTGATAACAGTGACAATAATATAAAAACATATTGGGGATCACAATACACAACTATTAGTGACATATTCTGTAAACTGCAACTGTAATTCACAGCATTTGTCCTAAAGCTCAGAACTAAACCAAGCATGTTGAGCCTAGCCAACCTGATTGCCTTCCACAGTGTAATTGCTGTGTTTGTGTGCAAGGGAAGGGCAAGCACTGGCATCTACCTTGACATTCACAAGGTTTCCAATGCAGTCCCCCCACAGCATCCTTGCAGAGAAACTGGAGAGGTATAAACTGAATGGGTAAACCACAAAGTCGGTGAGAAACTGGATGGGCCTTTTGCCCAAAGTCTAGGGGTTAGTGGTTCAAAATCTAACTGCAGCCAGCTACAAGTGGTGCCCATTTCCAGTCAGTCAGTTTTGGGGCTGATCCTGTCTCATGCCTCAAGTGATTAACATCGACGACCCACATGACGGGACAGAACAAGCCCTCCTGAAGCCCATGGAGAGGCATCCAGCTAGAGTAAGTGGCTGATACACTGGAGGACCAGGCAGCCATTCATGAAGATCACAGCAAACTGGAGGAGTGAGCTGACAGAAACCTCATGAAGTCTAACAATGCAGAGTCCTGTACCTCATATGGGTCAACGCTATAGGCTGAATTAACAAGATCACAGTCAGCAGGTATGGGGATGTGATTATTCCCCTCTGCTCAGTACTCACAAAGCCACATCTGAAATAACAAGACTCTGGTTTCAGGCCCCCAATACACAGAGAAAGATCAACAAACTGGAGTCTGTTCAAATTATATACTTACAGCATTGACAGCTTAAATTTCCATGGGCGGTCTAGACTCATTTTTTAGTTTATAGAGAGAAAAAGGCATTTCTCAGCTATAATTCATCTCACCCTAAGGTAAACATTTAAGGTGAATCATGATGTAGGAGTACCTTTTCCTCTCCAATGACTTCAAAAGGATTTCACACAAATTGCTCAGATACCAATAGCCGTATTTGGCACATCTAATGCTGTCAGAGTAACCCCACATGGTGCCTTGCATTACACCTGAAGAGAGATCATTTACAGAGTAAACATCAGCATAAGGTCTGAACTCCACTTTTTGTCCAGTTTTGACCACTGTTAAACACATGAACTGAGCTCAAAACTTTTGCTTGGGAAAAGAAGCAAAAATTAAGCTCAAATACAATTGTACTTTCCTCATAAGATTAAAACTCCAGGTATAAAGAGAAAAATGAGAAGTACTAGTATAGCAACATTACAGGAATTACTTTTGTAACATTAAACACATAGATAAAATGATTTGTACGAACTCTTACCAGAGCAGTAGAGAACTCTGATAAGAGTTCTCAAAAAATCTTATCTGCATGTCTGTGGATCTCTAAAACAGCGAGTGTGAGGTTTCTGTATCTCATCTATTTATAGGGTCTTTAAGCCCATTAAGAGATTAAAAAAAAAAAAAGACACACAAGCCATTTAGTACATGTAATCTCTCTGCCATTTCTGCAAATGCCACGTTATTTGTAGGTTTGTAAGTGTAAGGAGACGGATTAAATCCACTCCCTAACCACTGCATTATACCCAGCAATGCCTGTATTAGTGCTCTAGTCTGAGGAATCATGATCTGTTCCTAAAAAACAGAGCCGATGCTTTGTCACAGGTAAATTATGTTACCACCTGCCGGCAGGACCAGAAGCTGCCAAAGCTTCCAGAATTCCTCTAATACTCTCACACTGCACACATGAAAACACATTACAGTGAAAGTGTGAGGTTGTCAGGATCACCTGAAGCATCAAACATAAATATCACACTGACCAAACTGTACTGCTGGAAACGTACCTTGGGGCGCTACTGATGCTGGCATCAGGGTTTGTTTTTTGAAAACAGTGATGAACTGATTAAACCTGACAGAAATTATGTCATAAACTGTGCTCAACATCTCAAACAACCTAGACTGTTGGACAGTAATGTCTAAACTGTCTAAGGACCAAAGACTGTTTCTCATCCCCTATGGTTCCCACTCTGGCATATCCATATCAAAACAAGACCATTGTACCATTTTTCCTCCAGTGCCCTGGTTCCCACAAGAGGAAACTATGATATGAGGAAGCTATAGTATGCTGCAGCCAACACAAGTGGGACACCCAGAGCCCAGAGCTTGTCCCAGGTACCCCATGAAGCACTCAAAACTGAGAGACTGGAAAGCACATGCATGCCAGAGCTTTCTCATGAGAACAAATCACACTGCCCTACTCCAGGAACCAACAGTCATCAGGATAGTGCTACAGGTATCAGCTATAAGAAAATCATGTCTCAAATGTCTAGCATCATGTCTGGACCACTTTTGTAAAATGTAAATTTTGCTTGAATTTTGCTGCCTCTTGCTAGATCTAGTGAAAAGATTACAAGTTCAGAAGTATATCCATTTTCTCCCACCATACTAAGAGAGGTGTTTCCTCTCCATACCGACTTCAGTTTCTCTCACATCCTCAGGCCAAGCTACAAATACACAACTGGAGTATGTTAGGTCACTTGAATTATATTCAGCGTTGGCAGATTAACCTGTTTAGAGGAAAGAGCACTTTTTTGCATGTCAATGCTCCCAGCATTGAAAATAATTTATATTTTATTATATGTCTTGGTAGTATTTCTGAGAATATATTTCTATAGTTGCAGCACACATGTTCATATCTGAGCTATGATAATGCCGGTAGTGGGACTGTGGTATCACCAAGTACACTGCAAGTTTGTTTAATAACTGTCCTCCTCTGGAGGAACTGGTAGTATTGGAAGTCTAACTTCCATTTGCCTAATAATGACCATGGCAGCCTAACAGATGTAAAGATATGCTGAGCATAACTGAGGAGCACCTCCCTGTATGATTTGTCATGGTGATTTATATTTTGAGATCATTCAAAAGGAAAAAACAAAATGAAGGTCACATCTTTGCATTTCTGTATGATGCCATAGGTCATCTTCAAAAACTTAAAAAATTACTGAAAGGGTGTTTAACAAATTCAACATGAAAACTTTGTCATTTCTGCATGATGAGAAAAATAGTAAATACCATATTATTAATATTATTAATATGGTATTTAAATACTAAATTTTGATAACAAAATTTAAACATATTTTCTAATAAGATAAGTGGAAAAAGCCTGTATCTCAAAGGGAAATCTAGCCCAAGATACCCTTGTGAGTAATATTGTCACAAGTTCTGCCATTTCTTTTTAGGTCACAGAGAAACCCTCAGGTGAGAGGAGTACATTTTCACCTTAGGTCATTGTTGCTGTTTGTCCAAATCATAAGGCTACCATCAATCAGAAAGGAATATCATTTAATGCCTAGAGATAGTAAAAAACAATTTAATGAAAGACATTTTTCTCTTCCTTGTGAAACATCTGTAATAAATTATTCATTTTCCAGGCAGAACTATTCAGGAATGACAATGTATCACCAGACTGGGTTAAATATGAGAAAACAGTTCACACCATAGAACAGTCAATACCTGTTTGGGGATATTAAATAGAAGGAAGGTAAAGAAGATTCTCCATCTACTAATGAATTTGCTGTCAGGAAAGAATTCAGTATCCAAATTTCATCTGTAGAAAGAGCATGAAGAACCTCTGAGACACAACGGATACTGCCACCATCTATGGTCATTTAAAGCAATCATGATTATATCATAAGTACATCTCCTCCAAATTTATGAAACATATTTTGCACAGTTTTTGATAACTATGCAATGCCACAAGCCTTAGAGCATAGAGCCTTGGAGTCATGTGAAAAGGCAATTCTACACTTGTCTGAAACTCCATACACTAGTGAATTATCTGAAACATGACACACGGAGCTACAAGAACATATTAGTTGTGTAAGCACAGATGGAGGCCTGACGAGTTCATCAGAACACTTGACATAAGGTTCCCTGCAGTAACTCTGATCTGCCGCTGCAGAAGAAGCAAATATCAAAAATAGTCCCCATTTTGAATAGGAACTCAATAACAGTCATGCAATAAGAACATGAGTAAGTTTTTCCATCATATATACCTGGTCCTGAAACTTTATCTAACGACTAACATTAAAATAGGAATCTTGTCTGACATCCCTCTAAGACTCAGATCCAGATGGACTCAGATCCAGTCTGATCCAGATGGACTCAGATCCACTAAAATCTCAGATCCCCATGGACTCAGGTCCATGTTTAACACGGACCATACAACCAAGATATTTTTTATGTTTATTTATTTTTATATATATATAGTTCTCTCATTTCAGCAAAACATGACAAAAATATAAATTTTTTGCAGTGTATGAATGCAGGGCATCAAGTTATTAACTGTTCTTCTTCCATGACATTATTATGGGATGTTTACAACAGAAAATACATTGGTCACTGGTTCTGCTTCTGCTACTTACTAGCTAGATACTGCAAAAGAGGTGGTCTACTTGCAGAAGGCCCTTTCCATACTGCTGAACAGGGTTCAGATGTGGGAAACAAGCATAAGTCTTATAAAAATTCTGAAGTCTCACCTTCCCATATCTCAAATACAGAGCCAGTGAGAAAGTTAATGCAAACCACAGAGTTGAAAGACCCTGCAGCAGATTAAAGTTGATTTACTATTCTCTGATAAAAATCATTTATATCATAATATAATTATAATTACAATTTCACCTTAAGCTGTACTTGGACATGAAGTTAAGGTTTTTCCCCTCTAAGTGTAGGTAGATCATTATGGAAACTGTTATCTTTTCCAGATGATGCCAGACCTTGTCCAGCTGGCTCAGTTTCACTTAACTGGAAGAAGTTTTTACCTGCCTCAAAGTGGTGTGAAGAAGCAAAGCAGTGCCATAGTGCGCAGAAGAAAGGTGGCAAAAAGTAATGTGTGCCACTAATCCTCCCCCCACCCACTTAAAATCCTTCTGTACCTAACAACCATCTGCCAGCTGTGAAGAGAAAGAAGGTACTACTCCAATTAGTAATGCACAATCTGATTAGTGACTAAATAAATATGGCATGCCACTTGTATACACAATTCAACAACTGAAGTAAATTTGATCAAGTAAGAAAAACAGTAAGATGCTGATGATACCATGTGTCCTGTCACTCTCCAGAAGGGATTAATAGCCAAAGTCCATTCTATGGGAAACTCAGAAATTGATTTAGTGCACTGAAATTAAATGTTTCAACTGCTGCAGCATCATAGGAAAAGATGGAAAATAAGTAAAGAGAGGAACGGAAATAATTTTTATAGTTAGCTTCATTTAGCTGATGTGTTTGCTGCGTCTAAGTCAGGCTTTGAAACAGGACCACCATGGTATGCCTGAAATTGGTGGTTTTCCCCAGAGTTTCACTGTTAAGCACACACTACAGCTATGCCTCCAGCATTTCAGGTCAGAGCCCGGAGTACAGTCTCGGTCTCGTCCTCAGTATGACAAACGAGGGCAACATGCCAAATCTGACCTAGACTTGGGCTCCAGTAAAAACTGTCAAACACAAAGAACAGCTGTCTAAGGTCAAGTTTCAGGTGTTTTGTTCAAGTGAAGTTTCTGGACTCTTAAGAAAACTGTATGTAACGTTTATGTCATGAACTAGTCACAAAAACAGCGCTACTACAGCAAAAGCAGGAGCTATTTTTTCAGAGGAAGATTAAAAGCCTTTGATCAAACTGTACCTTTTGAATAAGTAGGATCTGGGTCTCAACTAACTTTAAATTGTACAAAATTTCACCAGAACAATGCAATTCATATTGCAAAATATGAATTACTGCCAACAAATAATTTTTAGAAACAACGTCAGTGTTGTTGAATAGCATTTAAAGCGTTGGCCATTTCTCCACACCTTCTCCGAGCTAAACAAACTGAGAAATTTTTTGGAACTACACATTTATATCAGACTTCTAGAAAAATGGCTTGCTTTTAATATACTGAACGTGCTTGAAGCTAAGAATTAAAGTCAATTTTTTTTTTTTTTAAAAGTCAATATCCTGGTCAAAAGAATTCTTCGACGGTTTCAGAATGATCCCTAGGAAAACTTAAGATAAATTCCTCCTCAAAAATAACTGGAGAGGTAACACGCCCAATATATGTAATGCCTGTTACAGGTTTGCATCTATAAAACCTCTCTTCCCAGCCATACAACAACCCTCTCATACATTATCTAGTCGTTTGCATCCTCGTGATTTAAAGACCTTATTTTGGAATACCTTGTGTTGTCAGTGACATGGGCTTTAGTGCCACTCAGTGTTCAAATGACACAACTGCAGGGAGCTGCTCTACCACTAACGTGATACACAGTGGAACGATGCTTTATTAATTCATAGAAAATAGCTGAATTTTAGAAGAGAGGGTGAGGCTGATCTTTCACTTGATCTCAGCCTCCATAATTCTGTTTTGGAAAAGCATAAAAGTCACAGTGAGGTTTTCAGAGGAACTGGACGTTCAGCATGAAATGATACATGAACTGGTAAACTGTCACGGCTGTAAGAAGTAAAGAAATCAACAGCAGAGAAGAAGGGACAGTGAAAGAAATTTGCAGGACACAGGAGACGAGACAGAATCAGAGGGAGCAAGAAGAGACATTCAGCAAATATGTGCAAGTGAGAGAAGGACAAAGTGAACACAAAGAGAATGGGACAATGAAACAAGCTATTAGGAAGAGTCAGGTAGGCTATTGCTGTCTTTTGGCTCACCTGGGGAAACACTCATCTTCACCAAAATGCAGATCTTTAATTCAGACACATTACAGCCTAAGAGATAAGAAGCAATGCCATATGCCTTTATTCTCCCCTTTTCTCCTTCCTGATTCCTATTCATTATTTCTGTTCTTTTTGGGTGAGGGTTTTTTTTCTTTTAACTTAAAAACCCCCTTAGAGGATACGTTTTTGAAACACCTTGCCAAAATAAGGGTTCTGCTATCAACGTGCTTTGTAAGTGAAAGGCAAACAAACAACTCACAGAGGAAAAAAAAAAAAAAAAAAGATAATACATTACCAGTTCTATCAACAGTAATTCTCATAAAGAGAAGTATTTTACAAGAGCTTTCCATAACATGAATGGGTTACAATCAGACCAAGCAAGACATCCTCCCAGGCCAATAAGTATCAGAAAATTTAAAAATATAAATGAGAACAAAAATTGATTAGGAGATACTGCTTACTGTGAAAGAAAATATTTGCCCAACCAAAATAAGATGAAGCTAAGATACTGAGAATCAAGCAAGCCAAGATGATCATCAAATACCAGAGAGACCACATTTTGCACAGGGGTGCTAAGACTGTCCATAACTGAACACTGTCACTCCGTGTGCTGCCAGCCTCACCTGACCTACCCAAACACTGATTCTGATGAGTGGAGTAACACCAAAGGGCTGTATTGTGAAAACTGTTATTTATAATACATCGATATATCATTATTGCACAAACCAACCAGCATGCAAAATTGCAATAAAGGCAATTTCTTCAGCAGAATAAGCCCTCAAAAAATTGCCAATCTCAAAAATACAGAAGAGCACAGAGAAACCCCCTGGGCTGGCCTGAGGACAATGCATGTCTACCAGAGGGGAGAAGTTGCTGCAGTATGGCATCACAAAAGGGTGCTGAAGGAACACAAAGTGTTTGGGGCTTGTATTCTCTTTTCTGCTTGAATTTATGTAAAATCCCTAATGAATAGAACTTAATTAGCTACACTTAAGACTGATACACAACTACAGCCATAGGGAATAAACAGGTTCACCAGCTGCTGTATTACTCTAACTACACTGTAAATTGCTGCATGCTATTAACATGCTCTCCTGGCTTCAATAAAGAAAATCTTATTGAAATCAGTAGCACACATTTCCTATTTCAGTGAGACATTGCAAAATTAAAATGATATGTAGTAAAAACAATATGTGTGAGCCACCTGCTTACTGTATGATAGAATAGATTGGCATAGAATGACAGCTGCTGCACAGCCAACATTTCAGATACTGTACTACCTTGCCAACTGGACTTAAATTCACACATGATTTCCTTGACTAGCACTGAATGAATTTTTGCTGCTATAAATATGCATTGGCAATTGTGATGAATCATCCTGGATACTAAGGGTCACTGTTAATTCAAATATATCAAGAACTGTATCCAGTGCAAAAAGCCACCAGAGCAAATATTGGCTAGTCAGGACTGTTTTGATGACCTACATGTAAAGAACATTCCTTGACCCATGATAAAGGTTGCCAATAATGAAGATAGTCCCTGCAGAGCTTGCTGGACACTCATAGCACAAAATGCTAGATATTGAAACCAAAGAGCTAATTAATCATTACATGCCTCCTCAGGCTAACCTGGCGTGAGAATTACCATGACCAAGACCTTACAGCCTTATTTAGACACCTAGAGCCAGATTCAGATAGCCTAAACTCCACTAAGTTCTTACACTTGTCCTAGGCCTATTCTACATCTGCATTTTGTTTTTAGCAGACTCAAGGCAGGTCACAGCTCTACCCCTTAGTTGGACTTTCTGAATCCTGCTTCAGGCTCATGTGGTTCTCAGCACTGCTCAGTCACAGGGGTTTGATGAAAGGCAGGCTATTTGATATTGCTTCTAATTCCATTGATTTCTATTAGAGCCATGTGTCTAATTCTGTTTTCAGTTCTGTTTCTGCTGGTTTTATATTAGGGGGATGCCTAGAAACAGTAAATGTTTCTTTTAATCTAACTTTCTACACTAGCAGCTTATGTCTAAAGTCAGTGCTGACAGGAGCTCTAACAAGGAACCACTGCTTTAGATTTCCCTGTTAATAAAATATTCTTTGCATATGTAACAATAGTCTGGGTCTGCAGTGAGAAATAATTTTATATGGATGAATATGATTTACAGTCCTTCAACAAGCGACAATACTGTAGTGTTCATAAAAGGGCAGGTTTGGGGTAAAATCAGTAATCTATTTTAACCAATTCAAATGCCAATATCCCATCTGCTAAGTCTCTTTATTTTATATCAGTCTGCCATTTTCTCTTAGTGGTAGCATCAATAAACATTGTTGGTAATCATCTGCTTGTGCTCTAATGTGGCATATTCAGTTTCATTGAACAAAGCCAGGCTGAAGATCCCTGAAGAAAAAAAAAAAGACTCGTTTAGCTGTGATTCAGACCCACGTCTCTGATTTAAGATTGACTCAAAGTTACATCATCACCAAACCTGTACACAAATAGTGTTTATCATATACAAATCTAAATGCTAATAGCAGCTATGTTTTATTTATCACAAAGAAATTTTCAATTACATGGGTTTTTTCCTCATTTTGCCAAGTGCAGTGGAACATTTTTTAAAAGCCACCAATTTGAGGAGTTCACTAAAACCAATATTTGTATCTGATGATGTGTAACAGGATTCCAGCTGGAGAATACCACTTATATTTAAGAAAGGGTTTGTTTTGCTTTCTCTCCTTTCAGATAGATTTGGAATTCAGAGACATGAAAGGCTGGATAACAAAGCCTAGATTGAGGCTTCCCGTAGCCAGTATTTGCCATAGAATTCTCAACTACATCTAGCACATGCACAGTCTCCAGCCAGAGACAACCTAAAACACTATTACAAAGACAGGTTTTCTCTGGCATTGTAAAACTACAGTTACAATAATTTAATTAATCACAGCCATTCATAGTTAAAACAAGCCTGATAATCAGTGGCAGAGGGAATTATAATGGGCCACTTACTCTGAAAAATGAGGAGATGATAAGCCCTGGCTTGCACTTCAAAGCCTCACAGTTTTTGAGTTTCCATCAGGCTTCTGCAGCTTCTAACAGGAACAATGCAATAAGAAACTTGTGTCCTTCAGCCTTAAGAGGTTTATCAGTAAGACAGGGAGAACGTGAAACTCTCCAGTTGTGAAATCAACCCAATACACAGGTTACCAAAAAAGTGGAAGCTGGAATACCAGGCTGGCAAGGAACCCTCTGGGAATCTGCTAAGTTTCTTGACTTTTCTTGTTTCTTCAAACAAACTATCTGCATTAAAAATGCCATTTAAAAAACAAACAAACAAACAAACAAACAAACACATTCTCTGATGTGAAAATGTTCCATTACAGGTTATTGTTAGGACAGGCAGCTTGTCTCATGTGCTGCCAGTCCCTGAAGAGCCCCATGCTCCTGGAGGTCCTCTATGTGCAGAGGTGGAGGACACAGAGCTCAGCACCACTGAGGACCAGGAGCTCCAGGGTGGCTGGAGCAGGCTGTAACCTGCCTGCTCGCAGGGTGTGAATTAGGCTAGTTCTGCTGTCAGGACATACCCAGTAAAATATACCATGCCTGTCAGCTAATATTGTACCCTGCCCTGGCATCGTAATGGAAACGGCTGTGCTTTCTGAAGGCATCATCTTTGACATGAGACGTAAAACCACACATGTTTGTTGTTTCTATATTTGACATACCGATCTTGAGTTTGGGGAGGAAACAGTAGCTTCTGCTAACAGAGATCAGAAACGTCTTTTGGGAGGTGGCATGTAAAACCATGTCCTCAGAAAAGGAGTTTAGCTTTTAGTGAAAACTCTAATGTTAACGGCACTGCTCTCCCAAGCAACTTGAACGCACTTTTCAAAGGAAAGACTGAAAAAATACAAATATACTAATACAAATTATATTATTGTACATTTGAATCATCTGCATAATCACTGATGCCAAAAATTGTATGACCTCAGCCCAGGACTGCTGCTAGCCTATCAAAATCACCTAAAGAGTCTCTTAAAATTTATTCTTTAAATAATATTATTTTCTATCACATATATACCATGAATGA